>NC_054468.1:132271825-132579575 GCF_017639515.1 Carcharodon carcharias | reverse complement strand
TTCCAGATCCCTTCACTTTCCTCTGTTCCCACCCCTCCTTCCAATTTCATTCCTTGTCCTGTTTTCATGATCCCCTCTAAGTCCGAATGATCACCTCCATTTCATCTCCTTACTTCATTGAATTTTGATCTCAGCAGGATGCTGAAACTTTTTTTCTTTGCCTCTGTGGCCGCCTTTGTGGCCAAGTGCCTTATCCCCTGCCCACCCCCACACTATGGAGCCTTTCTCCTGTCTTCAGCATTCTCCTTCCATCAGGAACCCTTCCACTAGCCTCTGACTCGCTCTTGACCTTTTCATTGAGAATTGCTGGTGTGACATTGGCCATCTCAATTTCTCTACTTCCCTATTCTAAACGACCACCCTCTGGAACTTGCAACACTCCATTCCCTTCCAATCCTAACGTTGTCATTAAACATACTGATGAGTTCGGCCCTTTTGTTTGGTGAATAGACCTCTATCTTACAGAGGCTGAACATTGTATACCTCCCCCTGGACCAATACCTTACCACCAGGTATAAAGCTATAATTTCCCACACTGTCACTGACAGACCTTATCTCTTTTGGAGATTATTCCCCCAACAGCCTCCAATCTCATAGTTCCCCAACCCTGCAAAGCCTGCTTTTGGGAACCTTCCCACAATCCTCAAATAGGATTGCTCTGGTATATCCATCATTTCAGCCTGTTCTTGACCCGTAAAACTCATTTAATCCTATTTTAACCCTATGTTCTCTCTATGTCCAGTCTCTTCCAACTTACATCCGCGACTCTCCCGACACCCTTCACACTTCTGTCGAAGGGTCATGAGGACTCAAAACGTCAACTCTTTTCTTCTCCGCCGATGCTGCCAGACCTGCTGAGTTTTTCCAGGTAATTCTGTTTTTGTTTTTTCACTTCAACAGTTTCCAGGTTCCTGTCCTAAACATCTTCATTTTGCTATAGACTCCAGCCCCTCTAAATCCCCATCCCCTTACCCAAGACAACTTTCTTGAAGGGAGGACCATCCAATCTTCATCCACCACCACCTTCCTCCACCTGGATGAATATTTCTTCTTTGACTCCTCTCACTTCCCCCAAGTAAAAGGTATTGCTAAAGGAATCCTTATAGGCCTGGCTATACCTTTTTTTGTGGGATGTATGGACCATTCTTTGTTCTAGTCTTAACTTAGGTCCCCTCACTCCTCTTTTTCTGGTACCTGGAATGCATCTGTGCCATTTTATAGTCTCACCCTAAACTAGAAAATCCAATCAATTTTGCTTCAAATTTCCACCCCACTCTCCCTGATCCATCTCAGACTCTCACTTTCTCAACTTCTCTATTATTTCTGTGGATAGGCTACCCACTGTTCTCATTGCTCCCTGCAAAGACTCTATTCCTTACTCTGTTTCTTCGCCTCCATTTCCTCGGTTCTGACAATACCACCTTCAACTCCAAAGCCTCAGAAATGTCTTGCTTTTTCCTTAATCTAAACAGGGTTGGCAGGACAATCGACTCTGTCTCATTTCCTGCACTTCTGCCCTCACCTCTCCCCACCATTCACAATATGGTGCCCTGTCCTCACACTAAACAGATTGTTCTCCACCATTTTTGTCACCACCTGCGTGATGCCACCATGAATACATCTTCTCCCCTTGCAGCATTTGGAAGGGACTGTTCCCTTCACTTGACCCACTCTTCCATCATCCCCAAAACTTGAACCCTTTCCAATGCAAGCACAGGAGAATGGAACACTTGCCCTTTTCACTTCCTGTCCCACAGTCCAGAGCTTGCAGGTAAAACGACAATTTACTTGTACTTTTTTCAATTTATACTGTATTCAAATGTCACGTAGTAGTCTTCTGCACTGGAGAGATCAAATGCAGGTTGGGCGATCATTTTGCTAAACACCCTCTTCAGGCCGCTAGAATGACCCTGAACTTTCATTTCAATTCTCCGCCCCACCCTGACCTCTCTCTACTCGGCTTCCTACAATGTTCCAATAACAACAACTTGTATCTACGTAGCATCTATAATGCAGTAAAACATCTCTTCCTGCACCCCGTACTGCCTACTAACTAATATTTGGGCCATTAACTATTTCTTTCTCCACTGATGTTGTCTAGCTTGCCACGTATTTCCAGAAACTGTAGTATTTTGCCTTTGTAAAGGAGTAGAGGGATCGAGGGTACAGATACACAGTAATGCAGGTTAGTAATGCATAAAAGAAAGCAATGGGGTTTATTTTTATAAGGATAGAATTGAAAAGCAGAGAAGGTATATTAAACTTGTATAAAACTTTGGTTAGACTACACTTGGATTTACTAGAATTATACAAAAATTGAGGTGTTACACTTATGAAGGAAGATTGAACAGGCTGGGGCTCTTTTCTGTAGAAAAGCAAAGATTGATAGGTTACCTGATAGAGATCTTTAAGATTATGAAAGAGTTTGATAGGGTAGACAAAGAAAATGTTTTTACTTGCAGGCAAGAGAGAACGAGGGATAATAAATATAACATAGTCACTAACGGATTGAGTAGGGAACTTAGGGGAAACTTCTTTACCCATCGTGACTAAAATGGAACTTGCAACCACAAGGAGTAGTAAAGTGAATAGCATAAATGCATTTAAGGGTAAGCTACATAAGTACATAAGGGAGAAATAATAAAAAGATATGCTGATGAGGTTATATGAAGAAGGGTGGAAGGAGGCACTACCATATACCTGCTGGGCCAAACAGCTTGTTTCTATGTTGTATGTATGTAAAACATTTATGTACAGAGATCTTCATGGTTACAGTGTTACTGCAACTTGCTGCGACAGTGTGATGAGCATTGGCATTTGTCTGTACCTTTCATACACTGAGCTTTCTATAAATCAAACCGTAATGTGCTTACTAAAAGAAATTAACATTTTTTTCTCTTTTTCAGGCATACGTAGTGTTAGGCCAGTTCCTTGTTTTGAGAAAGGATGATGAATTGTTTAAAGATTGGTTGAAAGACATCTGTGGGGCCAACAGCAAACAAGCTGGACAGTGCACCACTTGTTTACAAGAATGGTGCAATGCCTTCCTGTAGTTAATATTCATGTCCAAAGCATGTATCACCTAGGTTAAATAAATGTGTTGCAAACTAACACCAATTTTCCCATGTAAGCCCAAAGTGTGTCTAAAGCTTATCTTAAGCATATGTGAATTTCACTACTTAGGAATAATTGTTTTGTAGACTAATCAATTTTACATGCAACACCAATCCTCTGATACAGGCTTCAATAAATGGTTGTGGTCAAACTTGTCTGTGTGCCCTTGCTCTCATAAAGAAAAGGAGGAAAAAAGCTCGGGCTAAAGTTGCCATAAAAGTAGTAATCTAAGAAAAGGTTAAGGGAAAAATGAAATATAATAAATGAAAATCACCTGTTTTCCAATGAGGAGTATTGACTTTTGACCATCATTATGTATTTTAAATGTTTATGGATGGAATCCATTCTTTATAAAAAGCCAATATGCAAGAAGTTCAAAATCCTTAGAATTTAATCACAGCTGCATGCCTAACATCAAAGTTTCACAAATCATTGTTTTTTAAATGGTTCCATTGAGCCAAGAACATTGCAGGAATTTGGGGAGGGTCAGAGATTTGAGTTAGTCTGAAGATGTATGCATCATACTCAAGAATTTTATGCTCTCTAGCTGTACTGGGAGATAAAAACAGAATTACCTGGAAAAACTCAGCAGGTCTGGCAGCATCGGCGGAGAAGAAGAGTTGACGTTTCGAGTCCTCATGACCCTTCGACAGAACTTGAGTTCGAGTCCACTCGAACTCAAGTTCTGTTGAAGGGTCATGAGGACTCGAAACGTCAACTCTTTTCTTCTCCGCCGATGCTGCCAGACCTGCTGAGTTTTTCCAGGTAATTCTGTTTTTGTTTTTGATTTCCAGCATCCGCAGTTTTTTTGTTTTTGTACTGGGAGATGGTGAGTGAGTTTAAAGGGTTAATTTCTATCTAAATCGAGTTTTTTCTTTACTTAAGTTATAATTTTTCTTAATTGCTAAAGTTAGAAGTTAAGTTTTATTCCAGCCTAAAACAAGGGTATACAAGTTTTCTGAGAGCAGCAGCTACTTGATTAGCTAGCTAGTTGTTTTTTGGGAAGCATAAAACAAGCCGTCCTCAGTGCTGCATTGTCTGTATTGAGACTGCTGCATTGGGTGCTTAGAATACAAAGAGGAGTTGGTGAGAGATAGGGAGTTCAGGGAAGAGGAGCAGGACATGCTCCTTTTTTTTTTAGCCTCCAGGAGCTGGCTGTTACTTCGGTACAGGGAAAAAAAACTGATTGATGAGTAACTGGTAAGCCATTCTATTCTACTTATTTTAATTACAATAAATAGTTTTTAAAGATAGCATACGTGATTACAGTGCATTCTATTCCTAAGGTTTAAAAAGAATATCAATTGGTGGGAAGGTTAATAAAATAGATTAAAGGAAAATAAGTAAGTGAATAATATAATTAATTAAACACATTAAGGATTGCAAGACAGGTGGTGTGTCAAGGCTGCAGCATAAGGGGGCTCCTGCCTGCCAGTGAGATTCAGGGCAAACATGTCTGCAATAAGTGTCTGTGGCTAGAGGAGCTTCGGCTCAGCGTCATTAAGCTGGAGGCTGAGCTGCAGACACTGGCACATCAGGGAGAGAAAAAGTTACCTTGATGCTTTGTGCCAGGAGGCAGTCAGGCCGCTTAGGATAGGGTCTCCTGATGTAGTCAGGGACAGGACAGTGTGACTGAGTGAGGCAGATTAGGGGACCCAGAGGACAGGAGTGCAGGATGCTCAGCTATTGTCCAATAGATTTGAGGTTCTCTCAGCTTGTTTGGATGAGAGTGGGGGCTGCAGGGTGGATGAGCAAATTGACAATGGCAGCATGGTACAGGAAGTCATTTAAGTGGGGGAGAGCAAAAAGAACTGTAGTGGTGGTAAGGGACAGTATAGTGAGGGGGAATTGGCACTGTTCTCCAGCAAAGAGCGAGAGTCTAGAAGACTGTTTTCTGCCCAGTGCCAGGGTTCAGGACATCTCCTCGGGATTGGAGAGGAACTTGCAGTGGGAGGGCTAGGATCCAGTTGTCGTGGTTCACATAGGTAACAGCAACATAGGTAGAACTAGGAATGAGATTCTGTATAGAGTATGAGGAGCTAGGCACTAAATTGAAAAGCAAAACCTCAAAGGTAATAATTTCTGTTTTACCTGAGCCTTGTGCAAATTGGCATAGGGTAAATAAGATTAGAGAAATGAATGCATAGCTCAAAGACTGGTGTGGGAGAGGTGGGTTTTGGTTTGTGGGGCACTGGCATCAGTATTGGGGAAAGTGGGATCTGTACCTTTGGGATGGTCTACACCTGAACCGTTCTGGGACCGTTGTTCTAGCGAGCTGCAGAAGTAGGGAAGTAGACGGTTTTAGTGAAGGAGAGGGTCAAGGAGCAAAAGAATAGGAGAGAAGATCAGTAGATGCTAGATATATGGTGAGGGAAGGCTCACAAAGGATATAAGGTGGGTGTTCTCCACTTTGTACCCACTTAGGATTGCTAACCCTCCAGGATTGTCCTGCAGTCTCCAGGAATTAAAGGCGAATCTCCAGGATATTGCTATGAGCAAATTGGGAAGAAAAAAATGTAGATATTATAAAGAATTGTTTTTATTTTTCTTTTGCTTTGTTTCTTGGTTTTAAAAATATTGGGGGGGGGGGGGAAGAGGGAAGAGGCGGGAGGCTGTTTGACAGTTAAGAATCATCTAATTGGGTCAAAGAATCTATTCATTTTCCAACTGGGTATGAGAAGGTTGTGCACGGTTATGGAAAGCTCTGAGCCGCTGTAAGGCTGTTGGAAAAGCCAGACTGTTGAGTGATTGGGGTGGTAGGGAAGACAAACTGCTAAATTAATGTTTGAAGGTTGGAAAGAGGGATTGGAGTGAATGGGTGGGAGGGGAATGGGAGTTGGGAAAAGCTGCTGAGTGAGAGAGTGGTGAGGGGATGGTTACAATGTGTGTTTGGGCTGGTGGGGGAAGAGGGGCATCATTTCAGTCTTCTACCTTGGCTGAAACCTACATATGTATCGTAGGTCATGGCCTATAAGTAGACCCAGCTTACAAGATGACAACCCCATTTTTCCAGTCCCAAAAATCATGTCTTTGCATATGCTCAGACTATAAGTCAACACATCTTTTCAGCCACAACGTTATACATTAGTAGTCAGCTTCAGTTTTTCACTCCACGAAGCCATATTTTACTCACTGGCACAAGGGATGATGCAGACATAGCGGCTGTGCTCCGAAGATGCGCAGGAGCTTAAGACGTCCACATGGTCAAAATGGTTACATTGTCACCATTTTCAAGGGTTTTTTTATATTCATTGTGAGCATCACACGCAAGGCTAGCATTTGTTGTTTGTCCCTATTTGCTGTTGAGAAGGGAGTAGTGAGTTTAAATGGGGTCACATTAGAAAATAGTTTATGAAGCACTGCCATTGCCCTTTGCTTTGCATGTACATAATCCAACAAGGTCATATTCTGTTGTTAGTATGGACTTCATCCTGTATTACATGTGCTGTGTTGAATGCTGAGGTGACTTTGGTGATTTTATACAAGTTCACTGGTTTACAGTCTTGACTGTAAAAGAAGGTAAACAAAGGGGAAACTAATATTTGTACCCAATTAAAGTCTAATAATTCCACCCATTTGAAATGGCCTAAAAGCATTTGCTTTTCACTAAAGGTCATGTTTAAAGAAAGTGCTATAATTACACGATTCCTTGTCACAAAAAACCTGCAGGCTATTTTTGTCTTCAGCCACTAATTTTCCGACCTAGTCTTCGGCCACACTCATCCCTGTAGAGGAATAAATTTGCAAGGAAATTGTAGTGAAGCCCAAGAATTATAGAGTAGTTATAATGGGGGGGGAGGAACTTTAATTATCTGAATATCGATTGGGATAGTAGTAGTGTTAAGGTCAGAGGAGGGCAAGTGTTCCTAGCATGTGTTCAGGAGAATTTTTTTTTACAGTTGTATGCTGTAGTCCAATGAGAAAGGAATAATTATGGAGCTGGTTCTTGAGAATGAGATGGGCCAAGTGGATCAGGTGTCAGTAGGGAAACATTTAGGGGACAGATGATCATTATATAAGGTTTAAGTTGGCTATGGAAAAGGATAAGGAGCAATCTAGAGTAATAATAATTAACGGGAAAAGCCAATTTTTAAGGGGTAAGAATGGATCTGGCCAATATAAATTGGATAAGGTTAACAGGCAAAACTAATTGAACTGTGGGCTACCCTTAAAGAGATAGTTCAAGTACAGTCAAGGTGTATTCCCACGAAGGGTAAATGTAGGACAAACAAATCCAGAGCTCACTGGACGACAAAAGAAACAAATTAAGATGAAGCAGAAAGACGACAGATGTCAGGTGGATAATACAATTGAGAACCAGGCCAAAAAAGATGATACAGAGGGGAATTGAAAAAGCAAAAAAGAGAAGCAAAGAGAGAGTATGAGAGGAGACTGGTAGCTAACATAAAAGGGAGCCCTGAAGTCTCCTATAGGCACACAAATACTAAAACGGTGGTAAGAGTGGGGCCAATCAAGGACGAAAAAAGGGATTTATGCATGGAGCATAGCTGAGGTACTAAATGAATACATTGCATCTGTCTTTACCAAGTAGATGCTGCCCAGGTAATGGTGAGAGAGGAGGGAGTTCAGACACTTGAAGGATTTAAAATTGATAAGGTGGTGGCATTGGATAGATTATTTGCACTTAAAAGGTGATAAGGCAGCGGGACCAGATGCATCCAAGAATACTGAGGGAAGTGAATGTGGAAATTGCAGAGGCACTGGCCATAATTTTCCAATCTTTCTTAGATTTAGGGTTGGTGCCAGAGGACTGGGGAATTGCAAATGTTACACCCTTGTTCAAAAAAAAAAATGCAAAGAAAAGCCCAGCAACTACAGGCCAGTCAGTTTAATCTTGGTGGTCGGGAAGCTTTTAAAGACAATGATTCAGGACAAAATTAATAGTCACTTGGGCAAATGCAGGTTAATTAAGGAAAGCCAGCATGAATTTACAAAAGGTAAATTATCTTTAACCAACTTGGAGTTTTTCAATGAGATAACAGAGAGGGCTGATGAGGTGTATGTGGACTTCCAAAGGCATCTGATGAAGTGCTACACAATAGACTTATAAGCAAAGTTCAAACTCATGTAATAAAAACGAATAGTAACAACATGGATATGAAATTTGCTGAGTGACAGGAAAAAGTAGTGGTGAACAGTTGTTGTTCAGACTGGAGGAAGGTTTATAGTCGAGTTCCCCAGGGATCAGTGTTAGCAGGACTCCTGTTATATATGTGATCTACAACTTGTTGTACAGGGCACAATTTCAAAATTTGTGAATGATATGAAACTTGGAAGTATTGTGGACCATGAGGAGAATAGTGTAGAACTTCAAAAGGACACAGTTTGGTGGAATGGGCAGTCAAGTGGCAGATGAAGTTTAATGCTGAAAAGTGCGAAGTGATTAATTTTGGTAAGAACGCAGAGAGACAATATAAAATAAAGGCGATAATTCTGAAGGGGATGTAGGAACAGAGGGACCTGGGTATATATATATGCATAAATCAATGATGGCAGGTTGAGAGTGCAGTTAACAAAGAATATGGCATCCTGGGCTTTATCAATAGAGGCATGGTGTACAAAAGCAACTCAACTCACACATTGTGCCTGGTTCTAGGCACCAATTGGAAGGTGGTGAAGGTGTTAGAGAGGGTGAAGAAAAGATTCATGAGAATGGTTCCAGGAATGAGGAACTCCAGTTATGTAGAAAGATTGGAGAAGTTGGGATTGTTCTCCTTGTAGAAGAGGTTGAGAGATTTGATAGAGGTATTCAAAATCATGAGGCGTCTGGACAGAGTAGGTGGGGAAGAACTCTTCCCACGGGTGGAAGGATCGAGAACCAGAAGGCACAGATTTAAAGATAATTGGTAAAAGAAGCAATGGTGACATGAGGAGAAACATTTTCATGCAGCAAATGGTTAGGATCTGGAGTGCACTGCCCGAGTGTGGCAGAGGCAGGATCGATTGAGGATTTCAAAAGGGAATTGAATCACATCTGAAAGAGAGAAATTTTAGGGCTACAGGGAAAAGGCAAGGGAGTGGCAGTAGGTGAACTGCTCCTTCAGCGCAGCAGCACAGACGCAATAGATTAAATGGCCTCCTTCTGTGCTGTAACCATTCTATGATTTATTCGTGCTATAGCCACTCAAAGCGTGTTAATTCAATAGATACCAGTCACCAAATACTCAATGTGCACTCAGTCGCTGTGAGAAAAATATTACATCCCTTAGCACTTTCCTTGGCGGCTCAATATATAAATTATTTTTAGAAGGTTTTCTTTTTAAAGCAAATCCCAATTCAGAGGAAAGACAGAACAGAGAACTCTGCACAGCAGAGTGTGATTTGGAAATAATCCCTTCTCAGGAGATTTGAGTGTTTCTACACAACAGTGGTGAATATTTATAACTAAGCTGTTCATGCCCAGCCAAGAAATCTCAGAACTCACCTCACTGTCTAATGGTTTCATTCTTAAAGGGATTTTCATGTATTATGCACAGGATTGTAAATTCTTTAGTTCCATTAAAATATGGTAGATGTGAATGGGAACACTAGTAATTTACTCCTGTAAACCACATTTGCCAGGAAATTGGTGTTATGGCAGAAATCAGTGCAAAGTGGCGAGTGAGCCTCCAAGTTAGGGATGGGAAAGACAAAAGGATACTGCCAGCATGGTCTGACAGCAGCCTGTAGTATTGCTTTGAGCTATGAACACCTCGCTCCATATTAAGTTAAGGCAAGTAAAAAAAAAAAACGGTTCTTTGGCAGTCCCCAGCAGCCTTTACAGAATCGTCAGTTGGGCCACTGTGGACCCGGAAAAACTGAGCTGAATGCGTGTTTAAGTAAGCTTTGCCAAGTTTGGCATTTGGGTCCAAAAGCAGACAATAGACGTCTGAGTAGCATTTAAGGGACCCAACAACTGTTGTAGGCAGATGCCCCGGGCAGTTGGAAGTAGATAGCATCCAATTGGTGGGGCGTGGGCAGACTGGGAGAAAAATCAAACAAAATATTGCTCCTCAGCTCCTATTGCTGGGATAAGGAACGCGTGGAGTGCTCCATGAGACTTTTCTCACATTTCAACTCAATATTTTTCTCTGTAATTTAAAAACGTAAAGCAGAATTTTATGGTGTCCCGTCAGCGAGTTTGCACGCGGGAGGAGCCTGCAAAATTCTTACTTCGGGCCTTTCTTCTGCCCTCCTCTGACTTGTTCATAATTTTACATGGGGTGGGCAAGGCCAATGTGGCCCATCCTCACCCCAAGTGAAGCCAAGGGCCACTTGCCACCTAGCCTCAATTTTGAGCATGGTGGCTGGAGTTTGGGGGCAGGGGGAAGCCCAGCAGGCTGGCCTGTTCCGGCCTCTGGAGGGAAAGGGGCAGGGGGTGCTCCCTCGAGAATCCCATCCCACACTGGGGCTCCCCTTCCCCCGGTCTGCTTCCACGAGTGCTTCTTCCCCACAGCACCCCCTGCCCCAACCTCTCCATCAACACCTCCATTCCCCTTGTGAGATGTCTGCACTTAGCTGGCTCTGGACCCCAGGACTTAGAATCTGGGTACTACTTGTAGTCCCAGTCTTGGCCACTGCTGCCACTGGCATTGCTGTGACTATAGAACAGCCAATCAGATTGGCCGGCAGCTCTCAGGGGCAGAAGTCCCATCTCTAGCCAATTAACTCTCCTCGAAGTGTTAAAGGGCTGTGAGGCTTCAGGTGGTGGGAAATTCCACTATCCGAAAAATCCTGCTCATAGAAACACAAAATTTATGGCACAGATGGAGGCCATTCGACAACCGTGCCAGTTGCTGTATGTTCAAACCAATAACAGCATTGAGACATCTAGGACCATGATGAACAGCAGAACCAATAGTGAATCTTAACAACTGAGAATTAAGGATTAAGAAAGCCACAGGACAACAAAGAAGGAAATGGTGAATTATAATCAAATTAGGCATTGAAAGAGAGAAAAAAAAAGCAGAAAAGTAAAAATTGTAATGTTTAAAACTTTAAAACAGCCTCCAAGAACAATTTACTACCTACAAGAATAAGACTCCTCATTTTTAAATGTTCCTTTCCTGGGCTGGAGAGGTTGAGTGGCATTGCAGTCTTGTCAATAAAAGGGTCTTTGTGCTATTAACTGCCAGCCCAATCTTTCTATGGTGGCTTTATGTCAAATTTACAGGGTAAATGTACCAATTTCTTGAAACTCACAGGGAGGTTGAGAGCAAGCTACTATTTTTGAGAGTCTGCTGGAAGAGCGATGCAAATTGTCCGGCAATTTGTGGAGATTCACAACTCATCGGGTATCTTTTTTGTCATGATTTTCTGAGTTATTTGCACAATAACAACAAGGGCCATTAAACTCTCCGGTATTTCCCAGCAAATTCTGTGCCTATGTTCTGCAAGTTAAGTTTCTCTCTATATGACTTATGTATTATATTTTCTTTAAAATTGGTTAAAGTTTTAAAAAAGATTCAATTGGAATGTCTGAAAGTTTTAAAAATGCAAACTATTCAGGAGTTCCTGGTAAGATCAATATAATGTGCAACAAATTCTCAATCTAACCAAAAATGCTGTCGTCACACAGTAAAGGAAAAAGAAATCCCAATTGAATATGCTTTCCTTGTCCTTTTCCTTCCTCACTGAGACACAGGAATCAAAGCAGCTTTACAATAAAATGGATGAGAGGCAGTTTATTCCTTTCAGAAGGTTATGAAGTATCTGGAGACGGTATAGAAGAGACTAGAATGATTCCAGGGATGAGGGATTTGAGTTATGTGGATAGACTGGGAGAAGTTGGCTGTTCTCTATATTAAACAGGAAAGGTTAACCTGAGTCTTGATAAATGTGTTTCAAATCATGAGGGGTATAGGGTAGTCAAAAGTAAGAGAATGTTTCCAATGGCTGAAGGGTTGAAAACCAGAGGGCACAGATTTAAGGTGATTGGCAAAATAAGCAGCCCTGGCATAGGAAAAGAAGTTTTACACAACCAGTAATTAGGATTTAGAATGCGCTGATAGGGCAGTGGAAACAGATTCAATAACAACTTTCAAAAGGGAATTGGAGAAGTGAAGGGAAATGGAAAAGTGCCAAGGATTAGGACCAACTGGATTGCTTTGCAAAGGAGCTGACATAAACATGATGCGCCAATAAGTGACAAAAGTTTCACTTTTCTGTTCAAAAGTTCAACATCAGCAATAAAGCATTTGAATCAACTAGTATGCTTAAACAATTGCTAAAGCCAAAAGTTGTACACCAAAAAGTAATTTAATTTACACCATTTTTGGGAGACATGTGAATTTCCAACTGCAGATTCTACTTTCAATTGAACTGAAGTGCGAACATCTTGCATGAGTTACGTAACAATATATATTTATTTTAAAAGTACAAATTAATCCACTTGTAATCAGGCAGTGAAGGAAGAATGGCTATTTAGATCTCATATTGAACGAAGACTGAATAAATCAACGGTACAAACACATCTGTAGCCACAAAAATTCTTAGCTTTCAATGGTAAGAGATCTGAGGAAGAGTGGCATTTCCATCCAGCCTATGGATGTGCCCTCAACTCAATCTTAAATCCCAGGAGTGTTAGCCAATTTTCAGTGTGCACCCATGCCACTTTCACTGATACAAAAGTAAAGCACTGCAGATGCTGGAAGTCTGAAGTAAAAACAAATGCTGAAAATACTAAGCAGACCTTGTTCCATTCTCCCTGTTACTCCATTGCATCTGTTCTGATGATATCACCCACCATACAAGTGTTACCAATGTTATCCTTTTTCCTCTGCACACTCCTATCCCCCTCAACATGGAACACAGGGCCCTCAACAGGGCCATCCCGTTCCCCGCACTTCTGCTATCACTTCTTCCCCTCTCTTTCAGAAGCACCACATGATTCCCTTTGTCCTCACCTTTCACTCAACTAGCCTTCAGATTCAATGGATCATTCTATGCCACTATAGTGATAGCACCACTTAAGAAACCTTACCCCTCCCCACCCCTTTCAGCACTCCAAAAGAACCGTTACCTCAATAATACTCTGAGCTACTCTCTATCAGCTCTTCCCCTTCCATGCATATGCAAGAGATGCAACACATGCCCTTTTACCTCCTCCCTTCCCACCACTCAAGGCCCCAAACACTCCATCCAAACAAACCAGCAATTTACTTATACCTCTTTCAGCTTTATTTGCAGCTCACAATGCAGTCTCTTTTACACTGGGAAGACTAAATGCAGATCGGGTAATTGCTTTGCAGAACACATCCACAAAGCACGATCCTGCGCTTCTGTTCACTTGTCATTTTAATTCAGAGATAAAAGCAAAAAACTGTGGATGCTGGAAACCCAAAACAAAAACAGAAACACCTGGAAAAACTCAGCAGGTCTGGCAGCATCGGCAGAGGAGAGCACAGCTGACGTTTCGAGTCCTCATGACCCTTCAACAGAACAGTTCTGTTGAAGGGTCATGAGGACTCGAAACGTCAACTGTGCTCTCCTCCGCCGATGCTGCCAGACCTGCTCAGTTTTTTCAGGTATTTCTGTTTCTGTTTTGTCATTTTAATTCTCTGGCCTATACCATTCTGACTTCTTAGTCTTGGCCTCCTACACTGTTCCAACGAAGTTCAAAGTAAACAAGGGACAGCACCTTATCTTTGATTCAGCATTTTACAAACTCCTGGACTTAACACGGAGTTCAACAACTTCATAGACACATTTTTTGGATGACAGCTGCTGGTATTGATTCTGCTATTCCCACTTACACCTTCGTTCAACCTCTCTTTTGTTTCTTACTTGTCCCATTACCATCATCTTTTGCCTTGTACCAGCACCGCCTTGTCATTGAATCGCTTCTGCCTTCCATCTCATCACACACCTTCCCTTTTATTCTCCCCCCATTCCCTGCCACTGTACTTGCTTAAAACCTGTTATATCCCTAACTTTTTCCAGTATTGACAAAAGGACATCAGCCTAAAACTTTAACTGTTTCTCTGTCCACAGATGCTGCCTGGCTTGTTCAGTATCCATCAGCTGGGGTTATATCACTGCAGCATCCCCCCCAGCATAAATGGGTTGACAGTGACAGGTGAAGATATGGAAAAAAACATTACAAGACCCTCTCATTTCAATTTAGCACTTTCCCTAAATGACATCCATAAAGAATCTGGAAAAACGATAAATTGTGCAACTGATGGTAGTCCTCCTTTGAAAGGAAAATAGGTCTCCTTTATCCTAGAATTAGGTCATCATGCAGACGCACAATGTTGGGGGCAGGGGCATAAGGATTCAAGAAGCACCCTTTCCCATTTCAGACAGGACTTTGGACAATCCAATAAAGACACAGGCTAGGTAGGGGTAACCAGGCTCTCTTCTAATACTTCCTCCACTCTCCCAGATAATGATGATCTTTTGACAACAGTTCTGTGTTTCAGCTAATATAGGTGGAGTGCTGAATCAAAATTGATAGTGATAGCCAATAGGCGGCGAGCTTTCATCTACAGGCTGTACATTACAAATAACCAACTCTGTATTTTCCACAAAAACAAGAGGTTTACCTTCATCGCTTGGAAAGCAGGAATCATGAATGTGGAATCTGTGGAAATTAGTTTTTGGGCATGGACCAGCTTGCACTGTAGGTCTTCCGATATATAAACACTGGAACTATTTAATCAAAATAAGCCTATCCCATAGTCTCTTCCAATTCAAGTAGTTATGCTATTGTCTCCAACAAACATTTTGTCAATTAAAATCAGTTATTACAACTAAAAAATAATTTGCTCCACTCATTTTGTTTGGTAAATTTGTGCAAAATAACTGCCAATATGTTGGAGTATTGCACCAAGCAGTAACCTTATGAATCATTAGATTAAACACATGTAACACTGTGGTAAAGACATTAATGGTATTACAATCCACAAAGCCCAGACCCACATTTGGAGATCTCCCAACTCCCCAAGCAGGGAGAGCAATATTTTGTACGAGGCAATGAGTTCAATCCCGGCTGAATTGTTCCATAATGTAAACATTAGCTAATTTTTCACATTAGTTTCTATGAAGAGAGTCAATATAATGGAACGTGGCTCCCAGTGCCCAACTGCTTTCAACACCATTGATCTTCCTGGCAAGCTGTAATGAGAGCCACAAATTATTTCAGATAAGACACCATCTATGAATTACAATGTGAATGTTAAACAAAAGTTGCCAATTTTATTAAGACATCCAAAATTACCTTCAAAACTGCATCTTTCTGAAAACCAAGTTCTTCTAGCAGCAGCGTTATGTATATAAGATCCATGCAAAGAAACGGTTTATCTGTTGATTCAGATTCCATACTTTGACATACTAATTCAAAATAAAAACAATTGATTTTTATTTCTTGTAGAACTACCTGAAAAGGATTTAAACGTGTTGAGTTAAATTATATTCTTGGCAACTTTCAAATTGCTCCAGCGGACAAACAAGCACAAAAAAATTACCTTAGACCACAGTATGCAATGACAGTATAAAGGAGGTGGTATTGGAACAAAAAGACATAAAATACCTTTCTTCTCATAATAGCTGAAGCAGGATCCATGTTAAAGGAGTATCACAAGAGCAAGATTAGGTTAATATTTAGAGATAAAAGAGGTTCTTACAGCTGTGAATAATTAAGGAAGAAAAATGAATTGTGCATATGCGGAGTAATTCACCAAGAAAGATCGATCTTTGCTTTTGCTACTTACAACTTAGAAGTGGCAGGTGAAATTTCCGACGCTCCTTTCCCTCTAGCCATTTCTAACAATCATTTTATTATCTCTAATAAAGAAAAATGGAAATTCTGGTTTCTCCTCTGCTGTTGCCAATATTTCTCCCCACATGGACACTAGGTGCTCCCTCATGATTGTGTGTGTGTATAAGCCATAGCAGGAAAGGCCTGTGGGTTATTCAACTACAGAAGGTATTGCAGTGGAGCCCAAACCTATCCTCAACAAATGTTTGTGCACATGTATTTCCTGCACAAAAACTAATGGGACCAAAGGCTGACAAGTCCCTTGGATCTGTTGGCCTTCATCCTACTGCCATTTCATTCCTAGATTCTGGAGAGGTGGCAGCGGATTGCATGAGGGAGACAGAAAGCAAGTAACTATAGGCCAGTTCACCTAACATCTGTCATTGGGAAAATGCTAGATTCCATTATTAAGGAGGTAGCAGCAGGACATTTAGAAAATCATAGCAGCAGGATGTTTAGAAAATCATAATACAATCAGGCAGAGTCAATATGGTTTTGTAAAAGGGAAATAGTGTTTCAAATTTATTAGAGTTTTTTGAGGATGTAACAAGAAGTGTGGATAAGTGGGTCCCAGTAAACATACTGCATTTGGATTTCCAAAAGTCATTTGATAGTGTCACATAAAAGGTGCTTGCACAAGAGCTTATGGTGTTGGGGGTAATATATCAGCATGGACACAGGATTGGCTAAGCAACAGGAAACACAGAGGCAGGATAAGTGGGTCATTTTCACGTTGGCAAACTGTAACTAGTGGAGTGCTACAGGGATCAGTGCTGGGATGTAACCTATTTGCGGTCTATATTAATAACTTAGCTGAAGGGACCAAATGTATTGCAGACAAATTTGCAGATGATACAAAGACAGCAAATCAAGTTGTGAGGAGAATACAAAGAGTCTGCAAAGGGATGTAGATAGCTTAAGTGTGCAGGCAAAACTTTGGCAGATGGAGTATAACTTGGGAAAATGTGAGGCTGTCCACTTTGGGATGAAGAATAGAAAAGCAGAAAATTATTTAAATGGAGAGAAACTGCAGAATGCTGCAGTACTGAGGGATCTAGATATCCATGTACATGAATTACAACAAGTTAACATGTAAATACAGCAAGTAATTAGCAAACCAAATGAAATGTTGGCCTTAGCTGCAAAGAGGAAGAGAGGGAAATCTTGCTATAACTATACAGGACATTGGTGAGGCCACACTTGGAGTACTGTGTACAATTTTGGTCTCCTTATTTAAGGAAGGATATATTTGCATCAGAGGCAGTTTAAAGGTTTACTCGGTTGACCCTCGGAATAAAGGGGCTGTCTTATGAGGAAAGGTTGAACAGGTTGGGCCTATACTCATTGGTGTTTAGAAGAATGAGAGGTGATCTTATTGAAACATAAGATAATGAGGAGGCTTGACAAGGTAGACGCTGAAAATATGGTTTCCCCTTGTGGGGAATGTAGAACTAGGTGGCACAGTTTAAAAATATGGCATCTCCCATTTAAGATTGGGATGAGGGGGAATTTCTTCTCTCAAAGGGCTGTTAGTCTTTGGAATTCTCTTCCACAGGGAACAGTGGAGGCTGGGTCACTGTCTATTTTCAAGGCTGAGTTTGACAGATCTTTGATCGAAAAGAGTTATGGGGGTCAGACAGGAAAGTGGAGTTAGGTCACAATCAGCTGAGCCATGGTCTTGCTGAATGGTGGAGCAGGCTTGATGAGCTGAATGCCTGCTCCTACATCTTATGATCACAGATACGATGAACCGAATGGCCTCCTATGCGGTTAAAATTCTGTGATTCCACGATTATATGATATTGGGAAGCCTAGGGATTTTCCCCCTCCAAAACCTATGGGATAATAATGCCAATTCAAGAACCCTCATTGGTGTTTAGAAGAATGAGAGGTGATCTTATTGAAACATAAGATAATGAGGAGGCTTGACAAGGTAGTCAGCTAGTTCAACTCAGGCCAGGATTGAAAATAGGATCATCTTAATCTGTGTGTGTCAGTCACTCACTGGGTAAGTTCAATGAACTACTGAGGCAATCATTATGGCATAGGTCAACTAATGCTATATTATGGACCACATTAAAAGGTAGATACAAAAACCATTTACAATAATAACTGGGGAAGCACAGTAACAGAAGACATGCATTTATGATTTACCTATGTAGTCTTTCTCTTCCCCTCAAGTTTAATTTAATTTGAAACTACAAATTGACAATCGAAGCAGATGCACAAATCTAGTTTTGTACCAAGAGAAAATAATCTCCTTCCGGATGATCAACTCCTGAATCAGGACGATGTTTGTTTTATAATAAAACAATGTGCAATTTTTTAATCCTTCCATTTGAGAGGAAAGAAGGGCAATAAAACGAAAATCACCACTCTTCTGCAAATCAACCCCTCCAAAAGCCAAAATTGAGACTTAGCCAAGAGGGAAATTAAGATATAAAACCATTAACTCTGTTTCACTTGGCACATGATGGGAGGACCTACATACTGAGCCAACATTCACATGCTACGTTTCTAATGAAGATCATTAGCTTGGGTTTCAAAATGCATGGAAAAAAATTAGGAATAGCAAAAGTTAGCATAGTTTATGGTAATAGTACATAGGAGTGGGAATGGGTGAATGGAGTAAAAAAAATTCATTTACTGGAATGAGCTAGTATTTTTTTGTTGTTGTATCTAAAATTTGTTACGTAATTGTTGTTAGCAAAGTAACTTACTGATGTCCAGCTGGATATATTAAAAGAGCTTCATGCTCTCGTCGGGACTTGGAAAAATGTATTAATTTTGCTTCCAATCTCCACCCCTCCATCATTTTCACATGGTTCATCTCTGACACTTCCCTTCCCTTCCTTGACCTCTCTGTCTCAATCTCTGGTGATAGACTGTCCACCAATATCCATTACAAGCTTACCGACTCCCACAGCTACCTCGACTACAACTCCTCACACCCCGCTTCCTGTAAGGACTCCATCCCATTCTCTCAGGTCCTTCGCCTCCGTCGCATCTGTTCCGATGATGCTACCTTCAAAAACAGTTCCTCTGACATGTCCTCCTTCTTCCTTAACCGAGGTTTTCCATCCACGGTCATTGACAGGGCCCTCAACCGTGTCCGGCCCATCTCCCGCGTATCCACCCTCACGCCTTCTCCTCCCTCCCAGAAACATGATAGGGTCCCCCTTGTCCTCAGTTATCACCCCACCAGCCTCTGCATTCGAAGGATCATCTTCCGCCATTTCTGCCAACTCCAGCATTATGCCACCACCAAACACATCTTCCCTTCACCACCCCCCCCCACCCACCGTCGACATTCCGTAGGGATCGTTCCCTCCGGGACACCCTGGTCCACTCCTCCATCACCCCCTACTCTCAACCCCCACCTATGGCACCTCCCCATGCCCACGCAAAAGATGTAACACCTGCCCCTTTACTTCCTCTCTCCTCACCGTCCGAGGGCCCAAACACTCCTTTCAAGTGAAGCAGCATTTCACTTGCATTTCCCCCAACTTAGTCTACTGTATTCATTGCTCCCAATGTGGTCTCCTCTACATTGGAGAGACCAAACGTAAACTGGGCGACCGCTTTGCAGAACACCTGCGGTCTGTCCGCAAGAATGACCCAAACCTCCCTGTCGCTCGCCATTTTAACACTCCACCCTGCTCTCTTGCCCACATGTCTGTCCTTGGCCTGCTGCATTGTTCCAGTGAAGCCCAACGCAAACTGGAGGAACAGCACCTCATCTTCCGACTAGGCATTTTACAGCCTTCCAGACTGAATATTGAATTCAACAACTTTAGATCTTGAGCTCCCTCCTCCATCCCCACCCCCTTTTAGTTTCTTCCCCCTTCCTTTTGTTTTTTTTTCCAATAATTTATATAGATTTTTCTCTTCCCACCTATTTCCACTATTTTTAAAACTTTTATACCCCCCACCCCCACTAGAGCTATACCTTGAGTGCCCTACCATCCATTCTTAATTAGCACAGTCGTTAAGATAATATCACCAATTCAACACCTCTGTGTTCTTTTGTTCCTTTGTCTGTGACATCTTTTGATGATCTGCTCCTATCACTGCTTGCTTGTCCCTACAACAACCCCTTCCTACACTTCTCTCCCCCCACCCAACTTAAACCAGCTTATATTTCACCCCTTTCATTATAAAGAAAAAATCAGTTCTGTTGAAGGTCATGAGGACTCGAAAGGTCAACTCTTTTCTTCTCCGCCAATGCTGCCAGACCTGCTGAGTTTTTCCAGGTAATTCTGTTTTTGTTTTGGATATATTAAAACCCTTTTCAAATCAAGGTCATTTTAACAGCAACAGTAAAACCCATGCTGCTAGCTAATTTTGCAGTTCTTACCGCGTTTGGCTGCTTTTCCATAATCCTCAACTTTTAAAGTGCCTCCTTTCTCTTCATCTGTAATAAAAACGGATTTTATTAAATCAGGAAGCCTATATGAAGAGATTATGATTTAAAATGTATTTAACTATATCCTGAATTTTAACTCACATTCCTGCCACTTCCTTAGCCACAATTGCCACATATCTTCCAGGTTGAAGTAGTAGATAATGTAGTCTTGCCAATTACTCCGAGCTATTGGTTCTACACCTCAATGAACCCAAGAGGGCTGTATCTTGCTGGATTGGAACAGGACCTGCTCTTTAATTCCATGAAGTGTTTTTACTTTGCTTGTTTGATGGTAATGGAATTCGTAAATATAAGAAAGGCAGATGTGTTCCCACCTTCAACACTATCCAGGTTTTTAGGAAGGAGAACTACTACTTAATCTCTCCCCTCCTTGACAGCAACAACTCTTGCTGGGATTGGGGTGGGAATAGTCCACACAGACACTTTGGTGTTGCACTCTTAGTGCGAGTGCTGATAGATTGCAACACAGGAAAACTCACACGCATCCAATACCTACACATCCTCATTTTTCAATCAATGTCTTTGGGTACCCATGAGGACTAGAATCCTTCACTAATCTTTCTCCTTCCTAACTTAGGGGCACTGAGACCAGGGCCCTGATATTTGTGGGGAAGGAGCAGGAAAACATGATAGCCAGACATGGGAGACCTGGAAATTGAAATGAAGTTATAGGACATTATAATTTATTTTTATTCTGTTTCCCAGCCAGCAGCTGTCTAGATTGACAACAAATCCAGTTGCTGGGCAGGAAAACCAGTGGTAGAAGACTACCAGTGATTACCACGACCACTTTGCCAAGTTTGGTTATGATCTGTGAACTTTATAATGTTGTCCCCTACTCCTGGCAATCAGGGCACATTGTGGTTCGGGGATGGCTAGGCCAATATCAGTCCTACAATCTGGAGAGATGGGAAGGTTGAAGGGGGGAAATCAGACAGGTAATTGAGGGAGGGAAAGATTTCAGGTTGAAGCAAGAGGTCGGCAGATTGCGGGGGCAGGAAGTTGGCGATTGTGGGTCAACAGGTCATGAGGAAAGGCCATATTCAACACAGATTTGCTTGAGGGGCTGGGAAGGCAGAGGGAGCGCTCCTGCTTCTCCTGACCCACAAGGGGTGCTATAAAAAGCACTTACTTTCTGAAGTCAGCTGTTCCAGTCTCCATTTAGCTGCTAGGCTTCCTGAGCCTTTGGGAAACCTGGCTGTTAGCTGTTAAATTTATATCAGGCTCTCAACTGCACTGTAGGAGTCTGATTTAAATGTTATTATGAATTGTCCCACCTTTATAAGACAGGATATAGCCATCCCATGCTACCCATCATCAAAAAACGTAAAATATATTACTTTTCAATTCTTCCTGCCAAAGTGAACAAGTGCAAATTTCCCAACATTATACTTAGCTGTCAAATTTTTGCCAACTCACTTAACCTATCCATATCCCTTTGCAGACTCCTTATGTCCTTTTCACAACCTACTTTCCTACCTATCTTTGTGTCATCAGCAAATTTAGCATTTATTCCTTCATCCAAGTCATTGTATTGATTATAAATAGTTAAGGCCCTAATGCTGATCCCTGTGGCATTCCACTAGTTACAGATTGCCAATCTGAAAATGACCCATTTATCTTTACTCTCTGCTTCCTGTTAGCTAACCAATCCTCTATCATATTAATGCTACCTCGTACACCACGAGCTCTAATTTTGCAGTACCTTAGCAATTGTCTTTTGGAAATCCAAGTACACCACATCTGCAGGTTCCCATTTATCCATGTTGCTTGTCACTTCCTCAAAGAACTCAATCTACATCCTGGAAGTTACCATTGACCAGAAACTGAACTAGACTAGCCATATAAATACTGGGCTACAAGAGCAGTTCAGAGGCTAAGAATCCTGCGGCAAGTAACTCACTTCCTGACTCCCCAAAGCCTGTCCACCATCTACATGGCACAAGTCAGGAATGTGATGGCATACTCTCCGCTTGCCTGAAATAGTGCAGTTCCAATAAGCTTGACACCATCCAGAACAAAGCAGCCCGCTTGATTGGCACCCCTTCCACAAACATTCACCCCCTCCACCACCAACGAACAGAGGTAGCAGTGTGTACCATCTACAAGATGCACTGCAGAAATTCATCAAGGTTCCTCAGATAGCACCTTCCAAACCCACAACCACTACTATCTAGAAGGACAAGGGCAGCAGATACATGTGAGCTCCACCACCTGAAGTTCCCCACCAAGCCACTCACCATCCTGACTTGGAAATATATCACCATTCCTTCACTGTTGCTGGGTCAAAATCCTGGAACTCTCTTCCTATCAGCACAATGGGTCTACCTTTGGCACAGGGACTGTAGCGGTTCAAGAAGGCAGCTCACCACCACCTCAAGGGCAATAAGGGATGGCCAGTAAATGCTGGCCTAGCCAGTGACATCCACGTCCCATGAATGAATAAAAAGTCAAACACAATTTTCCTTTCACAAAACCATGTTAAATTTCAATACAACCAAGCAAATTCAAGTTCCCTGCTATAACCACCTTAATAATAGATTCTAGCATTTTCCCTATGACAGCTGTTAGGCTAACTGACCTGTAGTTTCCTGCTTTCTATCTCCCTCCTTTCTTGAATAGAGAAGTTACGTTTGCTATTTTCCAAACTGATGGGACCTTTCCAAAATCTCAAGAATTTTGGAAAATTACAACCATTCGCATATACTATCTCTGCAGCTACTTCTTTTAAGATCCTAGGATGCAGGCCATCAGGTCCTGGGGACTTAAGGCTTTAGTTCTAATAGTTTTCTCTGCACCTTTTCCCTGGTGATTGTAATTGTTTTGAGTTCCTCCTTGGATTTCACCTCGCGTTCCAAGTATTTTTGGAGTGTTATTTGTATCTTCTACAGTGATGACAGACACAATATCTGTTCAACATTTTTACCATTTCCTTACTTCCCATTCTTAATTCCCCATTCTTATTCTCTAAATGACCAACACTCCCTTTAATTACTCTTTTCCATTTTAAATACTTGTAGATACTTTAGATTCTCCCTCAGTTTTTTAGTCATTCTTTGATAGTTTTTAAATTTTGCCCAATCTTCTGACCTACCACTAATCTTCACAGAATTAAATGCTTTTTCTTTCAGTTTGATACTATTTTGAACTTCCTTAGTTCACCACGGATGGTGCATCTTTTTCCTAGAGTCTTTCCTTATCACTGGAATGTATCTTTCCTGAGTGCTATGAAATACCTCCTTAAATGTCTTCTGTCCTACTCTTTAACCTAATTTTCTAGTTCATTTTAGCCAGCTCTGTCTTCATACCCTTGTAATTGTCTTTATTTAAGTTTAAAACACTAGTCTTAAGACTCGCTCTTCTCACCCTCAAACTGAATGCAAAATTCAATTATGTTATGATCACTGCTACCTAGAGGCTCCTCACTATGAGGTAATTACTTAATTCTGTCTCATTGCACGTTACCAGGCCAGGAATGGCTTGCTCTCTGGTTGGCTCTAGAACATGCTGCTGTAAGAAATTGTCTTGAAAACACTATGAACTCCCTCCAAACTATCTTTGCCAATCCGATTCATTTGATCTATATGTAGATTAAAATCACCCATGATTATTGCAGTACCTTTCTTACAAGCCCTCATTATTTCTTCCTGTATACTCTGTCCTACAATGTAGTTAGTTAGGGGACCTATAAACTCCTCCCACAAGTGACTTCTTACGTTTGCCATTTCTTATCTCTACCCAAATCGATTCTATATCTTGATCTTGAGAACTAAGGTCATCTCCTGCTATTGTACAAATGTCATCCTTAACAGAGCTACCGCACCACATTTTCCTGGCTTTCTGTCTTTTCAAATCATTCCAAAGGTCCCAGCCTTGGTCACCTTGCAGCCACATCTCTGTAATGGCTATCAAGTCACACATATTTATTTCTATTTGAGCTGTCAATTCATCTGTTTTTTTTTTTACAAATGCTACATGCATTCAGATGCAGAGCCTATAGTTCTGTCTTTTTACTGTTTTTACCAACTCTGGCCTTATCTGCTGGCACAATCTTAAGTTTGAATGCTCTGTCTTTTCCTGCCATGCTCTGATCATTACCCTTATTGCTATCTCACTCTACTGCTACCTTACTTTATTGCCCTGGCCTTTCCCTTTAATCTACCATATGTTACCTCATGTGGTCCCTCCCCACTACTATTTAGTTTAAAGCCCTCCCTAATGCCTTAATTATATAATTCACCAGAACACTGGTCTCAGTACTGTTCAAGTGAAGACCAATGGTACAGTCCCCACTTTCCCCAGTACAGGTTCCAGTGCCCCATGAATCAAAACCCATCTTCCCTCACCACTTTTGAGCCATGCATTCAACTCGCGAATCCTATTTACCCAACACCAGTTTGTCCCCCAACTGGCTTGAGCTACAAAGTTTTGAGAAGGGTGGAGAGTATATATAATGTGATACAACATCACAAAATGTGGGTCAGGCTGGGTGGACCACAATCATTATTTCCTGTCTGTCAATGTCCATATTTTAAATTTGTGCCCCCTCACAACCCATCAGGAGGAGGTGGGGGGGGGGGGGGGGGGGGGGGGGGGGGGAGGCGCGCGCGGTGATTAATATCAACCCCCAAATCAACTCTACTGTGACTCTTTACTACCCCCCCACTGGATGGTGACTTTACTCACATTAGATCATCAAGGCAACTGAACTGTAATTAGTCCCAAACACTTACCAATAAGTCCAACATCAACTGCTCTGTCATAGTAGTAGGAGAATGCATAAAATGACAAGTTTCCCACTTCTTCAGGTTTATGCACTTTTGTATAGAGTATTTTTTCTATCCTTGCATAACAGGAATCATACAGAGGTTCTCCTAGAACATAAGCAGATAGAAAAAAAGAGCTCATCAGCTGCAGATTCTCACACAAAACTAAGAATGAAAGAATACCTCCAGTTACGCAGTTTAACACTGGTGTAGCAAAAACTGAAAATCAAATGTTTCAACCTGGAGAAACCACTTAATAGCAGAATAACAGATGTCAGACTGGAGCAGGAGAAAAGAATAAATCACATTCACTATCCTCAGGAAAATCAGAAATTTGGCTGCAAAATGGTTAATATGTCCCAAATTACAAGAGATGTAAAATTCAGATTAGTAACACTTTGTCTATTAGCCAGTCTAATTAACATTTTATTATGAACAGTTTGTGAAAAGGACGTTTGTGCCTGAGATTCACTTATTATTAAACACAGTGCAAGTCTAGGAGTCCAAACAGAAGGATGTGATTGGTATTCTATTCACAACAATCAAGTATATTTGCTTTAATGGCTGAGTACAATCAACCCTGGCATGACTGTCAGATGAACTGCTGAGCAACACCAACATTTGTGCTCAGAGAGGGGAAAAAAATCAATACAACTTAACTTTGCTTCTGTGCTCCTACCAATCAACTGCACCATAACAATTATGGGCGCAATTCTTTGGCCCAATGATGACCCTTCCTCATACATGGGTGGTGGGGGGGCCTCCAAATGTGGGTTATAAGGATAATCACAGGATGGAAAAAAAATTGATCGCCAATTAATGAAGGCATAACTGAGAGTGAGACACATTAAGTAATCTCTTGTTGCATTCACAAGTATGTAGGAATACGAGTAAGCCATTCAGTACCTTGAGCCTATTCAGCCATTCAATGAGATCACAGCTAGCCTATTTCTTAGCTTAACTTACTCACCTTGGTTCATGATTTGGGGAAAGTGTAGGAGAGTGGGACTAATTTAACAGCTCTTAAAAAGAGCTGGCACAGGCACAATGAGCCAAGTGGTCTTTCCATGCTCTAAACTTCTGTAATAATTCACTATTTGTTATTTACCACTGTGTCAGGAGGTTGACAGGTTAAAAGTGAATGCCATTTAAACAGGCTGTTACCTGCTTTCTGTCCTTTAATGTTGTAAACAATTTCAGCATGCTTCCACTCCGCTTTGTAGCCTGGTGATAAGCAAGAGCTTATTAGCTCTTGTCCTTCCTCAACTGTGAGTGAACAATAAAAGGACAGCATAATTACAAAATCAGAATGATAGAACTGAACTGCTCTTTTTCCTGAGACCATTTTAAAATTAAAATAATTGTTAAATCGTTCTAGAATGAAGATATCTTATTCCTTTAATTTCTCCAGACTTATTCTTTATTCAATCTGTCCATTAAGACGAGTCAGGATGGTTAAATAAAAATACAAAGATCTACAGATTTGGACACTTCTATAGAACACTATTCTAATTCCCTAACAAGCTATCCTTAGCAAACTTAATGTAGACAAGTAAGATAACTACTCAAGGAGGTTAGCATTCCAAGCAGCACTGTTTTTTGCTAGTTTTAAAAGAATTTCCCTTCCAATAGCTGTTCCAAGTTGTGGGCTAAGGTGGATGTAGAGATGTACCACTGAGCGGTTTCTTTAGTTGAACAACGAATTTTATCTAGAGGTGTTAGATTAGCTGCCTGCCTCCAGCAAGGCGAGAATACAATCCCGACACTAGGAAAACGCCACCCCTTGTGAGATTCCCCGCACTCGGTGTTGATTGGCTGTTCTGACCACGTGACCCTGACTCAATAAGGCTGGCCTTAAAGCAACAAACACCTGCCCGCATTTCAAAAATCTCATTTCAAAATTTAACTTGATTTCTTTTAGCCAATCACAACCCAGAAGGCTTGGTCCTTCTTCAGTCACTATTATTACTGGGAGCTGGGCTGACTGATGCCCATATCTCACAGGTACCATGGCAGTGCCTTTCACTTTTATGGCTTCTCCTATGTAAGTCTTCAACTGGGAAGAAATTCTCTCCAGGCTGAAGGGTTGGGTACCTTTTCTCAGGTACTGAAATATGCACTCATCCATCACTGTAACTGATGCCCCTGTATCCACCTCCTTAACTAATGGCTTCCCGTCTACCTTGAGTGTGACAATAATAGGGTCTGCCTTAACAGCTTTAAGAGTAAAAAGAGTGAATGTCAGAATCAGTTATTTCAGGCTCTTTCATATTCTGTATTTCTAACATCTGTGCTGGCTGGTTATTTGCAGTCTGGACTTAGCTCTACACTGCTTAATTAAATGTCATCTTTTGCAACAGTAATAGCACTCGGCTTCCTTAAATCTATATGTTTTAGGAGTGTGGTTACCCCCACATCGGTAACACTACAACTTCTGGATCGCTGTCCAATTTCCTCCGGTATATTTTTTTGATTTCTGGGTGGCTGGGAATGATTCCTGCCGAGTGGCTGCTTCAGCAGTTTGGGCACCTTGCCTGGCTGCAGGTTCCCTACCTGGTGAATGGTGCCATTTTGCAAGCTCTGTAGCTCCTGCAAATCTTTTTTTAGCACTTTCCATGGCTGTTGTTATCTCCCTTGCTCGTTTAAAATTTATATCAACTTCTGCCAGCAATTGACATTCTGAATGGCGTGTTGCGCACGCCACAAACTAACCAATCCCGTAGCATGTCGTTCAAGGTTGCTCCAAAATCTCAATGCTCTGACAATTGCTTCAACTTAGCAATATAAGTCGCGATTGAATTGCCTGGGGCCCTCACACTCGTATTAAATTTGAATCTTTGTATAATAACTGATGGTTTGGGCCGAAAATGGCCCTTCACTAAATCCATGAGCTCACCGGACAATGTGGAGTCGGTTGCACCTGGGGCTGTGAGACTGCAAATAAGATTTTAGGTTTGGCTCCCACAGATGCTCAAGAGAACTGCTTTGCGCTTTGCCTCCTCCCCTATTTCGCTGGCCTGAAAATAAAACCTGAGGTGCTCGATGTATTAACTCCAGTCCTCCGGGAGGAGTCAAATGGGTCGATCCTCCCAAAGAGAGGCATCCTCGTGAGTATATATTTTCATCCTTTCTTTCCTTCTTTAAAAAAAGACACTCACAGTTGTAGGGTGAGAGGCAGTGCCAGGATCATTTATCCTCATCGCCAGATGTAGAGATGTACTACTGAAAGACTTCTTTAGTTGAACAACAAACTTTATTTACAGAGCTGCTGGATTAGCTGCATGCCTCTAGCAAAGCTACTGTACACTCTCTAGAATAGGAAAACTCCACTCCTTATAAGATTCCCTGCACTCGGTGTTGATTGGCTGTTCTGACCACGTGACTGTTACTCAGTAAGGCTGCCCTTAAAGCAACAACACCACAGTGGAAAAATTAATAGGGAACAGCTAACTTGAATACAAATCCTGTTATATTATATTCAGAAGAATAATCTGACCTACAATCATACAACGTTGCCAATCTTTTGTATGTCATGCCTTGTCTTAATTTCATGCACAATCTATCCTTGCTACTTGAAAAGCTGAATACTGCAGATATTGGAAATCTGAAATAAAAACATGGAATGCTGGAAATACTCAGCAGGTCAAGCAGCATCTATTGGGAGAGAAACAGTTAATTTTTCAGGTTGATAGCCTTTCATCAGATCTGGGAAAAAGTGAGAGATATAATAGGATTTGAGCAAAGGGTGGATGGAACAAGGACAAAAGGAATGTCTGTGATAGGTAGAAGATAGGAGAGACTGAATGACAGAACAGTTAGTTCCCAAAGGGAATGGTGAAGGCGCAAGAAAGAAACAAAAGGTGTGCTCTAAATCACCTATCAAAAGATGAGGTGCTGTTCCTCAAGCTTATGTTGAGCTCCACTGGAACAGTGAAGCAGACCAAGGGCAGAGATGTCAGCATGAGAGCCAGGTGGAGAATTAAAAAGACAGGCTGCCTAATGAAGATATTAAAGGGTACATATAAAATTGCATGTTTTAGGATCTACTGACACAGGGAGGGAAGATTGAGGCATAGTGGCAATGTCACTGGATTTATAATGCAGAGGCCAAAGCTCCGGGGATATGAGCTCAAATCCCACCATGGCAGCTGGTGGAATTTAAATTCAATTAATAAATCTGAAATTGAGAGCTAGTCTCACTAATAGTAACCATGAAACTATCGTTGATTGAAGTAAAAACCCACTGGTCCTTTAGGGAAGGAAATCTGCCATCCTACAGGAAACTCCAGATTCCCAGTAATGTGATTGACCCTTAGCTGCCCTCTGAAATAGCCTAACAAGTCATTCAGTTCAAGTGCAATTAGGGATGGGCAACAAATGCTGGCCTTGCCAGTGATGCTCACATTCCATGAAAGAATACATTTTTAAAAAGAAGTTGATAGCCAGAAATGGAGACAGAGGAGTCAAAGAAGGGAAGGAAGAGTCGGAGATGGACCGTGTGAAACTGAGAGAAGGATAGAAATTGGAAGCAAAGGGCGAGAACAGGAAGTGGCACCAGTACAGTCATCGATGTACCAGAAAAAGAGTTGAGGGAGGGGATCTGAGTAGTACTGGAACAAGGAGTGTTCCACTTATCCTACAAAAAGGCAGGCATTGCTAGGATGCATATGGATACCCATGGCAACATATTTTTATTTGGAGGGAGAGATGAATTAAAGGAGAAATTGTTCAATGAAAGAACAAGTTCAGCCAGGCAAAGAAGAGTGGTGGTCAATGGAAACTAGTTGGGCATCTATTGAAGGAAGAAGTGGACAGCCCTTAGACAGTCCTGGTGGGGGTTGGAGGTGTAAAGAGATTGGACATCCATGATGAAGAGGAGACGGTTAGGTCCAGCAAACTAGAAACCTTAAAGTGAAGGAGGATATCAAAAGAGTCACATATGTAGGTGGGGAGAGACTGGACAAGGGGAGAAAAAAATGGAGTCAAGGTAGGAAGGAAACAGTTCAATTGGGCAGGGACAGAATGAAATGGTAGGGCTACTAGGCCAGTCCTGTTTATGGATCTTGGGAAGGAGGTAGAGGCCTGTCATTTTAATTCTCCACCTTGCTCTCACACTGGCACCTCTGTCCTTGGCCTGCTGCACTAACCCAGTGAACCTGAACATTAGCTTGAGGAACAGCACCTCATCTTTTAGTTAGGCAATTTACAGTCTCCCAGACTCAATGATGACTTCAACAATTTCAGACCATAAACCCCCACTCATTTGTTTCCTTTTCTTTGCAAGTTTCGGTTTTTCTCTTATTTTTGCTTACAGACAGCAGCACAACTGCCCTATGTACATCTTTTGTTTCTTTTTTGCCTTATCACCATTCCCTCTGACCCTGTAAGATTAAGTCTTTTGTCATTCAATCTCTCCTGTCTTCCACCCTCTCATAGACCTTCCTTTGTCCTTGTCCAACCCATCCCTTGCTCAAACCACACTATATCCCTAACTTTTCCCAGTTCTGATGAAAGGTCATCAACCTGAAACTTTAACTCTATTTCTCCCTCCACAGATGCTGCCTGACCTGTTGATTATTTCCAGCATTTTCTATTCTTGACATGAACCAGAGGCAAAAATGGCACCTCAAGTACAAATAATACAATCTATTTCCATTGTTTTCGTGACTGCGACTTTATAATACAGAACCCTATCATTAAAGAGGTCTGCAAGTACAGCTGGCCTTCACTATTGACAAATTGCCCATTTACACCATGGGGCTGGTATAGCAGTAAATAAACTGTACATGTACAAGGTTTGTACACTGATCACAAATGTAATTTAAAAGCAACTTTTAAAACAATTCATTCTCAGAATATGAGCATTGCTGGCAAGACTAGCATCCATTGCCCATTCCTCATCATTCCAGAGAAGGTGGTGGTGGGTTACCTTCTCGAAACACTGCAGTCTGACTGCTAAAAGTACTCCGACAGTGCTGTTAGATGAGGAATTCTAGGACTTTGACTCAGCAATGATAAAGGAACAGCAATATATGTTCAAGTCGAAATGGTACTTGACATGGAGGTGGTGAGGTGCCCACGAGTCAATGTAAATGTGCAAACTTTATACATTATTTCAGTCCTTCCATAATGTTGGGAAGGGAAGAAGAGGAGAAGACGACTGCATCTGATTGATTGGGGGAGAGGGAACGTTACTTAGCTTTGCAGCTTCCAGCGCTCCCACTAAAGAAATACAGCAGTCTTAAGTAGTCTCACTCTTTGGCAGGTGACTGGGTATGCTTCTTGAAGTAGAAGAAATTATGACCATTATGCTAACTTACGTGGACTACCTTCAGTTCCTCCTAAAATTGCCAGTCTCGCTGACATCAAACCGAATCCTAGGTAACTGAAAATTGAAAGCAATATTAGTGAAATGTAGGAGGCTGAATTGGTCACTGAAATAAAAACCAGATATCCTTACATTAATAATAGGGTCTAACGAATCATGGAGCTTGGATGAATTCTATAGATTTAAACAAATGACAATCATATGAAGTTGGACTGCGCTCTGAAGTTGTCAGTCCAAAGGAAGAGTGAGTATATAAATTGGAAACTAAACTATTTAAAAGTAATAGTAGGAAAATCAATTAAAATATGTCTAATGATTACTATCAAGACTATTAAAGTACACAAGAACAGTTAAATCAAAAAGCATAAAATCAAAGTTTTACAATGAAGGAGACAACCATTTTGCCCATCACACTTGTGCTGGCTCACTAGAACAGCTACCTACTTCATTCTACTCCCCTACCCTTTCAAATATTAATTCACTTTCCATTTAAAAGCTATTATGGATTCTACTTACACGAAGCACATTACCAGTTGGAAATTAATAAATATTTGAATCTACAAAGGACTTATAGAAGTTTATAAGTTTCCTTCACCTAATAGCTACACAACAAACTGCCTTGGTCTGTGATTCAACAAGCTTAGGGTTCCGCAACCCACCTTTCCTTCCCTTCTTCTCCCTAGGTGCTGTCCACTTTCTTTATGGGATGATCCAGATAGTGGAACAGGCTAACTTTGGCTCTGATGTCCGCCTTACTTTCCAGGACATCGCGGGATCTACAGTGTCTGTCTGGATCCATGTGCTGCGCCTTTTCACCTACTATAGCTGCCTAAATGTAATGTAAGGTATAATATAATACAGTACAGGGACTTCTCTCCTCGTGAATTTTGTTTCTTTTTTTAAACTGAAGATTTCATCTTATTGCAAAAAAGTGTTGAGAATTAAGAATTATTTTTACAAGTAATATATCAAAACTACTGTATGAAAAAAGTATTACGCCTTTACTGATTAAGTGGTTAATTCAATACAGAAAGGAACATGACCAGGATTTCCAGAAATAAAATTCACAAAATTGTCCAATTATTAGTTATTCTACATTTTCAATATTTTAGGCCTGGAACCAAAATTTTAATTAGCATATTGACAAAACTGTTCATTTGATTGACAACCATCCACCACCTTAAATGTTCACTGTCTCGACTATCGGTGCCCGGTGGCTTCAATCTGTACTTTCTACAAGAGACACAGCAACAACTCGCCATGGCTTTGACGCAGCATCTTCCAAACCCACAAACTCTACCACCTGAAAGCACAAGGGCAGTAGATGCATGGTAATTCCATCACTTCCAAGATCCCCTTCCAAGTCTCTCACCATTACCATGTGGACACACATTGTTCTTCATCATTGGTGGGTTAAAATGCTGGCTCTATCTACCCAACAGCATTGCAGCAGCATCTTCAACACAAGGGCTGCAGCAGTTCAAGGATGTAACCTGCCGCCGCCACCATCATCTTCTCAAGATTAACTAGGAATATGCAATAAATGCTGGCCTTGCCAGTGACACCCAATTCCCAAGAAACAATTTTTAAAAATTAATATGCAAATCTTAACACTCAAATGTTACACATTCGATAGAAATCAAATACTATCAATATGGTGCGAAAAATCTCAAAATCATGTGGAACCTTTACTGGCATCTTTTTTGTCAAAAGGAATTTACTCTTTGGATTCCACCTGTGATAAAGTAGAAGCTGGGCCAGGAATGATAGACCAATGATCAAACTTGAATAAATATCAAATATTATGAATCAACTTTGAAAGTACAAGATTCAATAGACATCACCTGGCTCAATATTCTCCACTCCTTAATCTAAACTCAAGCACTTCTATAACATCCAGAGTTGTTACTTAAGGTTAGCTTCTATGGTCAAAGCCCAAAAATTTGTTCTCCATGATGTTTTTAGTTGGTTAGGCTGGCTTCTGAGGAGCTGCCTGGAGAATCTTGCATATATTGAGGCAATTGGCTACGGACAGTTTCTTTGAGCAGCAGCTATGAACAATGTACCTTGACAGGTTCAATGCTGAAAATACACCTTTGCAACTGGCATAAATTGGGAAAAAATGCAAAACGCAAACATGCCAGGGCTGAAATACTTGAGAGTCCACATGTTAACAAAACCTTGTAGAAGGAAAAAAAATGGTTAAAGCCTTTGATGACAAACAGGCTCTGATGTTCAAACAAGTATGCTGAATGGTCAGAGAATCTCCAGCAGAACAATTTCTGATGTGGAAATGTTTACAACAGGACACTCAACAATAATGAATTACTAGGAATTAACTCATAGCAGGATTTGAGTGTTCACATGGTTTTGGGCACACCCTCAACACCATAAAGCTCCACACATCTTTGAACTGCACTGATACTTATTTCATGAAGGAATTATTCATATTTAAACTCTAAAGTGATTTCAAGCCAGAGAAGAACAAATGCAGACTTACAAACTGCACCTGAAATTCTGTGTAATTTTAAAATTGATTTTAATAAGTTAGCCCAGGTTTGTTTTCTAACTGCTTAGATTTAAAGTTTGTTCAGAACACAGCTTTACTTTATGTAATCATGACACTGTCCAGGAGAACCAGAAGGAAAAATTCTACTAACCTGTGTGAGTAGAGTGTGTAAGTGCTATTGAACATCTGAATTGAGGTAATATAGTTAATAGGAGAGGTCTGGAGTGTCATCTGTGGGAAAAGCCAAAAAGTACATTCAAAGTTATTAACGTTCAAAAGGATGACAAAAACAGAAGCACTACCACACAATATCTTGCTGTGGCATTAAATGTACAATATAAAAATCAAACAACTGACCCTTTCAACAACTATGTTTAAAGATATCAAAGGGTATATATAAAATTGCTATCTTAGGGTCTACTGACACAGGATGAGGAGATGGCAGTGCAGTGGTAATGTCACTATTCCAGAGGCTAATGCTCTGGGGGTATGGGTTCAAATCCCACTACAACAGCAGGTGGAATTTAAATTAACAACATCTGGAATTGAAAACTACTCTCAGTAACAGCGACCATGAAACTATCAAAGTAAAAACCCATCTGGTTCACTGATGTCCTTTAGGGAAGGAAATCTGCTGTACTTATCCGGTCTGGCCTACATAGCACCCTATCATGACTATGGGCAGAATCTTCAGTTCAGCGAGTAAAATGACACGCGGTAACGTCAGGCGTGCATCCTGACGTCACTGCACGTCATTCAGATTTTCAGTTCGGTGGGCGGACACCTGAGTCAGCTGCACACTCACTAAGCTGTCAAAGGCCTGTTAACTATCAATTAAGTCAATAAACTGAGCTGCCCATCCAACCCTAAGATTGGCGGGGCAGGCAAAGAGCCCAGGCGGCCTTCGCATTTTTCGTGGAACCTCATCCACGGGCGGGATGAGGTTTCATGAAGGTTTTTAAGCCTTGCAAAAATTTTTAATAAAATTAATAGACATGTCCCAGCTCATGTGACAGTTTCACATTAAGGGACATGTCTTAAATTTTTTTTTCCTTTATTAAATTTTTTTGAACTTCAACTAATCTCCGTGAGGCAGCTCTGTGCCTCGGAGTTTCTGCACTGCGCGAAAGAGCGCAGGCCCCAACTCAGGCAACAACGTGCCCGCCCGCACAGGGAGCACTCAGCGCTTCCAGGTGCACATCACACTGGGCGGGCTTTAATTGGCCAGCCCACATAAAATGGCAGCACACAGCCAATCGCAGGTGGCAATTGGCTGCGCACACACCTGCACCAGCTCCTGCCCAACCACCCCCCGACTGGGAGAAAATTCTCCCCCATGAATTATTTTTGAAGTGTATTTATTTTTGTGCAAACAAACTTAGCAATTTATGCATAGTAGGGAGCCACAAATGAATGAATAACCTGTTAAACTATTTTTGCTGATAACCAGAACTCTCGATTCTTCTTTGAATAATACCATGGGATCTTTTACATCCATCCAAACAGATAGAACCCTGGTTGAACATCTTATGTGCGCCTTCAACAACACAACTATATCACTCAGTGCTGAACTGAGGTGACAGAATAAATTATGTACTCAAGACTTGGAGTAGGTTTTGACCCTCAACCATCTGACTGAGAGTTGGTAGTGTTACCAACTGAGCTAAGTAAACACCTAAATAATGCAAAGAGGTGTTATTCCTAGGAAAGCAAAAAATTGGGAGAGGGGGGAAAACTATTTTCTTTAAGGCAATTACATTAAAATTCTGACTGAGCTGCAATTAAAAAAAAATTATCAGCAAGGTGACAGTGCCAGCTATATCACCTAGCCTTTGTTTTCCGTAATTTTTAACTTTGCAACCTTTAGCATCTAAAGGAAGTGTACATTTAAGGCAGCAGTAAAAAGTGTAAACATGTCAATCTGCAAAATGAAGCTTTGTCAGACTCTGATGTTAACTAATTTGCAAAAGGAAAATTAATGTTTCTTGTTTCCATAAGCATGGTTCCCTTTGAGACCAGTGGGGCCACCAGCTCATAACAGCACTACAAGGCTAGTAACAGCACCCTAGCACACTGCACATTTCTTTGAAGGTGTGCTGAGAATAGGAACTCATTATTCTCATTGTGTGGGAAATCCTGGAAGAGATCCTGCATGCTACCACTCTGCAGTGAAATGCTTCAATGAGCTGCTCCATTGGGCTCTTTCCAATTTCAGTACATTTAACTGGGCAAGTCACTTTAATCGGTTGGGAAAGGCAAATCTTGAGAAATACCAAAAAGCAGACACTTGCTGCATCGGATCTTCTGTTCTTGTGTGAGAACCCTAGCCCAAGATAGCAGAAAAAGTCCCGGTTGGCATGGCAACTGCTGCTGAGTTTCCTGTTTCGGTTTAACTTGGCTCTGCAGAATAATGTGCCAGAGAACAGCCACAAAACAAGCAGAAATTGAACAACTTTTACGTCAATTCAAGGCATCACAATGTGTAAGAAGGAATCCTATGGAATTCCAAAGAATGGTACATAATGCATGAGTTGCAGTGAAAGCAACTCCCACTAAATGGCAATATAGCTGCTGTTGAGATCTTGTGACAAGAATTTTTCTAAGTTTTGAGTAATAAAAAGCTGCAAGTCATTTTAGTAAAATACGGAGTGTATTGTACATTAGATGCACAATCAGATGTATGTTAAATAAAGTTGGCAACTAATAAATTGTGAAACATGAACGTACTCAGTCCTTAGCTACATGTTGCCAGATATCATCAGCACAAACCAGACTGAAACCAATTAAATTCCTCACAAATTCTCAATAATATACCAAGAAGGGATAAGGTTTAATTGTTTTCCCTTTGCAGTGCTTTTTTAAAAATTCTTGTGCTCAGGAAGTTCAATGTTAGGGATTTGATCACCTCCCCATTTTTAACAGCAGCATCAAATAATCCCAGAACAGATAAGGGTAATAAATGATGCAAAGTGTAGCTAGCTCTCTGGACTTTGTCCCATCGATCTGTCTTAAATCTAACTTTAATCAGAACATCTCCCCACTGCATCAGATTGCCCAGAGTCAATTCACAAAGCAACCTAACACACAGCAGAAGGAAACTTTTATTCTGACAATCTTGGTTGGATTTTGAATTTGTTCAGAGGCTAACAGACAGAATACACAAACAACATACCCATCCTCCTATAAAAACAAAAAAACTGCGGATGCTGGAAATCCAAAACAAAAACAGAATTACCTGGAAAAACTCAGCAGGTCTGGCAGCATCGGCGGAGAAGAAAAGAGTTGACGTTTCGAGTCCTCATGACCCTTCGACAGAACTTGAGTTCGAGCCAGGAAAGAGCTGAATTATAAGCTGGTTTAAGGTGTGTGTGTGGGGGGCGGAGAGATAGAGAGACAGAGAGGTGGAGGGGGTTGGTGTGGTTGTAGGGACAAACAAGCAGTGATAGAAGCAGATCATCAAAAGATGTCAACCACAATAGTACAATAGAACACATAGGTGTTAAAGTTAAAGTTGGTGATATTATCTAAACGAATGTGCTAATTAAGAATGGAAGGTGTGGCTATGGGTACCCGCATGGGCCCCAGCTATGCCTGTCTCTTTATGGGGTATGTGGAACATTCCTTGTTGCAGTCCTACTCCGGCCCCCTTCCACAACTCTTTCTCCGGTACATCGATGATTATTTCGGTGCCGCTTCATGCTCTCGTCAGGACTTGGAAAAATTTATTAATTTTGCTTCCAATCTCCACCCCTCCATCATTTTCACGTGGTCCATCTCTGACACTTCCCTTCCCTTCCTTGACCTCTCTGTCTCAATCTCTGGTGATAGACTGTCCACCAATATCCATTACAAACCCACCGACTCCCACAGCTATCTCGACTACAGCTCCTCACACCCCACTTCCTGTAAGGACTCCATCCCATTCTCTCAGTTCCTTCGCCTCCGTCGCATCTGTTCCGATGATGCTACATTCAAAAACAGTTCCTCTGACATGTCCTCCTTCTTCCTTAACCGAGGTTTTCCACCCACGGTCGTTGACAGGGCCCTCAACCGTGTCCGGCCCATCTCCCGCGCATCCGCCCTCACTCCTTCTCCTCCCTCCCAGAAACATGATAGGGTCCCCCTTGTCCTCACTTATCACCCCACCAGCCTCCGCATTCAAAGGATCATCCTCCGCCATTTCCGCCAACTCCAGCATGATGCCACTACCAAACACATCTTCCCTTCACCCCCCTTATCGGCATTCCGTAGGGATCGCTCCCTCCGGGACACCCTGGTCCACTCCTCCATCACCCCCTACTCCTCAACCCCCTCCTTTGGCACAACCCCATGCCCACGCAAAAGATGCAACACCTGCCCCTTCACTTCCTCTCTCCTCACCGTCCAAGGACCCAAACACTCCTTTCAAGTGAAGCAGCATTTCACTTGCATTTCCCCCAACTTAGTCTACTGCATTCGTTGCTCCCAATGTGGTCTCCTCTACATTGGAGAGACCAAACGTAAACTGGGCGACCGCTTTGCAGAACACCTGCGGTCTGTCCGCAAGAATGACCCAAACCTCCCTGTCGCTTGCCATTTTAACACTCCACCCTGCTCTCTTGCCCACATGTCTGTCCTTGGCTTGCTGCATTGTTCCAGTGAAGCCCAACGCAAACTGGAGGAACAACACCTCATCTTCCGACTAGGGACTTTACAGCCTTCCGGACTGAATATTGAATTCAACAACTTTAGGTCGTGAGCTCCCTCCCCCATCCCCACCCCCTTTCTGTTTCCCCCTTCTTTTTTTTTCAATAAATTATAAAGATTTTCCTTTTCCCACCTATTTCCATTATATAAAAAAAAACCCACTAGAGCTATACCTTGAGTGCCCTACCATCCATTCTTAATTAGCACATTCGTTTAGATAATATCACCAACTTTAACTTTAACACCTATGTGTTCTATTGTACTATTGTCGTTGACATCTTTTGATGATCTGCTTCTATCACTGCTTGTTTGTCCCTACAACCACACCAACCCCCTCCACCTCTCTGTCTCTCTATCTCTCCGCCCCCCACACACACACCTTAAACCAGCTTATATTTCAGCTCTTTCCTGGACTCGAGCTCAAGTTCTGTCGAAGGGTCATGAGGACTTGAAACGTCAACTCTTTTCTTCTCCGCCGATGCTGCCAGACCTGCTGAGTTTTTCCAGGTAATTCTGTTTTTGTTTTGGATACCCATCCTCCTACATATGCAGGCTAACAACAGGATTCAGTTCTGGCTTGTAGCAGGAGGCTATGCCACCACCATCTAAACCCATTAACTTCATTATTAGCTTGAACCACAGCTAGGCCTCAATTATTCTTTGTACCATTCATTGTTGTTTAGGTGAAATTTAAATTGGGGTGAAATAAAACGTGAAAGGTTACATGACAAAACCACGTGGGTAAGGTAACTGGTCATAATAAGAATATGGGAGCAGAGTAGCCCATTCAGCCCCTTGAGCCTGTTCTGCCAATCACTTATATCGTGGTTGATCTGCACCTCAATTCCATTTACCCCTCCATCTTTGTTCCATATCTCTCAACATATCTAACAAAGATCTATCAGTCAGTTTTGAAAATCTCAATGGACCCAGCATCCACAGCTTTTTTCTTCAGGAGAGGGGGAGGCGGGAGGGGAGAGGAAGAGTTTCAGATTCCCAGTGCCTCTTGTGTGAAAACAGCTCCTTGTTTCACTCCTGAAACCTAGCTCTAATTTTAAGGGTGCGTATCCTTGTTCTGAATTCCCCCACGTGGTATCTCCCTTATCGAATCCTTTTATCATTTTCAACATCTCAGCTAGATCACTCCTTATCCATCCCTCTCCCTGGCAAAGGTCTGAGGCTGAATCAGACCATTCAGAACTCTGGTGTCATATTTTACATTGTTATAACTGGTCTATAGAATGGATAAGGATGAGCTTCCAACACATATCTGCTCCATCACTAAGACTGCCCAGTTCCACCTCTAACATCACCTGGCTCCACCCCGCTTCAGTTCATGTGCTGCTGAAAGCCTCATCCACAGCTTTGCTATCACTAGACTATTCAAGTATTCTCCTGGGCAGCTTCTATCTTCCACCCATAAGCTCATCTAAAATTCTGCCCTCTCCTATCTTGCACCAAGTTCCATTCACCTCTCAACTCTGCGCTCGCTGAACTATACTGGCTCCTGGTACACCAATGACTCAATATTAAAATTCTCAGCCTTGTTTCAAAACGGTCCAAGGACTTTCCCCTCCCTCATTTCTGTAACCTTCTCCAACCTTACCAGCCCTTAGATTTCTGCACTTCACCAATTCTGGCCTCTTGCACAGCCCTGATTTTAATCACAGAATCACACAGTGCAGAAGAGGCCCTTTGGCCCATCGAGTCTGCACTGACATGTGAGAAACACCAGAACTACCTACCTAATCCCATTTACCAGCGCTTGGCTCTTGAATGTTATGACGTGCCAAGTACTCATCCAGGTACTTTTTAAAGGATGTGAGGCAATCCACCTCCACCACCCTCCCAGGTAGCACATTCCAGACCGTCACCACCCTCTGGATAAAAAAGTTTTTCCTCACATCCCCCCTAAACTCCTGCCCCTCACCTTGAGCTTGTGTCTCCTTGTGACTGACCCTTCAACTAAGGGGAACAGCTGCTTCCTATCCACCCTTTCCATGCCCCTCATAATCTTTTACACCTCGATCAAGTCGCTCCTCAGTCTTCTCTGCTCCAACAAAAGCAATCCAAGTCTATCCAAACCTCTCTTCGTAACTTAAACGTTTCATCCCAGGCAACATCCTGGTGAATCTCCTCTGCACCCCATCCAGTGCAGTCACATCCTTCCTATAATGTGGCGACCAGAACTACACACAGTACTCCAGCTGTGGCCTCACCAAGGTTTTATACAACTCCAACATGACCTCCCTACTTTTGTAATCTATGCCTCGATTGATAAAGGCAAGTGTCCCATATGCCGTTTTCACCACCCCGCTAACATGCCTCTCCGCCTTCAGAGATCTATGAACACACACGCCAAGGTCCCTTTGTTCCTCAGAACTTCCTAGCGTCATGCCGTTCATTGAATACTTCCTTGTCAAATTACTTCTTCCAAAGTGTATCACCTCACACTTTTCAGGGTTAAATTCCACCTGCCACTTATCTGCCCATTTGACCATCCCGTCAATATCTTCCTGTAGCCCAAGACACTCAACCTCACTGCTAACCACCCAGACAATCTTTGCGTCATCCGCAAACTTACTAATCCTACCCCTACGTAGTCATCTATGTCATTTATATAAATGACGAGTAATAAGGGACCCAGCACAGATCCCTGTGGTATGTCACTGGACACTGGCTTCTGGTCACTAAAGCAGCCTTGTCATCACCCTCTGTCTCCTACAACTAAGCCAATTTTGAATCCACCTTATCAAATTACCCTGTATCCCATGTGTATTTGCCTTCTTTATAAGTCTCCCACATGGGACCTTGTCAAAGGCTTTGCTGAAATCCACATAAACTACATCAACAACACTACCCTCATCTACACACCTGGTCACCTCCTAAAAAAATTCAATCAAATTTGTTAGGCATGACCTCCCTCTGACAAAGCCATGCTGACTATCCCTGATCAAACCTTGCCTCTCCAAGTGGAAATAGATTCTCTTCTTCAGAATTTTCTCCAATAGTTTCCCTACCACTGATGTGCAGCTCACAGGTCTGTAGTTCCCTGGCTTACAGTTTTGATAGAAAAGTGCTTAGAATTCAGTAGGTAAAATGCCATGTAATTAAAACTAAATGTGACTTTTTTAGTCATTGTAAATCAATGGCCTTAATTGTAAATGGATGTAACTATGGCAGTTGATTCCCCAACACGCTAGAACCCCAAGTAATAAAGGCAAAATTTAATTTACTCAGTCACCAGTGGCAGTGCCACTCACTATCCACTGACCACTATTGGAAATGCATTGGTATTGGATAGACTCCAGCGCAATGCCCTGTAGTCAAATGACTTACCACAACCATCAAGGGTCATTTAAGATGAAGTACTAAATAGCAATCAATGCCTGTGAAACTGAATTTTACAGGAGAGAAAGAAAAGGGAGAAAACTGGCAGGATTGAAAAGATAAATCAAGTAGTCATAAGATTAACTTATGGGAGAAAAAAAAAACTTACCTCACTGTGAGGCAAAAATGTGATCTGGGTAGAGCCTCCTCCAAGATCAAGTATTCCAGTGGTATTGTGCTTTGACCCTTGTAGACTATCTAAAAAGAATAAGCTACAATGAACACTGAAAATTCATCATATGGAGGAAGGTATCGAAATAACAGCACTGTGGATGTACCTACACACAGGTTGCAGTGTTTCAGGAAGGCAGCTCACCACCACCTTCTCAAGGGCAAATTGGGATCAGCAATAAATGCTGGCCTAGCCAGTGACGCCCACATCCCATGGACAAGTAAATAAAATAAATAAATTTGTGATTAGGTAAACTGCCTTTCAATACAAAAAAGAATTGTGAAGTGGAATTTCTTAAAATTCATTCACGGGACGTGGACTTCACTGGCTGGGCCAGCATTTGTTGCCCATTCCTAGATGCCCTCGAGAAGGTGGTGGTGAGCTGCCTTCTTGAACTGCTACAGTCCATGTGATGTGGGTACACCCACAGTGCTGTTAGGAAGGGAGTTCCAGGATTTTGACCCAGTGACAGTGAAGAACGGCGATATATTTCCAAGTCAGGATGGTGAGTGAATTGGAGGGGAACTTCCAGGTGGTGGTGTTCCCATCTTTCTGCTGCCCTTGTCCTTCTAGATGGTAGTGGTCATGGGTTTGGAAGGTGCTGTTGAAGAAGCCTTGGTGAATTCCTGCAGTGCATCTTGTAGGTGGTACACATTGCTGCTACTGTGCGTCGGTGGTGGTGGAGTGAATGTTTGTGGATGTGATGCCAATCAAGTGGGCTTTGTCCTGGATGGTGTCAAGCTTCTGTAGTGTTGTGGGAGCTGCACTCATCCAGGCAAGTGGGGGGTATTCCATCACACTCCTGACTTGTGCCTTGTAGATAGTGGACAGGCTTTGGGGAGTCAGGAGGTGGGCCACTCGTCGCACTATTTGTATTCTCTGACCTGCTCTTGTAGCCACAGTATTTATATAGCTAGTCTAGTTCAGTTTCTGGTCAATGGTAACCCCCCCCCAAGGATGTTGATAGTGGGGGATTCAGTGATGGTAATGCCATTGAACATCAAGGGGCAATGATTCTCTCTTGTTGGAGATGGTCATTACCTGACACTTGTGTGATACGAATGTTAATTGCCACTTGTCAGCCCATGCCTGGATATTGTCCAGGTCTTGCTGCATGTGGACATAGATAGCTTCAGTATCTGAGCAGTTGCGAATGGTGCTGAACATTGTGCAATCATCAGTGAACATCCCCACTTCTGACCTTATGATAGAAGGAAGGTCATTGATGAAGCAGCTGAAGATGGTCGATCTGAGCACACTACCTTGAGGAACGCCTGCAGTGATGTCCTGCAGCTGAGATGACTGACCTCCAACAACCACAACCATCTTCCTTTGTGCTAGGTATGACTCCAACCAGCAGAGAGTTTTCCCTCTGATTCCCATTGACTCCATTTTGCTAGGGCTCCTTGATGCCACACTCAGTCAAATGCTGTTTTATGTCAAGGGCCGTCACTCTCACCTCACCTTGAGAGTTCAGCTCTTTTGTCCATGTTTCAACCAAGGATGTAATGAGGTCAGGAGCTGAGTGGCCCTGGCAGAACCCAAACTGTGTGTCAGTGAGCAGGTTATTGAAGCAAGTGTTGCTCGATAGCACCGTAGATGACCCCTTTCATTATTCTACTGATGATGGAGAGTAGACTGATGGGGCAGTAATGGCCAGGTTGGATTTGTCTTGCTTTTTGTGTACAGGACCTACCTGGGCAATTTTCCACCTAATCAGGTAAATGCCAGCATTGTAACTGTACTGGAACAGCTTGGCTAGGGTGCAAGTTCTGGAGCACAAGTCTTCAGTGCTATTGCCGGAATATTGTCAGGGCCCATAGCCTTTGCAGTATCCAATGCCTTCAGCCATTTCTTGATATCATGTGGAGTGTATCAAATTGGCTGAAGACTGGCATCTGTGATGCTGGGGGCCTCTGGAGGAGATCAAGATGGATCATCTACTCAGCACTTTTGGCTGAAGATTGTAGCAAATGCTTCCGCCTTATCTTTTGCATTAGTGTACTGGGATCCTCCATCATTGAGGATGGGGATATTTGTGGAGCCTCCTCCTCCAGTGAGTTGTTTAATTGTCCACCACTGTTCACAACTGGATGTGGCAGGACTGCAGAGCTTAGATCTGATCCGTTGGTTGTGGCATTACTTAGCCCTGTCTAAAACTTGCTGCTTATGCTGTTTGGCACGCAAGTAGTCCTGTGTTATAGCTTCACCAGGTTGATACCTCATTTTTAGGTATGCCAGGTGCTGCTCCTGGCATGCCCTTCTGCACTCCTCATTGAACCAGGGTTGATCCCCTGGGTTGATGGTAATGGTAGAGTAGGGGATATGCTGGGCCATGAGGTTACAGATTGTGTTTGAATACAATTCTGCTGCTGCTGATGGCCCATAGCGCCTCATGGATGCCCAGTCTTGAGTTGCTAGACTTGTTCGAAATCTATCCAATTTAGTACGGTAGTAGTGCCACACAACACGATGGAGGATATCCTCAATGTGAAGCTGGGACTTCATCTCCACAACGACAGTGCGGTGGTCACTCCTACCAATACTGTCATGGGCTGATGCATCTGCAGCAGGTAGATTGGTGAGGATGAGGTCAAGCATGTTTTTCCCTCTTGTTGGTTCCCTCACCACCTGCTGCAGACCCAGTTTAGCAGCTATGTCCTTTAGGACTTGGCCAGCTTGGTCAGTAGTGGTGCTACCGAGCCACTCTTGGTGGTGGACATTGAAATCCCCCACCCAGTGTACATTCTGCGCCCTTGCCACCCTCAGTGCTTCCTCCAAGTAGTGTTCAACATGAAGGAGCATTGATTCATCAACTGAAGGAGGGCGGTATGTGACCTGATGCCATGAGACTGTTGTCAATGTTGAGGACTCCCAGGGCAACTCTCCCACTAACTGTATACCACTGTGCCGCCATCTCTGCTGGGCCTGTCCCATACTTGGGACAGGACATACCCAAGGATGGTGATGGTGGTATCTGGGACATTATCTGTAAAGTGTGATTCCATGAGGGTGACTATGTCAGGCTGTTCCTTGACTAGTCAGTGAGCAGCTCTCCCAATTTTGGCACTAGCCCCCAGATGTTAGTAAGTTAGTGAGGAGGCCATTTCAGAGGGCATTTAAGAGTCAACCACATTGCTGTGGGTTTGGAGTCACATGTAGGCCAGACCAGGTAAGGACAACAGATTTCCTTCCCTAAAGGGCATTAGGGAACCAGATTGTTTTTTTCAACAGTCGACAATGGTTTCATGGTCATCATTGGACTTTTAATTCCAGATTTTTAGTTAATTCAAATTCCACCATCTGCTGTGGCGGGATTCGAACCCAGATCCCCAGAGCATTACCCTAGGTCCCTGGATCACTAGTCCGCGACAATATCACTCCGCCATCACCTCCCCAAATTATGTGAAGGCTAGCCAGTCTCCACTGGCATTTTCTCAGGTAGTTTGGAGGCTGAAGCAGTCATATGTGCAGCCGTTAACCAGCTTGTCCCCTCTCCCTTGAAAGCTATCAGTCACATATTTCCTTGCTGGGGGATGGGAGTGGGGGGTGGTGGTGGTGGCTGTAAAAAGCAGGTTTGTCTGGGGTCAGATAAAGATTATAATTGTTGGACATTTCTCTGGTCAAAAAAAATCAAATTCCAAATGGCCCCTTCCTTTCGGCAAACTGAAGTCTATTGAACTCACTGGTAGCAACTCTGAGCCCAAAAGATTGACAACAAACCACACAATTTAATTCAGTGGAACATTCAGATGAGAACTATTGCTGTAGGCATGAAAGGCTTAACGGGTCCATTGAGAGCCGAGCTCAGGTTCCTGACAGGCGAGAAAGGGGGAGTTTGTAGTAATATTGACGTGACCTCTAACCCAGGGGACTGGCTGCCTAAAACAGCAAGCATGCTGGCAAGCAGTGAAGAGACTGATGAGCGTAGGGGCGGGTGGGCAGGGGGGATTGGAGAAGACTCTCTGTGGTAATAATTTAAGGGAAGAGGTCTAAAAATGGAGAAAGGAGAACCTGGAAAAATTAAGAAAATAATTTTCTTCAATATACAACGGGGGGAAATTGAAGTAAGTGGAAAAGAAATTGTGTCATACAGAGGTGGTGTGACTGGAATGGTATTGCCTAAATAAAGAGTGCATGATGTACAGAACAAATTTAATATATGACGAATAGAAAACAAGTAGATCTCTTGTGGCAGTATTTATGGGTAGTATGGGAATTGGTTACAATATTGACCTGCTAACCTGGCCTGGTCCTTTAAGACCATTCCTCATGCAGTCCCCTGTGAGATTCTCAGGTGGAAGCAGTTAGGTTAATCATTATTGTTGCAAAATTGAGCAGAGCTACTTGTATTAAAATTAAAAACTGGTCCCAATTAAATTAGAAAAACTAATATTTCAGTTATTTTCAATTCTGTAGAACATGCAAACATTTGTATCATTATCCAACAGAAAGCCTCTACAGGCTATTGCTTACCTATTAAAAAGTTGGCAGTAATCCAAGCAGAAATACCTGCAATTACAAGGCATTAGTTATGGGAAAATAAGCAAAGAATCAGTAACAGTACAGCATTTACTAATATGAAGACCCTTGGTGTTTAATTCCACACTGTAGTTTATCAACAAACCACTGAAAGAGTGACTAACTTACACTGAAATGCAGAATTCAAAATGCAGTTTTAAGGGTTGGAAACATAAGTGATGTGCCTTTAAATATAAATGGTGAATTTCTCTCTCATCATAGAATCAAAGAATACAGGCGTCACTCAACCTATGATACTTGTGCCAGCCTTTTGAAAGCTATCCAAGTAGCCCCATTCACTTGTCCTTTCCCTATAATCCTGCAAAATTTTCACCTTCAAGTATTTATCCAACTCTCCTTTCACCAACCTTTCAAACAGTGCATTTAAGATATTAACAACTGTATTTTTAAAAAAAAAAACTGGCTCTTTTGCCAATTATCTTAAATCTGCATCCTCTGATTACTGATCCTCCTGCCAGTGGAAACAGCTTCTCCTTATTAACTCTATCAAAACCATTCATGTCTTTGAACAACTCTATTAAACCTCCCCTTATCCTTCTAAGCTCTAAAGTGAAAACCCACAGCTTCCATAGTCCCTCCATCCCTGGTAGCATTCTAGTAAATCTAATAATATCCAAGATATAAGTGAAATGATTTGGTCTATTTCAGCCCAAGGCTGTACTCAGTGGGTTTAACCCTCAGACAATGCCAGGGAGCAGAACTTAATAGTTATGAGAAACTTGAGATACTGAAATATTTCCCATAAAGTAGAGAAGGCCTAAAGGAGACTAATGGAGGCTTTGCAAATTAACAAGTGTTTCACTAAGAACAAATGGAGAAATACGATTTCTTCTGGTGGGGGACAAGGAATCATTACTTTTAAATTATCACCAAGAAATTGAGGAGCAGAGATATGAAAAATTTCTTGATGCAGAGGGTTGCTGGGAGGTTGGTAGCTTTACCACAGGAAGTGGTTGAGACAGAGCTAACCACATCTTTGAGGGAAAAGTTGATGAATATCTGAATCAGATCAAGATATAAGGAGAGAATGGGCAGTAGAGTTAGATTTGGTTTGGCCTGACCAAGAAGTTGCATCGACAAAATGGCCCTTACTTCCAACATGACGATATAAAGCAGCCCATAACAGAGCACCAGCCAGTTTAATAAAACTGTATGTCTTCCTGCAACATCCTCTCTACTTCTCTCCAACTCATGTTCTTTTCATCTCCCTCTTGCACATCTGCTATTACTGTAGTCTCTATGTGTCCAAGACTCTCGTCCTTCTTTCCTAGTGCAAACCTCTCCTTCCCTCCCTGTCCTATCTTTTCTGTATGTGTCTCTCCCACTTTTCTTTATGAAGTAATTGTTTCCCATTTGTTTTAAGAAAGCCTGTAGATGATAGCTAACATATGATGTTTTGGAGATGGATACTAGGAAGGACAGCAAGAAGATCAGTGGGGAGCTGGGATAAATAGGAAAGTGCCCGTGAGTTGCTGCAATACTAAAAGACAAACCAGGGTCAGGGCCTAGGGCTGAGATTGAGCATTACAGAGGAGGTTTGAGTTATAAGGAAAGATTAGAGAAACATGAGTTTTCAGACTTGAAGGGAGAGGTCAGAGAAGTAATCTTATTGAGTTTTACAAGCTAGGTTTTCAAGAATGATAATGGAATGGGACAGATAAATCTTAAAAATTAAACTAAATCGCATGAGTAGGATAAGGAGCCATGGGTTCCTATTGGTAGAGGGTAAATTTGGGGCTTATATTAAGATTTTTTCAGAAAGACAAAATTCCTGTTATCATTTAAAGAGCTACTTGGATGGTGATGGGAGGACTTTGAACGAAGATGAGCTGACTGGCCTTCATCTATAATTATCTTGAGATCCTCTCAATTCAATAGTTGGAATGACTTGTCACTTTCTATATGGTGTGATTATAAAGGTTTTCACACCATGGATTACTGGATTAGCAGTGCCAGCAGATTAGACAAACAGCACTAGCCCTCTTAATAAAATCGGAGTTTGAATCTGGCTGAATAACATGAGATATGATAGAAGATTCGTTATTGTGGCAGATGGAAATTAGTGCACACCGCTGTGTGATATCTGAGGTGCACACACTTTTGGGAAGAATGAAAAGGAGATGAAGAAAGCACCTCAAAATAGCAATACTTGACTTCGGAAGTATTTAACACAGACATGACTTGTGCCAAGGTGCAAAATGCAACATTGATGATTAAGAGCCAATATCATACCTTCATCACTCCCATCCATGATACCAACACAACCATTCGTTACCAGGAAAGGGCTCAAATGAAAGACTTCTTTTACCTAATAGAAAGGATTCAGTAAATGCAAGATACTTAATTAAACCATCTTTTGCAATAACTTTTGTTCTAATTTTTGACATATGACTAGCAGAAAATAAACCCAGTATTGTGTACCCAAAATTATAGCCAGTTCAAAAAAAGTTCGCCATTCCAAAAAGCTAACAGACAACATGACATTACCCCAATACACACATACATTTAGATAATAGCATGCTCTGAGCAGAATAGTGCCAGAAGTCAAATCTGTTCATACCTGCTCTGTGATAATAAGAGCTCTAACAGTTTTAAGGATTCAAATACCTCATATTTTAGGCAGGATTATGAAGGATTTTCTGCACTTTTAAAAAAAATACACTATATATAGATAATCATAGTTTCATATTTTAAGTGTAGTGGAGTCTTGAGACTTAGAAGATCAGGATAAGCATAAAAATTGAATATAATCAGACTCAAATACAAGGCATCAGTGCATATACAAAAAAGTGCTTTGAAATCTCAGCACATCACCCAATTTCAAAATCAGAAATAGATACACATTGGTGTCAAAAAACCCAAAATTATAATATGCGAAGAGCCCTATTCCGAATAAGAGGAATGCCTGCACATTTAACATATAAAGCCTTTGGAGGTGGTTACAATTACCTCCTTGCTAATGCAATATTGCTGTAAATCACATTTTATAGCATTATGCAACAACCTGAAAAAATGTAGCCTTTTAATTAAATCTTATTTAAAAATACTAGACCTCCCATGATCTGCTCACAGGTAGTCTTGCATTCAGCATAGCTATGATTTTTAACTACTCACTTGCTTTTACAAAACACATCTCTACTTTTGCAAATCCAGTTAATGTACCTGCTTATAAGATGCTTGATCTGAGGGCAATGCTACTGGTTGACATTTTCTTTTTAAAAAGGATGCCTTTGGAGCTGTAACAAATATAAGTCTGGCCTGCACTACCTGAAGTGCCAGGTTTGCAACACATTCTCAGTATTAACATTGCACTTAGCATATGGTTTGCTCATCTTCCTCTTGTATATGCAACCAATTGTCTGAAATTCTCAGCATCACATTTGTTATCGATAACACGACAACAAATCACAACTGAAGAGGTGGGTACACACAATATGAATTCAAGGAAAAAAGGTGCCTGTGTTTCTATAGGAAACTGCAAAGGACAAGGATTCAAATATGAAAAATCATTTAAATCTACCAAAGAAAAGTAAACTAATTGTTCCTAATTGCTGAAAAACCCTTTCCCTTGGAGTTCCCTATCTTGACTTTTCCAGGAAACTGAAAATATAAAATGGTTTCCAGTGTTCTGAACACAATGATCATTCTCACTTACGGTTGTTTGAACAGTGCTGCAAATGGCTGGAAAACACATGTTCAGAGAGTGCTGCTGTTACATACAACCTGGGGCACCATGTGGAGTACTTGGTTAGTGCTTGAGTTCTTGAGTTTGTCTTTGCCGACACTGGATTCTATTTTATGACATGGAATTCTAATCATTACAAGCCCTTAGCTTACGGATTCTTTCCTTCTGAGGCCAACAAATGCAATTTGCATTCCAAAATAGTAGCCATTTTGTTTTGTAGGCATGGGGTATGAAGGATTTTAATAGAGTAGTTAGGGTGAAACAGTTTCCTCTGGGGTTGGGTTGTACAGAGTGGTCATGATTAGGGTGCAGCATAAACAATAGATCAGCAAGTTGAATCAGTATGAGTGGAGATAAGAAATAGCAAGAAGCAGCAAACACTGGCAGGGGGAGTTTATATGCCCCCAAACAGTAGCTACACTATTGGACAGAGTATCAATCAAAAGATGAGAGGATCTTGATCAAAGCCAATGTAATAATCGTGGACTTTAATTTTCATATGCATTGGTTAAATCAAATTAACAAAAAAGTTCTCAAAGGCAAGTTCATGAAATGCACTCTAAACAGTTTCCTAGAATAAAAAGTTGTGGAACCAGCCAGGGAACAGGCTATTTTAGGACGCATCTTGCGTAATAAGAAAGATTAATGAATAATCTCATAGTAATCACATCCTAGACCTCAGCTGTCCCACAGTTATACCCATGATTACTCCTAGGTACAGCGCACACACACGTTGCCCGGCTACAGTATCTTTTCAAGAAACCCACCCTGCCCAATATTTTACCTCCCAGCTTGCTGCACACCCTAAACTTTAAAAGAATGGAGGAGAAAGAGCACATCAGTAAAAGGATACACTTGAGAGTCTCATAGAGACAAAGAGAGGAGACAGCAAGAAAAAGAGAGAAACTTAAAGAGTGAGAAGGAAACAATGCCTTTACACAAACATGGCTAAATAGCTTCTTATATAAAACATTCTGCAATTAGCAAACTTAAGGCCAACAAACCTAAGGTGGAAATTGGACAGAGTGAATTAGGCACAACCTGAAAAGTGTGGGACAGTCATATAGTTGGTTTTGAGAGAAGGTGGAATATCAAGGTGGAGAGAGTGACACAAAAGGAAGCACAGAAACAGTAAGACATCTCCTTCATCTGTGATTAATGATGTCATTCACATTATGTAACCCTCTTGAATCGCCCGACTCATCGCGAAAATGCCAGAGATAACAGAGTGGCAACATTAATACAGTATGATGCTCTGCTAAAGTGTGCCTCCAGAATTGTGGGATGTGGGCTCTTGCCCACATATTTTCCACATACCAGACAGACTACTAGTTTTGCCCAAATCTTCATGGAAATCCACAGCATAAATGTCATGTCTCATTTGCTCTGGGAGAGAAAAACAAGCTGGCAAATCACACAGGCGGTGCTCCTACACTTCCCTCAGCCAGCTTAAATGTGGCTATAGGCAAGGCTCAGTGTACCCAAAGGGCAAGAAACTTTATATACCCATTTTGGGAATCAGAAGTATGAAAATAATTAATTTGTGGCAGTACTGCTTAAGGATTATGATTCCTAAAGTCATGATTCTAGTTGCACATCATTTACTTCTCCACAGCAAGCTATAAACATTTATTACATAAATTCTCCAAATCACTGATTTTGTTTGATGTTAGTAAATATTGTAAGAAGGTTACTTCACTGAAGTTACCTTATCCAACAAATGCTGGGCTTTTACTCCTGGCAACAGACGTAAACCAGCAGTAGCTTTTAGTACTAAAGGTGTGCTTGCCCAAAGGTCTCTAGGAACTGACTCTTTGGCAATGTCCAGTAGGTCCTGAATACCTTTCATGGCCTGTAACACAAAAACCATATGTATCCACTGTTAAGTAAGACTCAGTTACAAAGAACATAATTCTAATAGAGTAAATTTCAGTGGCAATTAAACATCTATAAAGATTAATTTGTGTTGTTTGGACAATATACATACACTATTCCTGCCTATTAATTAAGTAATAAAATTTAGCAATTGCGTAAAAATTAAACCTCAATTCCAAAGAGTCACGCTAAGTACCTAGGCATTTTCCACTTAATCGTACCCTTTCATTTCCTTAATTAGTGCATATTTTATTTGTGATTAGAAATTCTGGTGGTTCAGGTCTGGCTTTTCAATGAGGGTGTTGCATTTCTGAGTAACTTTCCATTATCACTTTGTAGTCTTTATGTTTTAAAATGACTGAATTTTAAAATTTGTTCTTGTGATGTGAGCATTTGGATGTTCTGAAAAGGCAGCATTTATTGCCCAAAGCTTGTTGTCCTTGAAAAGTGGTGGTGACCTTCTTGAACTGATGTACTCCATGTGGTGAAGGTACTCCCCAAAGTGCTGTTAAGTCGGGGAGTTCTGGGATTTTGTCCCAGCGACGTGAAGTAATGGTGACATATGTCCAAGTCAGGACAGTGAAAGGCTCGGAGGGGAACTCTGAGATGATTATAAGGCTGTTGTTGCTGTTGTTGTCTGGCGCATTGACCTCTACCTCGCGGAGGCTGAGCGTCAACTCGCAGACACTTCCTCCTACCTCTCCCTGGACCATGACCCCACCACTGAACATCAAGCCACTGTTTCCAGGACTGTCACTGACCTCATCTCCTCTGGGGATCTCCCTCCCACAGCTTCCAACCTGATAGTCGCCCAACCTCGGACGGCCCGCTTCTATCTCCTACCCAAAATCCACAAACAGAACTGCCCCGGTAGACCGATCGTCTCAGCTTGCTCCTGCCCCACAGAACTCATTTCTCGTTATCTTGACTCCCTTCTCTCTCCCCTTGTCCAGTCCCTTCCCACCTACATCCGTGATTCCTCTGACACCTTACGTCACATCAACAATTTCCAGTTCCCTGGCCCCAACCGCTTCCTCTTCACCATGGACGTCCAATCCCTCTACACCTCCATCCCCCACCAGGATGGTCTGAGGGCCCTTAGCTTCTTCCTCGAACAGAGGCCCGAACAATCCCCATCCACCACTACTCTCCTCCGTCTGGCTGAACTTGTTCTCACGCTGAACAATTTCTCCTTCAACTCCTCTCACTTCCTCCAAATAAAAGGTGTGGCTATGGGTACCCGCATGGGCCCCAGCTATGCCTGTCTCTTTATGGGGTATGTGGAACATTCCTTGTTGCAGTCCTACTCCGGCCCCCTTCCACAACTCTTTCTCCGGTACATCGATGATTATTTCGGTGCCGCTTCATGCTCTCGTCAGGACTTGGAAAAATTTATTAATTTTGCTTCCAATCTCCACCCCTCCATCATTTTCACGTGGTCCATCTCTGACACTTCCCTTCCCTTCCTTGACCTCTCTGTCTCAATCTCTGGTGATAGACTGTCCACCAATATCCATTACAAACCCACCGACTCCCACAGCTATCTCGACTACAGCTCCTCACACCCCACTTCCTGTAAGGACTCCATCCCATTCTCTCAGTTCCTTCGCCTCCGTCGCATCTGTTCCGATGATGCTACATTCAAAAACAGTTCCTCTGACATGTCCTCCTTCTTCCTTAACCGAGGTTTTCCACCCACGGTCGTTGACAGGGCCCTCAACCGTGTCCGGCCCATCTCCCGCGCATCCGCCCTCACTCCTTCTCCTCCCTCCCAGAAACATGATAGGGTCCCCCTTGTCCTCACTTATCACCCCACCAGCCTCCGCATTCAAAGGATCATCCTCCGCCATTTCCGCCAACTCCAGCATGATGCCACTACCAAACACATCTTCCCTTCACCCCCCTTATCGGCATTCCGTAGGGATCGCTCCCTCCGGGACACCCTGGTCCACTCCTCCATCACCCCCTACTCCTCAACCCCCTCCTATGGCACAACCCCATGCCCACGCAAAAGATGCAACACCTGCCCCTTCACTTCCTCTCTCCTCACCGTCCAAGGACTCAAACACTCCTTTCAAGTGAAGCAGCATTTCACTTGCATTTCCCCCAACTTAGTCTACTGCATTCGTTGCTCCCAATGTGGTCTCCTCTACATTGGAGAGACCAAACGTAAACTGGGCGACCGCTTTGCAGAACACCTGCGGTCTGTCCGCAAGAATGACCCAAACCTCCCTGTCGCTTGCCATTTTAACACTCCACCCTGCTCTCTTGCCCACATGTCTGTCCTTGGCTTGCTGCATTGTTCCAGTGAAGCCCAACGCAAACTGGAGGAACAACACCTCATCTTCCGACTAGGGACTTTACAGCCTTCCGGACTGAATATTGAATTCAACAACTTTAGGTCGTGAGCTCCCTCCCCCATCCCCACCCCCTTTCTGTTTCCCCCTTTTTTTTTCCCAATAAATTATAAAGATTTTCCTTTTCCCACCTATTTCCATTATTAAAAAAAAACCCACTAGAGCTATACCTTGAGTGCCCTACCATCCATTCTTAATTAGCACATTCGTTTAGATAATATCACCAACTTTAACTTTAACACCTATGTGTTCTATTGTACTATTGTCGTTGACATCTTTTGATGATCTGCTTCTATCACTGCTTGTTTGTCCCTACAACCACACCAACCCCCTCCACCTCTCTGTCTCTCTATCTCTCCGCCCCCCACACACACACCTTAAACCAGCTTATATTTCAGCTCTTTCCTGGACTCGAACTCAAGTTCTGTCGAAGGGTCATGAGGACTCGAAACGTCAACTCTTTTCTTCTCCGCCGATGCTGCCAGACCTGCTGAGTTTTTCCAGGTAATTCTGTTTTTGTTTTGGATTTCCAGCATCCGCAGTTTTTTTGTTTTTATGATTATAAGGCTTGTTGCTGCAGTTTCTCCCAGCAGATAGGACCTGGAGTTACCATTTTCAATATTGGTACACACTTTTGAATGCAGATTTTAAACCTGATAAAAACGCCGGGATATTCATTTCTGGAGTAATTATGTCATTACATAAAGCTGCTACTAAAAAAAAACTCCAAACTAAAAATATATTAGTTAGAAAATTCTTAACAAACAGGATTGCATCAGTCTCCTGGCCATAATATGCACTTGCATTTCACACAAAGCCAGACTGTTCTAATTCTTGTCACTAAGACTGCGCTAAATTCCAGTCCAATTACAATTCTTCCATTCTATGCTTCTAGTCAACCAAAGCAGCCTTTAAACAAAGGCCAATTCCAGTTTGGATAACAAAGTTAGGTTCTTCATAATTGAATGCTAGAAACACATTGTGGCAATAGAATGACTGTCTTATTTAAACATTTCTAGTCAGCCTGATTTGTGTTGAGAGAAAATGATGTGACCAGTACTCTGTCTTTCTCTACATTCTCCTACAAAAACAATTTGTTACAGTCTTGGACATCACCAGAACCCTTGACAGGGTCAAGCACTGTATACTTCTAAACAAGTTAGATGGACAAACAAAACCGAAAAACAAATTCAGATTAAAACTTCAACTGAAAGCTGAGGACTGACTAATCATAATGTCAAATCAAAGATGACTAATGTCACGAATGCGTAGTTATAATACACATTTTAAGGACAACTGCTTTAAAGGCACATTTCTGTTTTCAAACCTTTACATTGAGATTAAAAGCTTTTTTCAAAATAAAAGTAAGAATAGAAAACATGGCACCTCCTGAAGTTTATTCAAATCTTGTCAGACTCATAGCACTAGAGCTGCCTACGAAGACTCATTAAAAAATGCAAAGACCCCTCCAGGGGTGTCCATTGAACTCTGAAAGGTGTGAAAAAATCCTTTTACTTCTGAGGGAACAGGAGACAGGAAGGGACTTCAAAGGACCTCAACATAATTAACTTCTTCAGCTGGTGGAACAACACTTCATCGAAGTTAACATAGCAGCCTTTTTAAGTTTTGGAATGCTATAAAGTCTGTCTGAGAACAGCCATTTGTGTGCAGAACCCCCGGAAGAACGCTGAGAAACAACTTCAGAGAGTGTTCCTGGCCAAGAGAAAACAAAGAGGAATCTATTAAGAAATCAACTGCTGTTCTGCTGACAAAAATCCAGACAATCTGCAAGTGCCGTAACCACAGAATTAGTGAGGAATAGGAACCTTCTCTCTCTCCCAAAAAGCTGCTGACCTGCTGGGTCCACCTGAAAAGCCCAACCTCTAAAAAGTTGACTGCAGAAGCCACTGCAGCTGCTAAATTGAACCTCAAGTTTCAACCCCTTCACTTCAGAAAGAAGGAGCTCAAGCAACGAGCCCGCAATGATATCTCAGAGGGACTGATTTGAAATCTCATTTTTAAGTATTTTTTTTTTATTTTTATCTACTTTTCATCTTTGTATCTGCATTTTAATTAACAACATTATTACTTTTACCTAATTAACTTTCAGCAGTAGTTTTTGTAATAAACTAACCTCGATCTTGGTTAAGACTGAAGTTTGTCTGCTGGGTTATTTTCAAATTGAACCGTTCAAATTAAAAGGGAGCTACGTATATACACACCAATTCTTAACTCTCAGACCACTTTGAGGAAACAATTTTTATGTAATCGGGACACTAATCTATAATATAGTTTATGACACCATTCTGAAGAAGAGCAGGGTGTCTTGGCCAATATTTATTCTTCAACCAGCATAATTTCATTAGGTTGGCAGCATATGCAGAGAGAAAACAGTGTACCTGTTTCAGATGTTCTGACAAAAGGTGATCAATCTGAAACCCTGTTTCTCTCTCCGCAGATGCTCCCAGACCTTCTAAATGTTTCTAGCAGTTTTTGTTTTCATTTCAGGTATCCGGAAGCTGCATTATTTTGCTTTCCTCTGAGGGTCTACAAATTGCTACTCAGTACTGAGGATCTGCTAACACTGGTCAGCACAGAATAGCATGTAAGCCATATATCTGAGCCTTCCAACAAGAGAGCCATCAGTCTAGCAGCTCTGGGTTTCCCTTAGATAAGGGTGCCCCAGCAAAAAACTGGGTTATTAAAGAAGGTGGCACAAAAGTTTCCCCTGATGACAGCTAGTAATCTGGTGCCTTTCAGACTATGCTTCTTTGGGGATAGTCCAGGTATAACATAGCTGAAACATCTCTCCGAGGATGAAATTAGAGAAGCTGCCTAAATCCATGTCCTGAAAAAGTATTATGTGAGACAACCTCTGTGCTCCCTGTTGGGGAGCTGGGTACTTTACCATTAACTACATGAACGTGCAGGATTGTAGTTCTTGCTGAAAAGTTAAGAACATTAAGCCTGATTGTAACAATTTTTGTGGCCCTCAAGCTCCAATCTCAGATTATAAGCACAGAGCTCTCCCTTTCCAACCAGTATGGATTAAAGAGGCACTAGCTTTGGATTTTGTATGATAATTTCAAGGTGGCGTTCTGTGCAGGAATCCCTTGCAATTGATGGATGTGTGTCTGGCATGATGGAATACCCTCTGCAAAGGGACAATACAATGGTCCACCTGGCGCATCAGTCACTAAGGGCAGTAAGGTTAATTTTCAATTATTTTCAGACAGTAATGCAAGATGATCGGTACGGGTATATGTGTGATGGACAGCATTGTTTTTATACCTGTTGGTGAGAAGACTCATTCCTACTCCCTGTACCTGCTAGCATTCTGGTGTCCAATTCACAAGATTAGAGTCTTGGCTAAGCATTTATCCTATTTAGACATCATGGAGGCAAACATTCTTGTTTCATGAATCCATATCAACTGAGAAATCCTGTGGTTCATGCAATTTTCAGGATTTGGGGAGCCTTATTTGGCTTCCTGTCTCCCATATTTTCAGTTCACTATTGGAGCCAAGTAACCAGATAGTCCCCTTTTTCTGAACACAATCATTCCCTCTGCTTTTGGCAGCCCTGTTCATTTAAAAGATGATTAGTAGAAGGGCCAAAAGTTATCAATCCCAGAAACTAATTTTCAGAAATCCTGTAAATGACCAGGGCTTACATATCAGTGCCTTTCAAGGGAGCTCTCTTCTCACATTTGGACCTCGGGATGTTACAGTTGACAGTAGGTCCACAGGTAGATGCCTCAGGGCACACACTGACAGAACTCAAAATCAAGTAGAAAATCTTTGCACATTGGTTGTCCACTGGTCAATTACTTTGATCTTGTCTGCCAAAACTCAACTACCTCTGACATTTGTTTGAAATGGTTTTAGAACCTGCTTCTCACAAGGTTCATGATCCACTTGCCTTTGAATTATTTGGGGATTATCCATTGGGGTCCCATTTTATGCAGCTTATTTGAAAATTATGCCCAGTAAGGTCCCCACTGATTTGCAGTAAGGAACTTAATTTAGTTTGTCTAAAATCAATATGTCCATTGTATGAACCTCTTTTGAGTATGACCTTGGGTTTCTTGCACAAAAAGCTGCACAAATAGCATCAGTTTGAACTTGGAGTTAAGAAAGTAAGTCTTGCATTTACATCATGCCTTTCTCATGGTATCCCAACGTACTTTACAGCCAATGAAGTACTTTTGGAATGTTGTCACTGTTGTATTGCAGGATAACCTTGGCAACCAATTCGCACATACCAAGGTCCCACGACCAACAGTGTGATAATTGCCAGATTTTTAAAAAAAATTCACTGGTTGAGGAATAAATATTGGCCAGGACACTGGCAAGAACCTCTCTGCTCTTCTTTAGAATGGTGCCATAAACTATATTATAGATTAGTGTCCTGTCCACATAAAAGGCGTTTCCTCAAAGTGGTCTGAGAGTTAACAATCGGTGCGCGTATGTATGTAGCTCCCTTTTAATTTGAGTGGTTCAATTTGAAACCCAGCAGACAAGCTTTAGTCTTAAACAAGATGAGGGTTAGTTTATTACAAAAACTGTTAAAAGTTACTTAGGTAAAAGTGATAAAGTTATTAATTAAAATGCAGATATAAAGATGAGCAGATAAAAGTAAAAAAGATACTTAAAAATGAGATTTCAAATCAGTTCCTCTGAGATATCATTGCGGGCTCATTGCTTGAGTTCCTTCTTTCCGAAGTGAAGGAGTTGAAACTCGAGGTTCGATTTAGCAGCTGCAATGGCTTCTGCAGTCGACTATTCAGAGGTTGGAAATTCTGTTTGTTTTGTTTATTTTTATCATTGTAGATCATCAGTTCTGACTGTTTATCAGTGCGTCATAGGAAGTCCAATGTTGAAGTCACTGTTGAATCCCGTGCTGTCGAACATTCAGTAATATGCTATTTGGCCATGGTTGGATTTTACATATTTTTGTGCTTATTGATTTTGTTTGGAAATTATGTGGCAATGTACTGCAGCTGTTCTTTATGGGTGTGTCGAGGGATCCTGATGCAAATATAACAAGTCACAATGCCAAATTTTCATGACGACACTTAAATACAATGACATGCTATACTATTCAATGGCCTGAGTGTCAAGTCTGCCATCACAAAAGTGCTACTGAACTATTTCCAACAGTTGCAGCCTTTGAGTGATGCTGCAGGTGTATGCTGGATCAACTCAAGACAATGTATTGTATCCAAATGTCAAAGTATTAAGCATCTGCACTGCACTACATGAGAAGATTCATCTGTTATGTCTCCAGTCTGCTGTTTAAGCTTTTAAAATAACTTTGTCAAGCCTACAGCCCATCCTCAATGCTCTCTCAAAGCTTGTGACTGTCACACTGGTCATACTGGTTTATCAGCTACAGTCTGGTTTCTGGCAAAACTGGCAGTGCTTACCTGCACTGCAAGAGGGTTAGATTAGATTTCTACCTGGAAAAACTCAGCAAGTCTGGCAGCATTTGCAGAGAGGAACACAGTTAACTGTATTTTTGTTTTTGTTTTGGAATTCCAACATCCACAGTTGGAGGAATTTGAAATCAAGGTGTGGTGGACTGGGAGTTAACAAATACAAGGATAATGGGTGAACAGCTCTGGTGCAAGTTAGGATATAGGCAGCAGAATTTTGCTTGAGCTGAGGTTTACGGAGGTTGGAAGATGAAAGGCTAGCCAACTGAGCATTGGATTGGAACTCAGAAAGAACAAAATGTTCAAAAGTGCATTGACCATACTGCTATAGACTAAAGAAAGATAAATAAAAGATCATGTTGAAGTGGGGAAGAGAACAGCTCTGGGTTCGAAAAGGGACAGGATTTAACTATCAGAAAGTGAGCTTTCTCTTCCAACTATCCAGGGGTGTGAAGATGATTTGGAAGACTAGTACTCAAGCTCTGAGCACAATCTAGGCATTACTTTGCATTTTTACATTACTTTACAGAACCAAACTCATTGTTTTGCTAAATCCCTCCACTCCGCTTGCAAACACAACCGAGCTTCTAGTCACTTGCCAATTTAATTCTCCAACCCACTCCTACTGTGATCTGTCTGTCTTTGGTTTCCTACACTGATTTGATCAAGTTCAACACAGACTCGAGGAACAGCTCCTCACTTTTCTATTAGGCATGTTACAGCCTTAACAAGGAACGAACAACTGGCAATGAAGGATACTGCATCAGTTCCTCCAGGTATGGCAGAGACTTAAGCTGGTGCTTAGAGTGGAGTGTCCAATATGTTTGGGGTCTGCTTGATTTTCTTCTGCAACATTCAAGGAACACAGAAACCTTCTTTTTGCCAGAGTTTCCATTTTATGCCACCACCCTTCCTCCCTCCACTATTCTGCTGCAACTAGTTATACATTCTCTGGATCCATCTTTGTTTCTATACTTGTGTTGATTCTGCTTCTCTCTCCATAGATGTTGGTTGACCTGTTGAGTGTTAACAGCATTTCCTGTTTTATATCACAAGCTGAGTTACTGGTAAATTTTATTCACTGATAAGCAAAAGAAAGAAAGAGAAAGTAATACCAAATGGGGCTCATCAGAATATGCTGACAATCCTGGCTTCAAGGCTTGGAAAGTTTCATGTGCAAGTTTAGGAGATTCTGTTGAAAAGAATTGCAAATTTAGAAAATTGAATGATTCGACTTCTCAAATCTGAGGTTCATATCAATTAGGTGAGCTTACAGCAATATATAATAACAATTGTTTTACCTAATACCTTTAAAAGACCCAAGTTTATGAAATTGATTTTAGAGTTTACAGACCTAGGCAACAAATACATTGAAAATAGACAATAGGATACACATCTAAAGCCAGGTTACTGCTGTGCAGGATAGATGCTGGAGAGCTTTAAAAACCATTTTGATCTAAATTTATATGATAAAAATTAGGCCATCAAATGCTGGCAAAAAGCATTAAATGGACAACCCAAGGAGAACTCCATAGTTCTTTTTTGAAATAGTATCTTGGAGTCTCTTGCATCCATCTGAAAAGGACAGAGGGACCTCAGTTTACTGTCTCAAAAGAGCCCCCTCCAACTGTGCATAGTAGGCCATTCAGCCCATCGTGTATGCACCAGTTCGTCAAATAAACAATTTGCCTAGTGCCTTTCTCTGGCCTTCTCCCCGTAACCCTGTACATTATTCCCTTTTGAGATTAGAGTCTAATTCCCTTCTGAATGCCTTCATTGAGCCTGCCTCCACCTCACTGTCAGGCAGTGCATTCCAGACATTAACCACTCGCAGCATGAAGAAGTTTTTCCTCATGTCGCTTTCCCTTCTTTTGCCAATTACCTTAAATCTGTGCCCTCTTGTTCTCGATCCTTTCAAGAGTGGGAACTGTTTCTCCCTATCTTCTCTCTCCAGACCCTTCATGATTTTGACTACCTCTAACAAATCTCCTCTCAGCCTTCTCTTCTCCAAAACAGTTCATCTTCTCCAATCTATCTTCATAAGTGAAGTGCCTCATCCCTGGAACCATTTTCATGAATTTTTTCTGCACACTCTCCAATGCCTTCACACCTATCCTAAAGTGCCACGCCCAGAACTGGACGTAATACTCTAGCTGAGGCCAAACTAGTGTCTTATACAAGTTCAACATAACCTCCTTGCCCTTGTACTCTATGTCCCTTTAATAAAACCTAGGATACTGTATGTTTTATTAACTGTGCTTGCAACCTGTCTTACCACCTTCAATAACTTATGCATATGTATACCCAGGTCACTCTGCTCCTGCACCCTCTTTAGAGTTGTATCCTTTATTTTATATTGGTTTTCCATGTTCTTCCTACCAAAATGAATCACTTCACATTCCTCTGCATGGAACTTCATCCCCCACTTGTCTGCTCATTTCACCAATTTGTCTACGTCCTTTTGAAGTTCTACACTATCCTCGTCACAATTCACAATACTGCCAAGTTTTGTATCATCCACAACTTCTGAAATTGTGCCCTGTACACCAAAGTCTAGGTCATTAATATATATCAGGAAGAGCAAGGGTCCTAACAATGACTCCTGGGGAATTCCACTACAAACTTTCCTATAGCCCAAAAAACATCCATTAACCACGATTCTCAGTTTCCTGTCACTCAACAAATTTTGTATCATCATGTTTCTACCTTTTATACCATGAGTTATAGCTTTGCTCACAAGTCTGTTGTGCGGCACTGTATCAACTGCCTTTTGGAAGTCCATGTACACCACATCAACCCACTCTGTTAGCTATATAAAAAGCTCCAGCAAGTTAGTTAAACACGATTTTTGCTTAACAAACAGCTTTCCTTGATTAACCCACATTTGTTCATGTGACTATTAATTTTGTCCAAATTATGTCTAGAAGTTACCCCACCACTGAAGTTAAACTGATTGGTCTGTAGTTGCTGCGCTTATCCTTGCACCCTTTTTTGAACAAGTGTAACATGTGCAATTCTTCAGTCCTCTGGCACCACCCGAGTCTAAGCAAGACCGGAAAATTGTGGCCAGTACCTTTGCAATTTCCATTCTCGCTTCCCTCAATATGTTTGAATGCATCTCATCTCTTCCTTCTACTTCATCAACTTAAAGTACAGGTAGCCTATCAAATACCTCTTCCTTATCAATTTTAAACCCATCTATTGCATTGATTACCTCCTCTTCCACAGTGGCCTGGGTAGCATTTTCTTCCTTGGTAAAGACAGATGCAAAGTATTCATTTAATACCTCAGCGATTCCCACTGCCTCCATGCATAAATCCTGCTTTTGGTCCTAGTCGGCCCTACTCCTCCTTTTACCACCTTTTTAATATTTATATGCCTATAGAAGACTTTGGGATTCCCTTTTAGGTTAGCTGTCAGTATCTTTTCATACTGACTCTTTGCTTCTCTTATTTGCTTTGTCACTTTACCTCTGAACCTTCTATATTCAGCCTGGTTTCAATTGTATTATCCACCTGCCATCTGTTATTCTTTTTCATCTTAATCGTTATCTCTTTTGTCACCCAGGAAACTCTGGATTTGTTTGCTGTACTTTTCCCCTTCGAGGGGGTATACCTTGACTGCTAGACCTGGTTCTTGGGAATGAGGTAGGGCAGGTCGGTAGAGTATCAGTAGGAAAACATTTAGTGGACACTGACCATTGTATCATAAGGTTTAAGTTGGCCATGGAAGAGGACAAAGAACAATCTAGAGTAAGAATAACTAACTGGAGATAAATTCAATGGGGTAAGAATGTATCTAGGCTGAATAAATTGGAATCAAAGGTTGGCAGGAAAAATGGTAGCTGCATCAATTTGTCCTGCTACCTTTAAAGACATGTCTCTGTTGTTATACTTGTGAAATTTCTATGGTTATTATGCTTTAGGATTGTACCTTTTTGTTTATAAGATTACTATATTTTAGGACTTTAGCTTTAAATGTAGGGTACATGAAAGGACCTGTGAACTGTGTTGGAGTCTGACTGACAGTAAGCCTGTGTGGTTTAATTAATAGATACCAGAGAAAGACTCAATTGTTTTAATGTGAGGGAGGGGCAAGTTATTTATGCTTAGGTACAATGACAGCAATTTCTAAGCCTACAATGAATGGTCTGAGTCTCCCAAAGTCAGAAAGAAGTTGTGGATATAAAAATTGAAAACAATTATGCTATAAACTATCCCTTTACTTCTAAGGCAATTGGGATCAAGGATCGCTAGTTAACATTCCTACTTTGATGTAAAGCTCATGTGTTTCCCATTGCCATGAAAAGAATAGAGGAAGCCATTGTGAGATCAGGTTACAGGCTCCCCAGGAATATCACAGACAGACAGCACTTGCAGTTTAGTCTTGTGTGATCTGTAGCCAACAGAGTAGGAAGCAAATGATAGAACCAGCCAGGCCTGCACCTTAAGCAGAGAAAATGCTGACCCTATCGTTCACCATCCAGAACGCAAGTGGGGGCTTGCATTCAGATTGAAGATTGTGTTTGTGAAGAGTTAAAAGAGGCTGGACAATTTATTTTTTATTCATTCATGAGATGTGGGCTTCAGTGGCCAGGCCAGCATTTATTGCCCATCCTTAATTGTCCATGAGAAAGTGGTAGTGAGTTGCCTTCTTGAATCACTGCAGTCCATGTGGTGTAGGAACACCCACAGTGCTCTCAGGGAGGGGGTTCCAGGATTTTGACCCAGCAACAGTGAAGGAATGGCAACATAGTTTAAAGTCAGGATGGTGAGTGGCTTGGAGGGGTACCTCCAGGTGGTGGTGTTCCCATGTGCCTGCTGCCCTTGTCCTTCTAGATAGTAATGGTCGTGGTTTTTGAAAGTGATGTCTCAGGAGGCTTGGTGAATTCCTGCAGTCCATTTTGTAGATGGTACACATTGCTCCCACTGTGCACCAATGGTGGAGGGAATGAATGCTTGCGGAATGGGTGCCAATCAAGTGGGCTGCTTTGTCCTGGATGGTGTCAAGCTTTGAGTGTTGCTGGAGCTGTACTCATCTAGGCAAATGGGGAGTATTCCATCACACTCCTGACTTGTGCCTTCTAGATGGTGAACAAGCTTTGGGGAGTCAGATGGAGTTACTCGCTGCAGGATTCTTAGCCTCTGACCTGCTCTTGAGGCCACAATATTTATATGGCTGGTCCAGTTCAATTTTTGGTCAATGGTAACCTCCAGGATGTTGATAATGGGGGATTCAGTGATGGTAATGCGATCTAAAGGGTTAGATTCTCTCTTGCTGGAGGTGGTCATTGCCTGGCAATTATGTGGCGCGAATGTTACTTGCCACTTGTCAGCCCAAGTTTGGATATTGTCCATATCTTGCTGCATTTGCACATGGGCTGCTTCAGAATCTGAGTCGTCGCAAATGGTGTGGAACATTTTGCAAGGGTCAGTGAACATCCCCACATCTGACTTTATGATGGAAGGAAGATCATTGATGAAGCAGCTGAAATGGCTGGGCCTAGGACACTACCCTGGGGAACTCCTCCAGTGATGTCCTGGAACTGAGATCATTGATCTCCAACAACCACAACCATCTTCCTTTGAGCTAGGTATGGCTCCAAACAGCAGAGAGTTTTCCCCCTGATTCCCAATGACTCGTTTTGCTAGGGCTCCCTGATGCCACACTCAGTCAAATGCTGCCTTGATGTCAAGAGCAGTCACGCTCACCTCGGGAGTTCAACTCTTTTGTTCATGTTTGAACCAAGGCTGTAATGAGGTCAGGAGCTGAGTGACCCTGGCAGAACCCAAACTGAGTGCCAGTGAGCAGGTTATTGCTAAGCAAGTGCTGCTTGATAGTACTGTTTATGACCCCTTCCATCACTTTAATGATGATGGAGAGTAGACTGATGGGACGGTAAGTGGCCGAGTTGGATTTGTCTTGCTTTTTGTGTTTCAGCCTTATGCAAATGCTTCAGCCTTATCTTTGCACTGATGTGCTAGGCTCCCCCATCATTGAGGATGGAGATATTTGTGGAGCCTCTTCCTCCAGTGAGTTGTCTAACTGTCCACCACCATTCACTACTGGATGTGTCAGGACTGCAGAGCATAGATCTGATCTGTTGGTTGTGGAATCACTTAGCTCTGTCTTAAGGGAGAGGCCTCTTATTCCTAAACAATGTCCCCAAGTTCTAGTTCCCCCAACAAGAGGAAACATCCTCCTGTTATCCACCCTATCCAGACCCCTCAAGATCTTATATGTTTCAATAAGATCACCTCTCATTCTTCTAAACTCCAATGGGTATGTCAACCTTTCTTCATAAGGTAAGCTCTTCAGCCCAGGAATGAGTGAACTTTCTCTGAACTGCTTCTAACGCAATTCTATCTTTTTTCACCAAGGTCCTATACAGCTTCAATGAAATGAAGTGGCATGAAGCATTTCACCACTAAAGGGCTGTCATCTCCATCTTCAATGATAGCAGATGTTCATGGAGCCTCCTCCTCCAGTGAATTAATTGTCCACCACCATTCATGACTTGATAATCTTTTAAATGAAAACCAAATCAACAAAATTGGGATAAATCAGGCACAGCCCCTAATTCAGGTCAGCTGTAAAACCAAGAACAAAGTTTAAAGGAAACTTACAAACTTTAAATCAAAATGTGATTAAAGGGGTCAACAAAACACCCCAGTCCCCGCGGTGCCCACCGAGCACGGAAGGCCTCGAGAGTGCCAGCAGACACCGCGTGCTCCTTCTCCAGGGACATCCGGCAGCGAACGTAGCCGCGGAAGAGGGACAAACAATCGGGCGGGACTCCCCCGTCGATCGCTCGCTGCCTGGACCTGTTAATGGCCAACTTGGCCAGGCCCAGGAGCAGGTTCACGAGGAGGTCCTCCTCCTTCCCGACCCCCTTCCGCACCGGGTGCCCATAGATCAGGAGCGTGGGGCTGAAGTGCAAACAAAACATCAATAAAAGGTTTTTCAAATAACTAAAAAGGGAGTGCAGCCTACAACACCCTATGTATACTTGGTCCACGGACTCCACAAGACCGCAAAAAGGGCATGTGTCCTGAGAGTCCGTGAACCTATGCATCCTCTTATTATAAGGGACTGCTGCATGCAACACCCTCCAACCCAGGTCCCCGATAGAAAGGGGGAGGACACCTCCGTAGAGGGCCTCCCATCGAGGGCCTCCGCCGCCGGACGGCAACAAGGCACGCCAGGGCGTGTCCGGTCGACGGACAAGGGCGAGAAAATGGAAGGTGTGCAGCAGCAGTCCATACAAAAAGCCCCTCTTTGCTGTGCCAAAAGGCACAGAGGGCATGTCCCCGAGGCGGCTCATATTGCGGGGCACCAGCACCCGAGGGAGGGTTCGGGGCTTGGGGCCAATGTGGAATTCCGTCCGAACAGGGAAACGCTCAGACGGAAGACCACCGCGCACCTGGGCCACCTCAAGACCCAAAATAACGTCGGGTCCGAGCACGACCGTTCTCAGGTCTTGGATGGCATCGGCTGCGACCTGGACACTCACAGACGCGCGTCGCGCCAACTCCTGCGGGAGCATCCAGCCCAGTCCTCCGCCACCCAGCACGTCCCCGATCCTGGTCACCCCTGCGGCCACAGCCCTCCTCTCCGCCAACCACTGAAAAGGACGGAGGGGCGGATTCCTGAGCAGCGGCTCTCTGACGATAGCCGCTACTCCTGACGGGGGAGAGCTGCATCGCGAGGCGACCACTTTCCAATTCATGACTTGATGTGGCAGGACTTCAGAGCTTAGGCTGATTTGTTGGTTGTGTATCGCTTAGCTCTGACTATCACTTGTTGTTTATGCTGTTTGGCATGCAAGTAGTCCTGTGTTGTAGCTTCAGGTTGACACCTTGGTAGCAATGAGTGGGGGATATGGCAGGCCATGAGTTACCGATTGTGATGGAGTACAATTCAGCTGCTGCTGATGGCCCACAGCGCCTCATAGATGCCTGGATTGGCTAGATCTGTTTGAAATTTATCCCATCCCGTAGTGCCACACAACACGATGGAAGGTATCCTCAATGTGAAGGCAGGACTTCGTCTCTGTCTGTGCAGTAGTCACTTCTACTGATACTGTCATCTGCGGCAGGCAGGTTGGTGAGGATGAGGTCAAGTATGTTTTGCCCACAGACCTAGTCCTATGTCCTTTAAGACTCAGCCAGCTCGATCTGTGGTGGAGCCACTCTTGTTGATGGACATTGAAGTCCCCCAACTGGTACCATTGTGCTGCCACCTCTGCTGGGTCTGTCCTGCAGTTGGGATGGGACATTGGGGTACCCAGGTATGGTGATGGTGGTGCCTAGGACATTGTCTGTAGGTATATTTCCTTAAGTATGACTATATCAGGCTGTTACAACAATCGACAATGGTTTCATGGTCATCATTAGACATATAATTCCAGATTTTTATTGAATTCAAATTTCACTATCTGCATGGTGGGATTGGAACCCAGGTCCCCAGAGCATTACCCTAGGTCTCTGGATTACTAGCCCAGCGACAATACCACTACACCACCACCTCCTCCTGATTTACCTAGCTTTAAACTAGAGGAAGAAGTCTACAGTGTAAATCTCACAGTGAGAAATAGTTCTGGGATTAAGAGTTATCTGGCTGGGACAGAAAAAAGGAAACAACCCATTGGAAGCTAAGAACAACTGTGAACTGTTTGTGATAGGAACTGTAATTCCATGGAGAGTGCAACCTGTGATAAGTAAAAAGAAACTCTAAAGTATATGTTGCCTACAAAAGAAAACAATATTTAGTCAATGGTGTTTGAAATCATATGATACAGACAAAGTTTTAAAACATGAAATCCTGACACTTTATACTGTCCTGTTAACTGGAAGTTTGAATTTCTCTTTCCCTATGGAGATCATAACAATGTGAATCCACAGATCTCTGTTCCTGCACATGCCTTTAAAATAGCATAATTTGAATTCCTTGCAAAGTTCTTGATCTCAGTGACAAGACACAAAGACTATGCAGACATAGAGCAGTATTATCATAAGCTAAAGCTGCTGATTGCAGTAGGAAGTATTACAGGAGGGATTATGTTTCTCAGTATCAATAGCTGCATTTTAGCCAATTTTCAAAATAACTGGAAGTGAAAACTTACCGCTTGGCATCTTGGTAAACTTGAAGACATGGATGCGCGTCCCAGTACTGCCTGCATCAAACATGATTCCGTAAAAGTCTTGAGGGGTAGGTTGTTTGAGTGTTGCCTGTATAGTGAATCCAAGTCCATTTTGTATTCTTTGAAAAGGTTTCTTTAGATGTAAGTATACGAATAGGCATATGAAAAGGACAAACACATATGCAACTTTTGGTACCTTCATGGTTCGCAACAGTTAAATACATATTTTCTTTGCTGCAGATTCATGCATGGTATGTACAATCCACTATGGAATCTGTAATAAAAATCAGTTAAAACAATTAACCAATTTCATATATAATGAAGACTTATTTTCTCAAACTGGAAAGTAGAATACCTCATCTTTAACTAGCCAGGACAGCGCAGCTTTGCAAAATTTTTTATCAAGGTGGCAAAAGTTAAAACCTAAAGACAATGCAGCTTGAGATACATAGGAAGCAACCAATCCAAGCAGTCAGTACTAGATCACACATGAAAAGTAATGTGCACTGAAAGTTAAGCCATGGAAGTGCATGCTGCAGTGCTGAGGCAAGAGTGCAACCAACCAAAAAGTGTAGGAATTAGATCTGGCCTTACCTGGCCTATATGTGACACCAGCCCTACATCAAAATGGTCAATTCTTAAAGGCCCTTTGAAGTGGTGTGAGAAATCACTCAATTTAAACTTGGGCTGGGCAATTAGTGACAACCTTGCCAGAAATATGCACATCACAAGAATGAATGAAGAACAAAAAAAGACGTGACCCCTGCACAAGCAAAACTAATGCAGAACTGTACTGGCCAAGGGGTCATGACCAGTTTCTTCATCTTTTGATTAGTATCATGGGGACATTGACAATCTGTTTAAAATGTCTGGTTGGTGTAGACCAAAAGTACAAGGCATGTTTAAACGACTGACAACCTGAAGATTAACATTACCAGCTTGGCTGTTGGTAGGACTCTTACCTCTGAGTCAGAAAGTTGTGGTTTCAACTTTCATTCCAACAGTTTGAGCACAAAATCTAAGCTGACACTCTGGTGCAGTACTGAAGGAGTGCTGCACTGTTGGGAGGTGCCATCTTTTGGATGACATGTTTCCCCAAACAGAAAATTGAAAATTATCAAATAATCTGCTTAGTGATGTTGTTTGCGATATCAATATAGACCACAACGATGGGGAGTAATTCACTGTTCTTCTTTAAAACAGTGCCATGGAAACATTTACGCCCACCTAAGAGGGGAGAGGGTGAGTATGTTTAATATCTTATGTAAAAAATAACAATGAAGCACTCCCTTACTCCTGTAATGCAGTATCAGTCTAGATTATGCGATTAAGTCTATGGAGTGGGACTACAACATCCAATTTACAGCCCACAACGTTCTGACTCACTCTATTACCACCAAGCCAAGGCTGACATAATGGTTGCAAAGACAGATTTTGCACAGAGCTATGGAATAGAATAAATTACACTAATGGACTTTCTATTCATGATGAGTCAGAGAATGCATAACAGTATTAAAACATGCATGATGTCATTGGGCTATTATAACAATGGAGGTTAAAAAACATGGAATTCGGGCAATTAATGTGAGTCGATAATACAAAACTCTGCCAGGAGAGACAAAATCTAGTGAATGGGAAGCAGCTTAAGATGGAACATGAAAACTACCTGGACAAACAAGGCTAGGGTATGATTTAATCGTCAACCTCATAGTAGGTATTTTAACTGAACAACAGCGCTGGGGATAACTTGTAAACTCTGTACGGTTGCCAACCGTTTTCTTTTCATTAAAAATGAATTGAAGCTGCATTGAAATGTTACATGAGTTTAATTGAGTGTATTCCCTCCAGAGTTTCTCTGCAGCTGAAATTGCAACTTTTGACAATTCAACACTGTTAACGCACTCTTAAAAAAGTGACAGTGAAAAGTATCTAAAACTCCTGATTATTTAATAGGTATTTGGAGTCTGAGGCCCAGCATTCAGGTGAAAGGTTCTACTGTCAGCTGCTTAAGTTACAGAAGCGGCTGTTAGTTGCAGAGAATGAATACAGTACTCCAATATTTTACTGCTAACAAAACTGTCAAGGCTTAGGGACGACTCAAACGATGCAATATATCCCTTCCCCGGCAATTTAATTCTGATCAAAATGTCATCACTAAGAGGAGGGTGGGGGGCTCTAGGGGAGGGGGCAGTGGGAAGAGGGGGGGGGGAATGTCCCGGGAAGGGGGGGTCCCGGGAAGGGAGGGGGTCCCTGGAGAGGAGAGGGAGGGGGTCCCCGGAGACGGGAGGAGGAGCCTTGGGAAAGGGGGGGGGGGGGGGGGGGGGGGGAGTGGTGAGAGGGGGGCCGGGGCGGGGAGGAGGAGTGGGGCCGGGGGGCGGGGGCGGGGGGGGAGAGAGGGGGGAGGAGGGAGAGGGGTGAGGGACCCGGGGGAGCGCGGGGTGAGAGGGGGCTGGGCTGGGCTGGGCGTGAGAGGGGGCTGGGCTGGGCGTGAGAGGGGGCTGGGCTGGGCGTGAGAGGGGGCTGGGCTGGGCGTGAGAGGGGGCTGGGCTGGGCGTGAGAGGGGGCTGGGCTGGGCGTGAGAGGGGGCGGGGGGGCTGTGAGAGGGGGCGGGGGGGCTGTGAGAGGGGGCGGGGGGGCTGTGAGAGGGGGGAGGGAGGAGTCGGGGGGGGGGGTGTGAGAGGGACCCGGGGGAGGGGGGAGGGACCCGGGGTAGCGCGGGATGGGGTGGGGGGCGGTGGGTGACATGAGGAAGGAAAGTCCGGGGTCAAGGTCCGGGACTCGGGGTTGGGGAAGGGTTACACGTGGAGTGTATGTATTTCCGGGAGACTTCGTGAGGGGATGAATTGGGAGGGAGCGCGGGCAAACCTGGAGACCTGCCCAACAGACAGCGCCAAGCGACTCTCACCCGCCGCCGCCGCACCCGACCCGAAACTCGCTCAATGAAAACCCGCTTTCGGTCACCTACCAATCCCAGCACCAGCCATTGCCGCCATCGACTCTGAGCGTTAGCTCAGCCGGGATCCGCTCATGCCCGCGCCTCGCACTCCCGCGGAGCGCGCACCCAACACCCGGGCCGCCGCCGGGCGCACGCGCCCCAACAGCGCATGCGTCATTAAGCCAAAACCGTGCGGTACTGAAAAGAGAAAATGCTGGAAATGCTCAGTTTATTGCAGCACCTGTGGGGAATTCACCTTTCATCTAATCGGCTTTGAGCAAGGAGTGGGTGGGTCAAGGAAGGTCTGTGGTAGGGTGAACGTCAGGAAACAGTGAATGACAGAAGTTAAAACAGAATTACCTGGAAAAACTCAGCAGGTCTGGCAGCATCGGCGGAGAAGAAAAGAGTTGACGTTTCGAGTCCTCATGACCCTTCGACTGAACTTGAGTTCGAGTCCAAGAAAGAGTTGAAATATGATTTATTTATTATTATTATTTATTTATTATTTCAACTCTTTCTTGGACTCGAACTCAAGTTCTGTCGAAGGGTCATGAGGACTCGAAACATCAACTCTTTTCTTCTCCGCCGATGCTGCCAGACCTGCTGAGTTTTTCCAGGTAATTCTGTTTTTGTTTTGGATTTCCGGCATCCGCAGTTTTTTTTTGTTTTTATGACAGAAGTTAGTTTTCCAAGACCAAAGGGAATGGTGACCGGACAAGAAACAAAAGATGTGCCAAGAGCAGGTGTGCTCCCTCTTTTCCCGTTACATCCATGACTGTATTGGTGCCATGTCCTGCTCTCGCCTTGATTTGGAACTTTTTCTGTCAGGTTGTTAAGGTTTGCAAGATCCAACAATTCATGGGTACCCACACCCCTCCAGGGATCTCTCTTATCCTTCACTTCCCTCTGACCACACCCTTCTTCTAATCTCACCCCTTGCCAGATATTCACAATACCCTCTGAACTTCCCCTTTCTGACACTGAATGATCTGTCCTTAGTAAAGGACTCAGCCTTATCCCTTTATGCACCTACCTTAATGAATTTTGAGCTCGGCATGACGTTGAGCTCTTCTTCTGTCGCCTTCACCTCTGTGTCCAATTCTTTGGACAGGAGCCCTCCCTCCTGCTGAATGGACTTTTTCACCCATCTCCAGTGTTCTCCCTACACTTGGACCCCTCCCTCTGACCCCTTAGCCTCTGTTGATCTTTTCATTGAGAACTGCTAGCGTTGACATTATTTTTCTCAATTTCTCTGCTTCCTTTACTTACTCTAACCTGTCTCCCTCTGAACTTGCTGTACTCCATTCTCTCAGGTCTAACCTTGCTGTTGTTATTAAGCCTGCTAACAAGAGGGGTGCTGTTGTTGTCTGGCAAATTGACCTGTACCTTGAAGAGGCTGAACGCCAACCATCTGACACTTCCTCTTTCTTCCCCTGGGCCACGACCCCACCACTGAACATCAAGCCATTGTTTCCAGAAAACTCATTGACATCATCTCTTCTGGTGATCTTCCATCCACGGCTTCCCAACTCACACTTCCCCATTCAGCTCACTTCTACTAAAAAATAAAAAATACCTGGAAAAACTCAGCAGGTCTGGTAGCATCGGTGGAGAAGAGTACAGTTGACGTTTCGAGTCCTCATGACCCTTCAACAGAATCAAGGAAAAATAGGAGAGGGGTGAAATATAAGTTCGTTTAAGGAGTGGGGAGAGAGAAGGGGGGGTGGTTGTTGGAACAAGCAAGCAGTGATAGAAGGAGAAAACTAAAAGAAGTCACAGACAAAAGAACAAAGAGGTAAAAACAAAAAATTGCGGATGCTGGAAATCCAAAACAAAAACAGAATTACCTGGAAAAACTCAGTAGGTCTGGCAGCATCGGCGGAGAATAAAAGAGTTGACGTTTCAAGTCCTCATAAGAATGGTCCTGCTATCCATTCTTAATTAGCACATTCTTTTAGATAATATCACCACCTTCAACACCTCTTTGTTCTTTTGTCTGTGACATCTTTTTGTTATCTCCTATCATTGCTTGCTTGTCCCAACAACCACACCCCCTTCTCTCCGCCGCGCCCCCCCCCCACCCCACCCACCCCTTAAACCAGCTTATATTTCACCCCTCTCCTATTTTTACTTAGTTCTGTTGAAGGGTCATGAGAGCTCGAAATGTCAACTGTACTCTTCTCCGCCGATGCTACCAGACCTGCTGAGTTTTTCCAGGTATTTTTTATTTTTTACTTTTTGTTTTGGATTTCCAGGAACCACGGTTTTTTTGTTTTTAGCTCATTTCTACTGCCTTCCCAAGAATCATAAACATGGCTTCCTTCGTAGGCCTATCGTTTCAGCCCCCATTGAACGGATTTCTTCATACCTGACTCAATTTTTTCTCCCCTTGCTCAGTATTCCCCCCAATTACATCCTTGAATCTTCTGATGTCCTCTGTCACTTTATAAGTTTCCAATTTCATGGCCCTAACCTTCACTATGGGCGTCCAATCTCTCCATCCCCACCAGGGTGGTTTGAGGGCTCTTCACTCCTTCACCGAATGGAAGCCCAACTAGTTTCTTTCGACCACCACCCTCCTCCATCCAGATGAACTTGTTCTCTCATTGAACAATCTCTCCTTTAATTCATCTAACTTCATCCAAGTAAAAGCTGTTGCTGTGGGTACCCGTATGGGCCTAGTAATATCTGTCTTTTTGTGGTGTGGCACTAATCTCTAGTATTCCCTCCCTAAATATCTCCTCCTCTTTATATTTTCTCTTTTAAGATGCGCCTTAAAACTCATTCTTTGAGCAAGCTTTTTGTTACCTATTCTAATATCTTGTGTGTTTCAATAACAAATTATATTTGATGACGTTCCTGTGAAATGCCTTGGGATATTTTACTAATTTAAAGGAACTATTAAATGCAAGTTGTTATTGTTCCTACAGTCTCAGAACACTTAAAACTTGCCATAAGCCTAGCTACCGCATGCACAGATCATAACTTTCTGTAGGACAATATCTGTCATGCATATGGCAATTATGGTTAACCACACTTCTGTCATTAAGAAAACTGAAATTTGCTAAATTGAAGAGCATTTGTCTCTGTAGAAAAAATATACATGATACAGTGCCCACAGTACACCTCTTATGACAGAAAATTGAAGAGTTGGTCACTCTTTCTCCTCAAGCTTTTATTTTAACAATTAGTTGATTTCCTTTGGAGTTTCTCAAGCCTTAGTCTGGCATCCAGAGCCTATTTGCAATGGTTAGTTGCTAAGATGGAGTTTGTTTAACCTGATCTGTCCCTTTAAGGCCTCTGCTGAGCTGCACACTATTGGGAAGTGACCCAATTGAACAAAACCTATAGTTAATTAGAAGGTAGAGGTAGCTGCTTCTAAATCCTTAGTTCCTGGCCTCGAAGAGAAGTCTAGTCATCGAGGTTTAGGAAAAAGAACAGCAAATTATTGGCTTTATGTTTCTTTTGTAATGCTTTTGACACTGAACAATGATGTTTGTTATGTGTAGGATTTTTATATTAGATTTATTTAGCACTTTAAAAGATAAATAACAAAATCCATGATAACAAGAAAGGAACAATACAAGGTCATGGTTCAGTTTTAACAAGCAAAGAAGAAAAACAATTCCTTCCAAAAAGATAAAATTAGCTTAGTTCATCTAGAGAGAGATCATTATTCTCTCTGACTTTGCTGTTTTCCAAAGTCTCTCAATCTTGGTAAAGCAATAGGCCACTATACAGTAAGCTAAGTGATTGGGATCCATCTCCGAGCAACATACAGGAGAAGGTCCATGGAATGACCAGGAGAAGAGTCCAAATAGGCTTCAACCAGGAGCTTCAACACCCAATGAAGAAGGCTGACACAATTTATAAATCCTTTGATGTTCTCCATCTCCATTAGAATCATAGCCCAGAAATGTACGATTATATGGTAGGTCAAATAAAATATGGGAGGACACTAACTCCTCATACACCTGCAGTGTACTCAAGATCGTGTTGTATAAGTGTGTTGAAGGAAGTTAAACTGTCCCTTTTGTAGCTAGTTATTCACTAAGATTTTTGTGGTACCAACCAGGCTTCTTTCCCCTCTTCCTCTGTCATTTCAGTCTTCTTTCTGATCCACGTGACTATTAATGACAAGTTCAGTATCAGTAACAGTGCAAAAAACAGGAAATAGGTGTGTCCTTCACGCAACTAAAAATTAATGGACAATACACAACTGTCCCAATGACTGAATGAACTGTTGCAGGAATTGAACGGCCTCAGAGGAAAGGCTGGCGAGAAGTGGGAACAAAGGGTGAAAGTGTCCGCTCTATTTCCACGCATGAAGATGGACCAGCTACTGACATCAGTCCATAATATTTTACAATTGATGTCCAAAACATAGATCACAGTAAGGGAGCATGATTCCAGCCTGATTGATAAGGCACTAGATAAGTTTCCATCTAATTTAGTGCATTTTGCCATTCCAAATAAACAGTGAAAGTTTGCAATCTCAAAGACAGAAGCCTCAGCAGAACGTTCATTTGAGAACATTCTACAAGTAATAACTTGCACTTAAATAGTGCCTTTGACAAGACATTCCAAATGTTTTACAGTTGGTGAAGTACTGTTTTGAATTCTTTTGTAATGAAAGAAAGTGGAACAGGAAGTCCAGATTCCTACAAATACAAGAGCTTGTAGCATGGGAGTTAATTAATACGGTATAGGCAATGCAAATCTTAGGTGACCTACAGCCCCAGGCGCTGAAATTCTGTTGAAGGGTCATGAGGACTCGCCGACGCTGCCAGACCTGCTGAGTTTTTCCAGCTAATTCTGTTTTTGTTTTGGATTTCCAGCATCCGCAGTTTTTTGTTTTTTGTTTTTATCACTGAAATTCAATGTTCATCCAATGAAAAGGATGCAAGTTATGGATTATTGAACTATTGCCACTAAGTTGACAATTGATTTTATAAATTGATCCTCATGTACAGATTTCAAGAGGATGTCTCCTTGTCTCCACCTGCTAAGTATATCATTGATAGTGGAGTGATGAAGGACCAAGCCGTTATAATGGTTTCCATGATGCTCACAGTTTACATGCAGGATCTGTCATTGGGCATTGCTGTTCCCTGTAGACTCTTACAGGTCAGGGGGCAAAGTAGTGAATTTGGTGCATTCTCTGATCATGGTGCCTAATGCACCTGGCTTCCTGTATCTGCACCTCATTCCTGCCGTAGAAGTATATGATACATTTCGGCTCATCGAGTCCGTGCCGGCTCTTTGGTAGAGTAATCCACTTAATTCCACATCCTTGTTCTTTCTCCACAGCCCTGTAATTCTTTCCCGTCAAGTATTTTTTCCAATTTTCTTTTATGTGTTACTATTGAATCTGCTTCCACCACCCTTTCAGGCAATGCATACCAGAGCACAACTCATTCTGTGAAATATGTTTCCTCATCTCTGTTGTGGGGTGGCCAAGTTGTACTAATAATGATAGAGTTGACCCACAGACACTTCTTGGGTGGAAACATTAAGTTTTATTTACAATATACTCAGCAGCAACTATACATGTGCTTTCAACTTCAACTCCAACTCTGCACTGCTTGATGAGGTAGCCCGCGATACTATCCTACTGGTTACTCCAGATCATGTGATCTTCCTTAGGTATTATTCTTAAAGATATATTGCACAATAAATAAAGCCACAATTACTACATTCTTCCCCCTTTAACTCGGCTATACATATATTTACAAGTACATATTTTTCAAGACCTGAACACCTGCGGTGTTATGTTGAAATGCTGTCTCAGGTCGAGATTGAGCTTAATAATGCCGAATATAGAGGGGAAGGTAGAAAGGAGCCAAGGAAGCCAGAAAATTAAACACGACTGGCACAGTCACGAGAGGAAATTTATTGTGGGAGAGCCAGTACATGTGGAAAATTTCGGTGAAGGACTAAAGTGGTTGCTGGGTGAAATAAGTGCAGTGACTGGACCTCTATTTTACCCCGTGGAGGTGGAAGGCTCATCAACAATGAGCAGAAACATTGTTCTCAGGAAAGATCCAATGTAGTCAATGTGTAACCGCACCCAGGGTCTACCTGGTCACTCCCATGGGTGTAACGGAGCTGTCACTGGCAACTTTTTCAGTTGCTGACATTGCACACAGTGCTTTACTAAATTGTCTATTTCAGCATCCATCCCAGGCCACCATAGATAGCTGTGTGCTATCATCTTCATTAAGGAAATTCCTGGATGGGCACTGCATAGTTCAATTAAAAGTGACTCCTTTTCTTTGGAGGAACTATCACTCGTGCTCCCCACAATAACATGCCATCCTGGCTGGTTATTTCATGCCTTCTGTTGAAGTACGGTTTCATTTCATCAGATATGGGCACCTGTGACCAACCATGTAGCACTTGATCTCATATTTGAGATAGGACTAGGTCCCGACTTGTCCAGTCTCTGATCTGTCGAGTACATACTGGTGAGGAACCTAAGAAATTTAATAGTAAAACAAGTTCCTGTGGAACTGGGACGTGCTTATCATTTTCTTGTAAAGGCAAATGACTAAGTGCATCGGTTTATGCGATTTGATTTCCAGACCTATGTACGAAAATGTATTTGTATGCTGCCAGAATGAAAGCCCTATTAATATTTTTGCATCTTCTTTCTACGTGCCTTCTTTCTAGCGCAGGCTTTAACCTCGGCCTTCTTTTTGACTTCACTATTGGCTAGACTTCTCTCAGTTGCAAGCTCAAGTTGCCTGAGGTCAGTGGCTGAGCCTCTCAAAATTTCATTATCAGTCTGCTTCTTGGGAAATTCTGCAATATTTGGTTCCAAAGTCTCTTTTGGCTTCGTTTAGCTGATTCTTCAGCTCTTTACTAGACAGCTAGCTTCACTGAGCTGGCACTGCCTTGGATTTTATCCAAACTCCTGTCTCCTGGCTGTATCCAGCTATACACGACTCCCAGGGATTATTGTGAGCCCTCTCCGATTACCAGGGCTTCCCCTGAGCCATCTTCGATCACCAGGGCTTCCCCTGAGCCGTCTTTGATCACCAGGGCTTCCCCTGAGCCCTCTTTGATCACCAGGGCTTCCCCGAGCCCTCTTTGATCACCAGGGCTTCCCCTGAGCCCTCTTTGATCACCAGGGCTTCTCCTGAGCCCTCTTCGCATTTCTTCTGCTATGCTTCCATTCTACTGTTTAAGACAGTCTTCATTTCTTCATGTTGCTGAATGGTGACACATTCCTTTTGCATTTGATTTTGAAGGACAAGCAACTGCTCTTTCAACTGTTTAATTTCTTGTTGCCCTCCCTCTGGGGCCTCCTGTTGCCCGTGGCGGAGTTGCCCTTTCTCTGGGGACTCTTGTTCTCTTCAGAAGAGCTGCCCTCTCCCTGGGAACTCTTGTTGCCTTCAATAGAGTTGCCTTTTCTCTGGGATCTCTTGTTGCCTTCTGTAGAGTTGCCCTCTCTCTGGGGTCTCTAATTTTCTGTCCATCGCCATTTTTCTTGCATTTGCCACTTTAAATGGATTGCCGCTTTAAGAGCAGTCACTTTTTTAACTTGGGCTGTCTCTGCAGCAGTCAGCTTTTCTCTGCTGTGTTTATGTTTCCCGTGCTGTTTGAGTTTTGGCGGGATCTTCACAATTGGGAGTCTCCTTCCCTTCTAACTTTGTAAAACTTCAATCCTGTTCGGAAAAAACAGCAGCGATTTCCTCTCCCTTTTCTCAGCAATTCTGCAGTGTTTTTCCCTTTAGCTCCGCAGGCTCTTTTGATGTTGAATGTCACTCAATTCGAGAGACCCAGCAGCCTCATGTTACAATCAGGCTGTTGTTTCTGTTTAAATTTAAAACGGCAGCATTGCTTTCTGCTCTGAATACTGCTCCTTCCCTTTAACTTGCTGCTCCTCCCCTTTAACTTGCAAGCTGTATGCCAGCCTCTCTAACCAACAGAGCCTGTGGGGCTGCCACCCACTTTACGATGTAAGTACAGATTCTCTCCCTTTTCCAGGACCTCTCTCACTCAGGTTCCTGCAACCCTGGTACTATTTTTTCAAGGTTGGGGGTACTCCAGGAGATTTCTCAGCCATTTGAATTGGGGCCTGTTTCTTTTAGTGAGTGTACCTTTCTTTCTTTTTAACTTGATTTCTTTTGTTCAATCCTGTTTTATCCTCATTGCCAGTTTGTTGTGGGGTGGCCGAGTTGTACTATTAATAATAGAGTTAATCTGCAGATACTTTTTGGGTGGAAACATTTAGTTTATAATATACTCAGCAGCAACTATACATGCGCTTTCAACTTCAACTCTATCTCTGCACTGCCTGATGAGGTAGCCTGCGCTACTTTCTTATTGTTTACTACAGATCATGTGATCTTCCTTATCAAGTATTACTCTTAAAGGTACATTGCACACTAAATAAAACCATAATTACTACAACGTCCCATCTGATTTTTTTGCAAATACTTTAAATCTGTGTCCACTGGTAACTGACTCTTCTGCCACTGGAAACAGTTCCTCTTTATTTACTCTATCAGAACCATTCTTGACTTTCAATATCTCTATTAAATCTCCCCTAAACCTGCTTTGTTCTAAGCAGAACAACCCAACTTTTCCAGTCTCTCCACAACAATGAGATCCCTCATCATTGGTACCATTTTAGTAAATCTCTTCTGCGCCCTTTCTAAGGCCCTGGAATCTTTTCCAAAGTGTTGTTCCCAGGACTGAGCACAATATTCCTTCTGAGGCATAACCACAGATATATAAATGTTTAGCATAACTTCTTTAGCACTCTATTCCTCTTTTAATAGAGCCAAGGATCTTTTATCTACAGCCTTCTCAAATTGTCTTGCCACCTTTAAAGATTTATGTGCATACATCACCAGGCTTCTCTTTGTTGCTGCACCCCTTTAAAATGTTCCATTTTGTTTATATTACCTCTCTCTACCTTTCTAGCAAAATGTTAATGCAGAATAGGGGAATGCCCAGAAGAACAGCTGTTGATTCCGAATGCATTGAAAGGGATGGCAGGTTCAAGCGCATTACCTTCAGAACTTCACAGGATCTTGCATGGCAAAACTTAAGATTTTGACATTAATGAAGCAAAGAACAAAATTGGAGAGATTAACTCTCGACCATACACATGAAGCTGCAAAGCTTTTATGGTCCTCCAAGGCTCAGATCAGGCTTGAGCCTTAAATCATCTCGATAGCAGATGACCAAAGGGCATCTTGTGCCCTTATTTGTCAATCTAAGTGGCTGTGGCTAGGAAACTACCATAAATCCAACAAATCTTCAACCAATATTGACTTGAATTGGAGAGTGGAGTTATAACTTTCCATGATTTTGCCAAGGGTATATGTAGAGCAGCATGCCCCAAGGAAATTGTGGCACTGCATGAAATGTGGCATAACTCACTCACACCATAACTTCCTGGAATAATTTGTCTGGGAGACGGACTTGATGCTATAGATGGGTTACTCCAATGGTGCAAGTTTCTGGGAAATTGTTATCTAACGTGTGGTGTTTTGGATGAATTCATTTGGCTTAATCATATTAGGCTGACCTCTAGTGGCTAATGTGATCAGTCATACAGTAAGTGAAATGCAGCATGTTTTAACATGAGCTTTGATTGAAATAGTGATGCCCAACCTGATGCCCAATAAACTAATCCGCCTTGCTGAGATTGAGGATTGTTCCAGGGCGGCAAATAAGGCTGGTTTCCATGGCAAAGGGCTTCTACCTTTTTTATGTAAACCAATGATAAAAGGCTTTAAATCAAATATTTAAAAGAGGTGATAAGAGCCCAATTCTTATGGGCACTAATAATAAACTGTAACAATAAACACCAAAACTCTGATGGACACTTAAATTAAATTAAGATAAGGCACTCCAGTATCTCCACTGTCCACTGGTTGGAGAAGGCCTCAAGAGTATCGGTGGACATCATATGGTTCCCCTTCAGGGACACCTGGGCATGGACGGACATGGAAGAGTTAGGCCGAATGTTCTATCAAATGTCCGCTGCCTAGACCTGTTAATGACTACTTTGGCCAGGAATGGGCTTCTAGACACATTGGAAGAAAGAACACACTTACATTTATGTTCTGTTATATTTAGTGCCTTTCACTACTAAAATGCTTTATTTTTTATTCATAAATGCTAGCCTAGCATTTATTGCAGATTTCCTTCCCTAAAGGACATTAGTGAACCAGATGGGTTTTTACAACAAGTAACAATGATTTCATATTCATTATTAGATTTTTAATTCCAGATTTTTATGGTGGTTTCAAATTCCACCATCTGCCATGGTGCAATTTGAACCCAGGTCCCTAGAGCATTAACCTGGGTCTCTGGCTTACCAGTCCAGTGACAATATCACTACACCATCGTCTCCCCAATATAGCCAATTAAGTACTTTTTGATGCATAGTTATTGTTGTAATGCAAGAAACGCAGCAGCCAATTTGCAGACAGCAATGTGATAATGACCAGATAATCTGTTTTATTGATGTTGGTTGAGAGATAGGTATTTGATCAGGACAATGGAATGAACTCTCCTGCTCTTCTTCCACTATGCCTGTTGGATCTTTTACATTCACCTGAGAGAGAGATGATGTGCCTCAGTTTAATATCTCATGTGAAAGGTGCCACCGCCATCAGGCCAGCACTCCTTGAGTGAAGTGCCAGTTCAAGCCTCTGAAGTGGGACTTAAATCCACAATCTTCTGATTCAAAGGAGAGAGTGCTATCAGTAGTGCATCATGGGAGAAGCTTGAAGTGAATATAAATAGCATAGGGATTACCTGTAACAATTGATTTGAAAGAAAGGGAGGGAAACGTTTAATTATTTACCCACATTCTGATTTTAATTGTACATGATAGATTATGAGGCTACTTAAAAATACACAAGGCAAGGGCAAAAATAAAGTTATCCATTTAAAGTAAGCGACTAGGCATAAGGGGCTAAATATACTAAACTGAGCAATAGAAGTAGCTAATTTAGCATTAAAGACAATTCAATGAGTACTAAAGATAACTAACTAACTGCTGTATAAACAATAAATAAATAAATATTGAACAAATGGCAACACAGGCAGTATGTTGGGACTGCAGTACATAAGAATTTATGAACAGTGACACTTTCCTGAGTGACCACATCTGCAGAAAATTATTCTGCCTGAGTTCCCCTGGCTCAGAATTGTTGAGCTGGAGAGCAGTTTAGAGACACTCCAACACATAAGGGAGAGAGAGGAATATCTGGCTAATTTACTCCAGAACACTGTCGCATAACATAGGGAAGTGTCAAAATTTATTGGAACTGTCAAGAACATAAGAAATAGGAACAGGAGTAGATCATTTGATCTCTTGAGCCTGGTCAACCATTCAAAAATATCATGGCTGATCTTCTTGTGTTTCGATTTCCACGTCCCCATCTAACCCCGGTAATCTTTGATTCCCTTGCCTAGCAAGAATCTATCTACCTCTTCCTTAAAAATATGCAATGACCCAGCCTCCACCACCATCTGAGGCAGAGAGTTCCAAAGTTGCCCGACCCTCTGAGAGAAAATTTTTTTCCTCATCTTTAAAAGGGCGACTCCTAATTTTAAAACAGTGCTCCCTAGTTCAGGAGCCGCCCACAAGAGGAAACGTCCTTTCGACATCCACCTTGTCAAGGCCGTTCAGGATCTTGTATAGTTCAATCAAATTACCCCTCACTCTTCTAAACTCCAGTGGAAACATGCCCAGTCTGTCCAACCTTTCCTCGTAAGACAACCCACTCATTCCAGGTATCAATCTAGTAAACCTCATTTGAACCACCTCCAATGCATTTAGACCCTTCCTTAAATAAGGAGACCAAAACTGCACATAGTATTCGAGGTGCAGTCTCACCAGTGCCCTGTATAGCTGAAGCATAGCAGCCTTACTTTTGTGTTCAATCCCTCTTGTAATAAAGGATAGCATTCCATTAGCCTTCTTAATTATTTGCTTTGCCTGCATACTAACTTTTTGTGACTCATGTACTAGAACACCAAGATTCCTCTGCACCCCAGAATTATGCAGCCGTCCTCCATTTAAGTAATACTCTGCTGTTTTGTTCTTCTTGTCAAAGTGAACAACTTCACATTTTCCCACATTAAACTCCATTTGCCAGATCTTTGACCACTCATTCAACCTATCTATAGCCATCTGCAACCTCCTCATGTCCTCTTCACAACACACTTTCCAACCTATCTTTGTGTCATCTGCAAACTTAGCTACCATGTCTTCACTCTCCTCATCTAAGTCATTAATGTAAATCATAAAAAGCTGAGGCCCCAGTACAGATGCCTGTGGGTCTCCACTGTCACATCCTGCCAATCAGAAAAAGACCCATTTATGCATATTCTCTGCTTTCTGCCAGCCAGTGAATCTTCTATCCATGCTAAAATGTTACCCACTACACCATGCGCTTTTATTTTCTGTCATAATCTTTGATGTGGCACCTTATCAAATGCCTTCTGGAAATCCAAGCACAGTACGTCTACAGGCTCCTCTTTATCCACAGCGCATGTTGCTCCTTCAAAAAACTCCAATAAATTGGTTAAATATGATTTTCCTTTCACAAAACCATATTGACACTTCCTGATTACCTTGAGCTCTTCTAAGTGCCAGCTATAATCTCATTAATGATCGATTCTAATAACTTCCTCATGACAGACATCAAGCTAACTGGCCTTTAGTTTCTTGTTTTTTCCCTCTCTCCCTTCTTGAATAGAGGGGTTATATTTGCTACTTTCCAATCTGGAACCTTTCCAGAATCTAGCAAATTTTGGAAAAATAACACCAGTGCATCGACTACCTCATCAGCCACCTCTTTTAAGACCCTAGATGTAGTCCATCGGGACCTGTAGACTTGCCAGCCTGCAGCTCCATCAATTTGCTCAGTACCATTTTCCGAGTGATTTCAATTTCACCAAATTCCTTTCTCCCGTTCACCTCCTGATTTGTCAAAGCTGTCAATGGATTTAATTCTGCTGGGCTTTAAATTAAAAAATACAGTCTGGAGTTCAAAAACAAAATCAGTGCTTAAAAATCAGTTGACATAAGCCTGCAGGTTATCATTATAGGATTTGTGCTGCAATGACTGATTTTACAAACTAATGTAATCTCAGTGTTAATTGAGCAGTTTGATTGACAGCTCCAAGTGGTTATAGAATACAAATGTTTGTTTTCATAAGAAATAGGTTGAACAAATTTCTATGTATTAAATATTTTTACTTATCAATGATAGTGTTTGTTTTAAAAATATTGACATTATCAATAGACACATAAATTTATTTTATGTCAACGTGGTTCCTGAGGTTTGCCTATTGTATGTACTAGATGAGTTGGCATGGAGGGGCTAAGGGCAAAAGGTGGTAGGTGGGGGACATGGGTTGATATGAGTTGGCACTAAGTTGGCATAGAGACTATAAAGGACCATGGGGTTGTGGGGGGATTAGGGGGTATGAGGGACCATGGAGGTGGGTAGAGGAGCATGGGTTGGCATAGGGAGTATGAGGGTAGCAGGCATGGGTTGGCATAGAGGTTATGAGAGGCCATGGGGGGATGGGTGGTAGAAGGCCATGAGTTGCCATGGGGGTATGAGGGGCCATGGGGTTAGGTGAGGGGCATGAGGTGGCATAGGTTGGCATGGATACTGCATGAGGAGTGTATGGGAGGTTGAGAGGTGAGGTTTGGGAGGCTGTTTTTGTTTTAATTATTTCTTTTATAAATTCAATGAAGTGCCGAAGCACAAAGGCAGGTCTTCTGCCCAGCCCCCTCTACATCCGGCAGTCTCCACATTCACTCCGGTGGCGGCAGGCCCAACTTCCAATTTAGCCCGCTGTCTGGAATGAAAATCAGAACTACAGGCTGCAACTGTTAAAGGTCAGGTTTGCAGAGCCAGGAAAGAAAATCTGGGCCCAGTTACTTGTTTAGGGGGTTGATGTATCCTTTTCAGTAATGGTTGAGAGTCCAAAGGTTGTCATGGTGCCAGGGTAAGGGAAAGCTTAAAGCAACTGGAAAGGTGCTTGAAAAGGGAGAGGAAAAGCCAGTTGTCCTTGTTGCAATGTGCCTTTAAGGGATTGCAACATACCCCTTTTAGCACACAGCTCTGCTGTTGGTGTCTTCAGTCTATATATTTAAATATATATGTTCCCATGTGCCTTGTCTAAATAAATGAATCCACAAATGTTTACCAAATCCGTTATGAGTGATTGGTGCCTTTATATCATTATAAAATCACAATATGTTGTTCCTGGTTGCATTTTGGATCTTGCCCTAAATGCAGTAGGACTGTATGGAGCTTGAGGAGCTGGAATGGATCTGATTTGTCCTTGGTTATACCTCACCATTGCACCTTTTTGTGTAAAGACTTCATAGGACTTTGTTTTAGAACAAGTCCTTGCCACCTTGGCTGATTGCCTTCTGTGGGATCTTGGATGCAAACTTGTCCCAACTCTAAACTTGGCAATAAAAACAGAAAATTCTGGAAAAACTCAGCAGGTCTGCCAGTATCTGTGGAGAGAGAAATAGAATTAATGGCCAAAATTTTCCATTAGGCAGGCGAGCGGAGCAGGTGCTGACACAGACCGCGCTGCCATTTTGCTTGGGCAGGCTAATTAAGGCCCGCTCAGCGCATTTCCAACTCCTGTGGAGGGCGAGGGTTTGAAGTTTGCAGCGGGCGTGTGCAGATCGCTGGCGACCCGACAGTCTGTTTGAAAAAAGGCCTGGCAGCCTCCTTTAGGCTGTTCACTATGGCCAGCTGCAGGTGGCACCGCAGGGGTCTGCACAGCAGGCCAATGTAGAGGGAAGGCCAGAGGAGGAGGGCAGGCTGCAGGATAGGCCAGCAGGGTGCCAATGTGCTCATTGCTTTTCTGATGACTGCCTGGCTGCCCTTGTTGAGGAGGTGGCAGCACGGTGGGAGGTGCTGTTTCCCCAGGATGGGAGGTGGAGGGCCCCCCCCAACATGACAAAGCGTGCCTGGGAGGAGGTGGCGGAGGTGGTGAGCTCCCGTGACGTGATGTGGCGCACCTGGACCCAGTGCCATAAGCGCTTCAATGATTTGTTGCACTCTGGAAGGGTGAATATCATGTTGGCATTGGGCATTTAACCCAGCAGGTAGCCTTAGCCTTTAAGGCCCCCCCGCAAGTCTTACTGTCGTGACTGCATTGAATCATGTTGGGCATTTGTCACACGCTGGGTGGGCAAGCAGATAGTGACCATGCTTACATCAGCCTCAGTGGTTCATGAGAAGATGGGTTCTCCTCACACCATGTGTTAGTCTTAGTCACACATGACTAATCTGAGGGCAACCTGTAGGAGATGCAGCTAGGCGCATACTTAGAGCTCCAACACATGTCCTATTCACAGTGATGAGATTGTGGAAGGGGAACCTCAAGGTCTTGCGGCCAAGAGCCATCTAGAGCCCTTGGTGCCGCACCTAGTTGCGCCTTCTTGACATGGGAGCTAAGAACATGTGTCTCTGGAAGTGATGGTCACAGAATGTGTCCAAGGTGGGGGTGGGGTGGGGTGTGGGGGGTGGGAGCAGCCATACTATATTTCGGACCAATCAGTAGCATGCACAGGAGGCCTCAGATGGGCCACTGTGGTTGGGGTGCAGTGTGCGCGTGCAGAGTACATGAGCAATTAGCCCCAATGAATGGTCTTCTCTGTTTTGCAGGAGAAAAATGTGCATAATGCTTATGAGCGTTCGCGCACTGGGAGTGGCCAGGCCCAGTTGGTGATTTTAGAGCTGTTTTGAGCAGGAGGCCCTGGAGCTCGAAAGGTGCCATGTGCCCAAGTCCACTGGTGTCAATGAGGTTGGGTGGAGTGGCCAGATATTTGAGGTCCACAGTCCCATCTGCACTGTCTTCCCACCATCCAAAGCACTGATGATTGTTGGAATCATTATTGTAGCAACATTGATCATTCACAGACTGATAGAGTCAGGGGTGTGGGACATAGACAAAGGTCCCTCGGCCCTTTGAAGATGTGCGTGTCTAGCACCTTCCAAAGTCACCTTATCCCATTTCTGACCAATATCCCCATGGCCTTGTATGCCACGGCATTGCAACTGCACATCCAAATACTTATTACATGCTAGGAGGGTTTCTGCCTCCACCACCCTTTCAGCCAGTGCATCCCACCTTACTCTGTGCAAAAGTTTCTCATCACCTCACCTGTCAACCTCATGGCCCTTACCTTAAATAAATGCCACCATGTTAGTCATCCTTCCGCCAAGGGGAAAAGTTGATTTCTGTCCATCCGATCTATGCCCTTCATAATGTTATGAAGCTCAATAATGTCACCCTTCAATCTCCTGTGCTCCACGGCAAATATCACCAGTGTATGCTATGTGTCCTCATAACTCCAACTCTTCAGGCTAGCATGCATCCTGGTCAGCAACCTCTGCACTCTCTCCACTCCAGTCACATCCCTCCCATGAAGCTCTGCTCACAACTGAACACAGAAGTGTGTTCCTGTGGCCTCGGCAGCGTTTTCTGTACTTGCAACATGACCTCCCTGTTCCTACGTTCAATTCCTCGGCTAATAAAGGCAAGTATGGCATTTATCTTCTTAAACGCGTAGCTGTCCTGCTACCTTAATGGGCCTATCGACATGCCCAGCAAGGTCCCTCTTAACATCCTTACTTTCCACAGTCCTACCATTCCTCGTGTATTCCCTCACCTTGTTTGTCCTGCCCAACTGCATCACCTCACACTTATCCACATAACATTCTATTTGGCATTCCTTAGGCCATGTGACCAACCCGTCTGTATTCGCCTGTAATATTTAAGCCTCCTCCTGACTATTTGCCACCCCACCAACATTCGTCTCCTTAGGTTCTGGAAGGTTGAGCGCATTATGAGCCTGGCGGAAAGGGATGAAGTGTGTCACTGTTTGGACGCTAACTGATTCACTGTCCTTGTTGTTATTTTCAGCATCATCAGAGGCTGCTAACTTGGCTCGATTGCAGATGCCCCCTATCACATCTGAGGGCCCTGAACTGTCACCTGCGTCACACCATTTCAGCGAGGCAAGCACCAGCACAGATACAAGCACATTGGTGGGAACTGCAACATTGGCTAGTGTTCTGGGGCACAGTGGAGAGGGCACTTCACTATCGCTGGAGGAGCTGGCAGAGACAGAGAGTGCCGATGGCGCCAGCAGCCGGAGGACTGCAGGGGACCAGGCACATGCTGAGTCGGGCCGTGACGATGTGCCTCTGGAATCGTCTGCGACGAAGCAGCTGCACGACAAGCGGCCGGGTGTGCGGAAGCATCTGGGAGTGTTGCATGAGAGTGTACCTCACTTGGTCTCCATGTTGGAGGAATCCATGCAGTGCATGAGTGTTGTCATGAGCCTCATGTCAGAGTGTCATGCTTCCTCTATGGAGAGAGTGGCGACTCTCTTGGAGAGGAGCTTCTAGCAGAACAATCAGCTTCTCCTGGGGATATATTTGGACCTGCAAGCCCTCACAATGCCAGTGGCCACAGCTGCTCAGTGCCAATGTGGGAGATGGTCTGGGCACCAAGTGTCCCAGCTCAGTGCCCATCCATCTACGTAGGGAGGTCTGAAGTGACCTCATGTCGGTGCAGCAGCTGCCTGTCGTCTCTGCGGGCTCCTCTCAGGGCGCTCCGGATGAGGGCAGCAGCTCCTCCCGCCCCTCTGCCAGTGACTGTTACATCCGTTGAGGTTGCAACGACTGGGGAGATGCCAGCTGTGGAACTGGCCACTCCCTCCCAGGCGGGGCCAGCACAGGCTCCACAGGCCAGAGGATGTCTGCCAAGGTCATTGAGGCCAACAGAACAGCAGAGTCAGCAGGCTGTCTCAAGCCACTCCGAGCGATGGGGCGGCACCAAGAGATAGCACCTGTAAACGTAAGCATAAGGCACCTTAGGCACACCACGGGTTTCTCACTGGTGCTTTTGCATTGGCCCTAGATTAGGGAATTATTATTAATTGCTGTTGTAAAATCATTTGGGATTCATTTTGTTGGACCATATGCTGGATCAAAATAAAATCCACATGTGTTACCATGGCTGAGGGTGGCTCCTTTGTGCTGCATTTGTATGTTTTACAGACATGTCATGAGTGTTTGAGTGGACATTGAGATTTATGTCCAAAGCCCTTAGTTGCAGCTGATGAAGTGGCAGATGTAGCATCAGGCAAGGCTGCTCCTCCTGATCCATTTGTGTGGAGCTAGCTGAAGGTTAGTTGGATTAAAGTCTCCTGGGTGTCGTTGCCTCCTTGGCATAGTGCCAGGTCAGCGTTTAGCCCCTCATCATTCCCTGTGCTTCCTCATCCTCCGAATCACTGCTGGACTCATCGTGTGCAGCCACTTCCATTGCGTCAACGTCTTCATCGTCCACTGCGTCTCATCTTTCCAGCACAAGACTGTGCAGAGCGCAGGATGCTACCACTATCACCGAGACACAATCAGGGTGGTACTGGAGTGCGCCCCCTGAGTGGTCCAGGCATTGGAAGCGCATCTTGAGAAGACCGATGGCTCTCTCCACCACAGCCCTTGTGGAGACGTGGCTCCTATTGTAGCACTGCTCAGCTTCTGTTCTTGGATGGCGGAGAGGCGTCATGAGCCACCTTTTGAGGGAGTAGCTCGTCACCGAGCAGCCATCCATCAAGCCGAGCCAGAGCACTGAAGAGCCCTGGCACCTGGGAGTGTCTGAGGATGTAGGCGTCATGGGAGCTGCCTGGGTACCTTGCACAGACTTGTAAAATCAACATCCTGTGATCACACACTATCTGCACGTTCATGGAGTGGAAGCCCTTCTTGTTGACGAAGGCACCGGGCTCACCTGCTGGCACCTTGATGGCCACATGTGTGCAGTCTATAGTACCCTGGATGTGGGGGAAGACTGCCAAGGCCGCGAAGCCTCTGGCTCACTGTGTCTGACTTGCCTGGTCTCAGCGGAAGTGGATGAAGGTCAATGCACGCCTGGACAGTGCATCTGTGACCTTCTTGACACAAGTGTGGACAGCTGATTGGGAGTCACCGCAAAGATCACCCACCAAAGCCTGGAAGGAGCCAGAGGCATAGAAGTTGAGGGCAACTGTGACCTTCAGAGCCACTGGCATGGGGTGTCCGCCCACACAGTTAGGAGAGATCTCAGGACCAATCATCTGACAGATATAGTTGACTGTCTCTCTTGACAGTTGGAGCCTCCTTCGGCACTGCACCTCAGTCATATTGAGGTAGCTGCTTCTCCACCTGTATACCCTGGCAGCAGGATAGTGGCATCTTCTGCAGCCCCTTCCACCTTGGACTACCTCTTGGCCCAACGCCCCTTGTGTCTGTGCCTTACTCCCATAGATGGCTCTCCTGGAGGCTGATTGTGCACTCCTGGCCTCCTCTGTAATCTAGCACGCCTTTCCTCCTCAGAGGAGCTGCCTCCAGTGGCCACGTCAGAACCCATACCCAGGCCTCCAGAAAGCTGCAGACCCGATAAAGATTCCTGACTGCAGAGTGCTGACCTGAAGGTTCAAAGGACAGAGAAAGCTGCTGGAATTCATTCTGAACTACGACAGATCACACAGGCAAGTTTAAAAAAATTTCTGCAATAAATACTCTCAGACCAGATTGAAAACCTCACTGAGCTGTCTTACCCTGCCCGTGGATGAGTTTTATTAAAAAATTGCTTACCCGCCTGCCCATTGTGCCCATGCGCCGACCCGAAGATCACACAGGCACCTGAAAATCGGCATCGATTGCCGATTTAAGGTGTTTAACTAGCCCGTTAATTAATGGCGGGCGCACATTGCACTTCATCACACGCCCGCCCTACGAAATATAGCGATGGCGCGGGGTGACGTTTGGACGCTTGCCCAACATTACTGTGTGACATTTTACGCGCTGACATGCAGATCCTGCACCCCCGCACATCACCCAGAAAATTCTGCCCAATGCTTCAAGTGCATATGACTCTACTTCAGAGCTGAAGAGAGGTAGAAATGTGATAGTTTTTATACTGTTTAAGAGGGGGTGGAGCAAATGGAGCAAAATAGGTCAGGATAGATTGGAGCTCAGGAGAAATTTGACAAGGTGTCATGGACACAGGACAAAGGGAGTGTGAATGGCAGTGTTAAAGACTAAAGAAGGTGCTGATAGTGGCATGAAGGTAAGATAGCAGAATGTGTTAATAGCAAAACAAAGGTCAGCACTCTGTGAAAGCAAAACATAAGAACAAGGGCGGAATTTACCATACTTGCTGGTGTTGAGCGTGTTCGGCAGCACGAGTGGACAATATGGTGAGAAGAGCAAAAATCAGTTTTACGATGTCATGAAACCAGTTTGAAATCATCTGCCCTGCCTGTCAATGGCGAGCTATGTTTCCCACCATTGGACGTTAGGAACCTCATTGTAATACATCTGCATATCCTTATAAGCCCAGTCCACCAGAATCACCCCCTCCCCCACCACGCTGGACCATCGTCCACGTCAGCAGGAAAACACGCCGGTACAGAACATGTCTTGACAAGTGTGATGTGCAGAAGCCGAGACTTACGGTCAGGGCCTTGCTCACATCATAGAGATCCGAGGAGCAGAAGATGCTGGAACCCGGCAGCAACGGGACACTGGAGGAATGTCCATCTCATGCTAGGTGGGTTCTCATGGGCATGGCTCCTCTGTAAAGCAGCTCATGGAAGGTGGAGAGTCACCGTTGAGGGTCTGCTCACAACGGATGACTGTTGAGGGGGTGGAGAGGAAGGTCCAGCTGTGTTTGGGAGAAGATGATGTACTTGTGGGGGGGTGGTGGGAGAGGAAAGTCTAGGATTGACTGGGAGAGGAAGAGGTGTCAGGGGTGTGAGGCTGGGATGGGGGAATGTAGGTGCTGGGGATTGAGTTTGGGAGGGGGATACAAAGGTGCCGGGGGGGAGAGGTTGGAGGGGGGAGGGAGTACGGGGGGAGAAGGGGTTAAGCGGGAGAAGATGGCTACACCTGGGGAGGTAGGTGTGCAAAGTGGGAGAAAGGTGTAAGGGAAGGAGTTTGGAGGGGGGAAGGAATGTAGAGAGGGAAAGGAGCTCAGGGGGAGGAATGAGTCCGGTGAGGGGAAAGAGTACAGGGGGAGGAAGGAGTCAGGAGAGGGGAAGGAGTAAGGTTCGAGGAAGAAGTAAGGCTGGAGGAATGAGTCAGGAAAGGGGATAGACTAAACAGGGGATGAGTCTGCCAGGGTTGGGGGAAAAAGAGTTCCAAGGTGGGGGGAGTCTGGTGCGGGGCAAAGGAGTTCCAAGAAGGGAAGGAATTCCAAGGGGGGAATGGGTTCTAAGGGGGGAAGGACTCCAGAGCAGGGGATGTGCAAGGGAGGGTTCTGTTGAGTCAGTGACTGTCTCCTGGGGAGTGAACTGAGGGTGGGCATGGTAGGAGGGAATGGTGAGAATAACCGATGGCAGAGTGAGGCAGTAGGGTGGGAGGGTGAGGGTGCGACAGTATCGGTAGAAAGAACAGCGAGGGTGGTTGGTGGGGACTTGGAGGCAGACATGGACCCTGGGGATGGTAAGGAGGAGGTCAGGAAGCTGAATTTGGATGGAGGCGGGATTTTCGGGAAGGAAGGGAATGTGCACGTTCACCTGGACATCCGGGACTGTGATGGGAGAAAGAGATGGGTGACTGGGGGAGGAGAAAGGATGGGGGAGCACAAGAAAAAACATAGCATTACCAAGCTGGCTAAATCGAAAGTGAAACAAAAGTCATGGCGAGTGAGATCAGGTGCTGCATGGGAGTGTGATCAGAGGGTGGGCGAAGATGCAGGTCAGCTCAGATGGTCAACTGAAAGCGAACTCCTGCAGGCATTAATGAAAATGCTCAGGACATTGATATGAGTGTGATGTGGGAAGGATCTGCGTGTGTGCGAGAGTGCTTGCACAAGTTTCCGAAAGGCCCTGCCACACACAAACTTCTCCCTCCACAATCACTTGTGGGCCAGTTGCTACAGCTGAACTGCTATTTGGTTGGGGGGTGTGTGTAATGGGGGATGCAGTGGGAGGCCTTGCGAAGCCTGTCAATTAAGGTGAAAGATGCCATTACACATTATTCAGTGAAAGTGAATATATTTTCAGATTGTAAAGTGACAAAATGTGTTCACCTATGCAACCAACTGTGATCAGAATTTCTTAACTTTTGAATGCCTTAGACTTCAAGATGCCCCCTGACATCCACAGCAGGGGTGGAGACAGCCTGTACAATGGTTGACCCTGTTGCCTTTGCTGACTTCGGCGTGGGTCCTCTGAGACCCGAGGCCTTGGGGGCCCCAGCTTGGTTTGGCTGTCCTCCTATGGGCCAGCTGCTCCCTCTGCAGTGACAGAGGATCAGGTTGAGGGGGGGGTCACAGGCAAAGGGGACTAGGAGGGAGAGGACAGCCTCTGAGATTCCTGAGTGGTTGCCCCAGGGGTGTCCAGCTGCCGCTCCTCTTCCCTTTGGGTACCTGAGGGCCCCAGCCTGACTCCTTGATGGGAAGGAGCACCTGGGGGGATGTTGAGGTGCCCCGTTTCCCTCTCACGTTGTGTCTACCATCCTCCCCATGGAGACCTCAACACGTGCACATGTGGGCACCACTTCATCAAAGTGCAGGCGGACACGCTCCTCCGACTCGTGCCACTGTTGAGAGCTTCCAGCTTCCAACAGCTCTGTGTGATGTTCTCCCACCTTTTGCTGACTCTCCACAATGAGTTGGAAGGCCAAATCCAGAGGCTTGTCATCTGACTCAGACCTCACAGATGCCTCTTCCCCAGCAGTCCTCCGAATACCAGGGAGCTTGGCTGAACCTGCCTCCTCCTGCGGTGACCACCAAATTGTGAACCCAAACCTGCCCTAGATCTAGGTCCCACCTAGTGCTGCTGGAGGATGTGGATAAGTGCTGTGATGGGTCTTCTGGCTGCTCAGTTTGAGCTCTTCAATGGAGGAGATGTCCTTTTGGCTGGAGGTGAGGACATAGATGGAGCTGAGGGACTGGCTGGCTAAGGGTGTCGGTCGCTTGGCAGAACTCCCTGTGAACCAAAGTAGAGATAATTAGTGTGTGGCAGCAGAGTCAAAAGCAGGAGAGAGAGCACTCACATTTGAGTTGAGAAAGGGATGATGTGGTGCAGGATCCTCACCATTGCCGCAGGCAAGATCCACATCCTCACCAGTCAGCGTGATAGCATGCTCCTCAGAGGGGCCTAATGTGGGCCACTCCACCCCCAGACTGGGACCTCTCCCTGCTGATGTGAGCCAGCTTCTCGTGCATGAAAACAGATGGAGAGAGTGTGAGCAGGACACGTCGCACTGCATGGGATGTTTGGTGGGCGGAGCCATTGACAGGATGAGGACGCGAGCTCCGGAGGATATGAGCCTGATAGAGATGTGAGGGTGTGTGTACGAGTTAGTAGTGTTGTCCCTTGAGGTATGAGATGAGAGCCCGCCTGCCATCGAAATGGCATGTTTCCTGGGAATGCATAATTAATGAGTCGGGATTGACCTAGAGGAGATTGTGAGAGGAGACCCTGGGACAGACAGTCAGCAGCACCTAGAGGAGAGTGTGAGGGGAGGACCCTGAGCTAGGCAGTCAGTAGTACCTAGAAAAGAGCAGAGGAGCTATAAAAACAGCATGAGAAGTGGTGAGAGTTCGAGAGCAAAGGTGACTGAGGGAGTTTCGTGAGAAGGGAGAAGGTGCTCTTTTCCTTTTCTACCTTTTCTCAGAAAGAAAAGCAACTTACTTGGTAAGCAGGACCTGAGAAGTAAATTAGATAAGTGTAATATTTTTAAACAAGTAGCTATACTTGGGTTTAACTGAGAAGTGCCAGGAATAAGGGAAATTTAGGGCTAATATAATAAAGTGATATAAATAATCCAAAGTAGAATAAAGTTAACGAAAGGAAAGGAAAGTTAAGACATGGCAGGACAGCTCACCCGAGTGGAATGCGTGTCTTGTAATATGTGTGAAGTCATGGATGCTATCGGTATCCTGGATGACCACATGTGCAGGAAGTACTGCCAGCTGCCAGCTGCAGAAACTTGACCTCCGGGTTTCAGAACTCGAGTGGCAGCTGGAGTCACTGAGGTGTTTCCGCAAGGCTGAGAGCTACATGGATTGCACGTTCAGAGAGGTGGTCACACCGCAGCTTAAGGGCCTGGATACAGAGAAGGAATGGGTGACCACCAGACCATCCAAGAGAAGTAGGCAGGTAGTGCAGGAGTCCTCTAGGGTCCCGCTCAGAAATTGGTTTTAAGACCATAAGACATAGGAGCAGAAATTAGCCCATTCGGCCCATCAAATTTGCTCCGCCATTCAATCATGGCTGATAAGTTTCTCAACCCCATTCTCCCGCCTTCTCCCCGTAACCTTTGATCCCCTTACCAGTCAAGAACCTATCTACATCGGTCTTAAATACACTCAATGACCTGGCCTCCACAGCCTTCTGTGGCAGTGAATTCCATAGATTCACCACACTCTGGCTAAAGAAGATTCTCCTCATCTCTGTTCTAAGAGGTCTTCCATTTACTCTGAGGCTGTGCCCTCGGGTCCTAGTCTCTCCTACTAATGGAAACATCTTCCCCACGTCCACTCTATCCAGGCCTTTCAGTATTCTGTAAGTTTCAATCAGATCCCCCCCTCATCCTTCTAAACTCCATCGAGGATAGACCCAGAGTCCTCAAACGTTCCTCATATGTTAAGCCTTTCATTCCTGGGATCGTTCTCATGAACCTCCTCTGGACCCTCTCCAGGGGCCAGCACATCCTTCCTGAGATACAGGTCCCAAAATTTCTCACAATATTCTAAATGTGGTCTGACCAGACCCTTATAAAGCCTCAGCAGCACATCCCTGCTTTCATATTCTAGTCCTCTCGAAATAAATGCCAACATTGCATTTGCCTTCCTAACTACTGACTCAACCTGCAAGTTAACCTTAAGAGAATCCTGGACTAGGACTCCCAAGACCCTTTGCACTCCAGATTTCTGAATTCTCTTCCCATTTAGAAAATAGTCTATGCCTCTATTCTTCCTACCAAAGTGCATGAGCTCACACTTCCCCACGTTGTATTCCATCTGCCACTTCTTTGCCCATTCTCCTAACCTGTCCAAATCCTTCTGCAGCCTTCCCGCCTCCTCAATATTATCTGTCCCTCCACCTATCTTTGTATTATCTGCAAACTTAGCCAGGATGCCCTCAGTTCCTTCATCTAGATCATTAATATATAAAGTGAAAAGTTGTGGTCCCAACAGTGACCCCTGTAGAACTCCACAAGTCACCGGCCGCCATCCTGAGAAGGACCCCCTTATCCCCACTCTCTGCCTCCTGCCAGACAGCCAATCTTCTATCCATGCTAGTACCTTGCCTCTAACACCATGGGCTCTTATCTTACTGAGCAGCCTCCTGTGCGGCACCTTGTCAAAGGCCTTCTGGAAGTCCAAGTAGATAACATCCATTGGCTCTCTTTTGTCTAACCTACTTGTTACCTCCTCAAAGAATTCTAACAGTTTTGTCAGGCATGACCTCCTCTTGATGAAACCATGCTGACTTTGCCCTATTTTACCATGCACTTCCAAGTATTCTGAAATCTCATCCTTAATAATGGACTCTAAAATCTTACCAATGACCGAGGTCAGGCTAATCTGCCTGTAATTTCCCGACTTTTGCCTCACTCCCTTCTTAAACAGGGGGCTTACATTAGCGATTTTCCAGTCCTCTGGGACCCTCCCCGACTTGAGTGATTCCTGAAAGATCACCACTAATGCCACCACTATCTCTTCAGCTATCTCCTTCAGAACTCTGGGGGTGTAATCCAGCTGGTCCAGGTGATTTATCCATCTTCAGTCCTTCAGCTTTCCTAGCACTTTGTCCTTGGTAATGGCCACCATACTCACCTCTGCCCCCATCACTCTCTTGAACTTTGGGGATGTCACTCCTGTCTTCCACTGTGATGACTGATGCAAAGTACCTATTCAGTTCCTCCGCCATTTCTTTGTTCCCCACTATTACTTCTCCAGTGTCATTTTCCAGTGGCCCAATGTCCACTTTTGCCTTTCTCTTACTCTTTATATATCTAAAGAAAACTCTTGCAATCTTCTTTTATATTACTGGCTAGCTTACCCTCCTATTTAATCTTCTCCCTCCTTATTTCTTTTTTAGTTGTCCTCTGTTGGTCTTTGTAGGCTTCCCAGTCCCCTGGTTTCCCACTGCTCTTCACTGCATTGTATGCTTTCTCTTTAGCTTTTATGCTGTCCCTGACTTCCCTTGTCAGCCATGGTTGCCTCATCCTCCCTTTAGTATGCTTCTTCTTCCAAGGGATGAAGTTTTGCTGTGTCTCCCAAACTGTTCCCAGAAACTCCTGGCATTGCTGTTCCACTGTCTTTCCTGCTAGGCTCATCTCCCAGTCAATTCTGGCCAGCTCCTCCCTCATGCCTCTGCAGTTGCCTTTATTCAACTGTAATATGGTTACATCTGATTCCAGCTTTTTCCTCTCAAATTGCAGGGTAAATTCTATCATATTATGGTCACTTTCTCCTAAGGGTTCCTTTACCTTAAGCTCCCTTATCAAATCTGCCTCATTACACATCACTAAATCTAGAATTGCCTGTTCCCTAGTGGGCTCCACCACAAGCTGCTCCAAAAAGCCATCTCGTAGACATTCCACAAATTCCTTTTCTTGGGATCCACTACCAACCTGATTTTCCCAGTCTACCAGCATATTGAAATCCCCCATGATCACTGTAACCTTGCCTTTCTTACACGCCTTTTCTATCTCTTGGTGTATCTTATGCCACACATCCTGAATACTGTACCTAACTCCCATTACGGTTTTTTACCTTTGCGGTTCCTCAACTCTACCGACACAGATTCTACATCATCTGACCCTACGTCATTTCTTGCTACCGATTTAATTTAATTTCTTACCAACAAAGCAACCCCACCCCCTCTGCCAACCTTCCTATCTTTTCGATAGGATGTGTATCCTTGGATATTTAGCTCCCAGTCCTGATCCCCTTGCAGCCATGTCTCTGTGATGCCCACCACATCATACCTGCCAATTTCAATCTGCTCCACAAGCTCATTTACCTTATTTCGTATACTGCGTGCATTCAGATACAACACCTTCAGTCCTGTATTTCCCATCCCCTTTCTCATTGTTGCCCCTTTATCTGATGTGCTCGAAGTTAGATTCCTAGCTCTTTCCATACACTCTGTCCTATTTTGTGTTCTGGAGACTTTAATAGCCTCTCCTGGGCTCTCCTTCCTTTTCAGTTTTTTCATAATTTTCCATGAAGTTGAATCCACACCCCCCACATGCTAACCTGCTGCTTTGTTTCCCATTAGTCATACTTCATGGAGTTTTACCTTTCCCTCCCCCCCCACTTTCTAGTTTAAAGTCCTGTTGACCACCCTATTTACCCTTTTCACTAGAACATTGGTCCCAGATCGGTTCAGGTGGAGACCATCCCAACGGTACAGATCCCTCCTGTTCCAATACTGATGCCAGTGCCCCACGAAATGGAACCCCTCTTTCCCACACCACTCCTTTAGCCATGTGTTTACTTCCCTTATTCTCATGTCCCTATGCCAATTTGCACGTGGTTCGGGTAGTAATCCAGAGATTATAACCCTTGAGGTCCTGTTCTTTAATTTAGTTCCTAGTTCCTGATAATCCCCAAACAGGTCCTCTTTCCTAGTCTTACTTACGTTATTTGTCCCGATGTGGACCACAACAACTGGATCCACCCCCTCCCTCTCCAATATCCTTTCAAGCCAGTCAGAGCTGTCCCTCACCCTGGCACTGGGCAGGCAACATACCATGCGGGACTCTCGATCCTGCTTACAAAGGATGCTATCAATTCCCCTAATTATAGAATCCCCTACAACTACCACTTGTCTTTTTGCTCCCCCCTCTTGAATGGCCTCCTGTGCCACAGTGCAGTGGTCAGCTGGCTCATCCTCCCTACAGCCCTGTTCCTCATCCACACAGAGAGCAAGTACCTCATACCTGTTGGACAAGGTCAAGAGCTGAGGCTCCTCTGTTCCTGAACACAGGATCCCTCTACCTGCCTCACTTGCAGTCACACCCTGCTGACCCTGACCACTGACCAAGTTTGAGGTACTTAATCTACCGGGTGTGACCGCCTCCTGAAACAAAGCGTCCCGGTAACTCTGCCCCTCCCGGATGTGCCACAATGTCTGGAGCTCGGACTCCAGCTCATCAATTCTGAGCCGGAGTTCCTCCAGCAACCAACACTTGCTGCAGATGTGGTCACTGCGGCTCGCAATGGGATCTGCCAGCTCCCATATCATACAGCTACAGAACATCACCTGCCCAGCCATCTCGACTTAGATAATAGCTTTGCAGTGTTTTTTTTTTCAAATTTGGTGCAGATTTCCTACCAACCAATCAGGCCACAGCTTTCCTGTGATGTTACTTTTTCAGTTTTGGCTTCAGTTACTCTGTGTCCCGAGGTCACCACTCTGGTGCTCCTTCCTCCAAGTCTGCACCTTGGAGACAAGGCTGCAAATCCCTGAGGTAGATTTATACACACCGCTCCTCCGTCCTCCCTCCGAGTCTACTCCCAGGATTTACTCACCAATCAGCTGCTTTTTCTTTAAAATCCACTTTCAGAAGAGTGTCTCTCGCAGGTCTGGGGCATTCCTGAAGGCACTGCCTCTTCCCCTCTCTTTTTTTTAGGTTTGAGGAGGAGGGTGGGATGGAAACACTATAGCAATGTAATGTTTGGGGCTATTCCGTTCTTTGACGGTGGGTCCTCCTCAATTCCATCCTGAGTCGCGGTGTCTGCGGTGACTTCTCCTAGAATGTTTCAGTCACTTCTCACCAGCGCCCTTTGTTGGATGCTCTTCCTCCTGTTGAGTGCAAGAGTCCATCTTCTCGATTCTCTCCTGAGTCACGGTGGCTGTGGTGACTTCTCCCAGAATGCTTTAGTCACTTCTCACCAGCGGCCTCTGTTGAAATCTTTTCCATTTTGGAAGTTGGTGAGGGCACTGGTTCTTCAGAGGAGTGCAGTCAGAGCCAAGTTTGTGGCACCACGAGGCTGTACAGGAGGAGAGGAAGAAGAAAGAAAGAGCAATAGTGATAGGGAATTCAAGAGTTAGGGGAACAGATAGACATTTCTGTGGGTGTAGACGTGACTCCAGGATGGTATGTTGCCTCCCTGGTGCCAGGATCAAGGATGTCACAGAGCAGCTGTAGGACATTCTTCTGGGAGAGGGTGAACAGCCAGAGGTCATGGTCCACATTGGTACCAATGACTTAGGTAGGATGGGGAATGTGGCCCTGCAATCGAAATTTAGGGAGCTACGTAGAAAATTAGGAAGCTGGACCTCAAATGTAGTAATCTTCGGATTCCTCCCAGTTCCATATGGCAGAGAGTTCAGAAATAGGATGATAAGGCACATGAATGCGTGGCTGGAAAGATGGTACAGGAGGGAGGGCTTTAGATTTCTGGCACACAAGGACTGGCTCTTTGGGAGATGGCATCTGTACAAGCCAGACGGGTTGCACCTAAACAGAGCTGGGACTGAGTTCCTCACAGGGTGTTTTGCTAGTGCTGTTCGGAGGGCTTTAAACTAGCTCGGCAGGGGTGTGGGAACCAAGAGAAAATAATAGAGAGTAATACCAGAGTGGACAAAATACTGGGAGGGACAGATGGAATTAGTATAAAGAATAGTAAATTAATAGGTGAAGTCAGGGTGAGGGAGAAATTAACAAAATCTAAATCAGGGTTACTGTGCATGTATGTGAATGCATGGAGTATAGTAAATCAGATTGGGGAGTAACAGGCGCAGATTGCCATGTGGAAATATGATGTTGTGACAAAAAGAGAGATCTGGCTCAAGGAAGGGTGTTAAATATTCCCGGGTACAAGGTGTTCAGAAAAGATAGGAAAGGAAGGAAAGGAGGAGGGGTGGCAGTATTGGTTAAGGAGAGCATTGCAGTGCTGGAGAAAGAGGATGTCCCAGAGGATTCAAGGCCAGAATCAATTTGGCTACAGCTAAGGAACAAAAAGGGTGCAATTACATTGCTCATTGTAGCCTATAGACCACCAAATAGTGAGAAAAATGTAGAAGAACAAATCTGCAGGGAAATTGCAGAGATGCAAGCATTATAGAGCAGTTATAATTTATAGTTATTTTAATTTACTTTATAGTTTAATTACCTGAATGTAGACTTGGATATCGGTAATGTGAAGGGCAGAGAAGGGCAAAAGTCCCTAGATTTTATTCAGGAGAATTTTCTACAGCAGTATGTGTCCAAGCCATCAAGAAAAGACACACTAAGATAAAAGCAAAATACTGCAGATGTTGGAAATCTGAAACAAAAAGAGAAAATGCTGGAAAAATTCAGCAGATCTAGCAGCATCGTGGGAGAGAAACAGAGTTAACATTTCGAGTCCGTATGACCCTTGGGCTACCTTCAAAAAAGAATTGGTTCGGGCACAGTCAAATATATTCCATCGAAAGGGAAAGGTAAGACAAACAAATCCAGAGCTCCCTGGATGAAAAAGGAGATAGAAATTAAGATAAAGAAGAAAAGTGTGCTTTTGACAGGTGCTAGGTAGAAAATACAATTGAGAATCACGAGGAATACAGAAGGTTCAGAGGCGAGGTGAAAAAGCATATTGGAGAAGCAAAGAGGGATTATGAGAAAAGACTGGCAGCAAACGTAAAGGGGAATCCCAAAGTCTTCTACAGGCAGATAAATGGTAAAAGGGTGGTAAAAGGAGGAGTAGGGCCGATTAGGGACCTAAAAGGGAATTTACACATGGACAAAGGGGCCAGGCCTGAGGTATTAAATGAATACGTTGTATCCATCCTTATCAAGGAGGTAGATGTTACCCAGGCCATGGTGACAGATGAGGAAATGTTGTCACTAGAAGGGTTCAAAATTGACAAGTAGGAAGTGTTGAATAGCCTGTGACAAGGCACTGGGACGGGATGAGATGCATCCAAGGATATTGAAGGAAGTGAGAGTAGAAATTGCAGGGCCACTGGCCGTAATCTTTCAATCTTCCCTAGACTCAGGGGAGCTGCTAGAGGACTGGAGAATTGCAAACATTGCACCATTGTTCAAAAAATGTTGTAAGGGTAAGCCTACCAATTACAGACCAGTTAGTTTAACTTCAGTGGTGGGCAAGATTCTAGAAACAATTATTCAAGATAGAATTAGTAGTCACATGGAAAAATATGGGTTGATAAGGAAGAGCCAGCATGGATTTCTAAAGGCGAAATCATGTTTAACTAACTTGCTGGAGTTTTTTGAAGAGCTAACAGAAAAGATTGATGAGGATACTGCTGTTGATGTGGTGCACATGGACTTTCAAAAGGCTTTTGATGCACTGCCACACAACAGACTTGTGAGAAATGTTATTGCTCATGGAATGAAAGGGACAGCTGCAACATGGATACAAATTTGGCCGAAAAATAGGAAGCAGAGAGTAATGGTCAATGGATATTTTTCAGGCTGGAGAAAGATTTGTAGTGGAGTTCCCCAGGGTTCGGTATTGGGGCCCTTGCTTTTCCTGATATATATTAATAATCTGGATCTTGGTGTGGAGGGGGCAATGTCAAAGTTTGCAGATGATACGAAGCTTGGGAGTGTTGTAAACTTCAAGAGGACATAAACAAGTTGATGGAGTGGGCAGATTGGTGGCAGAAGTTCAATGTGGAGAAGTGTGAGGTGATGCATTTTAGTAGGAAGAACATAGACAGACAATATAAAATAAGGGGTGAAATTTTGAAGGGGGTGCAGGAGCAGAATGACCTGGGTGTATATGTGCATAAATTATTGAACATGGCAGGACGGGTGGAGAGAGCAGTTAATAAAACATATAGTATCCTGGGACATAGAGTACAAGAGCAAGGAGGTTATGCTGAATTTATATAAGACGCTTGTTAGACTGCAGCTGGAGTACTGAATGCAGTTCTGGGTGTCACATTATAGGAAGGATGAGGACACATTGAAGAGCGTGCAGAAGAGGTTTACAAGAATGGTTCCAGGGATGAGAAACTTCAGCTATGAGGATAGATTGGGGAGGTTGAGACTGTTCTCCTTGAAGAGAAGAAGGCTCAGAGGAGATTTGGTAGATATGTTCAAAATCATGAGGGGGCTGCGCAGAGTAGATAGGGAGAAGCTGTTCCCGCTTGTAAAAGGATCAAGAACGAGAGGGCACAGATGTAAAGTGATTTGCGAAAGAAGTAAATGTAACATGAAAAAATCTTTTTCACAGTGGTGGTTCGGGTCTGGAAAGCACTGCCTGGAAGAGTGGTGGAGGCAGATTCAATTGCGGTATTCAAGAGGGCATTGGATGATTATTTGAATAGAAAAAATGAGCAAGGGCATGGGGAAAAGGCAGGGCAATGGCACTAGGTCATAATGCCCATTTGGAGAGCCTGTGCAGACATGATGGGCTGAATGGCCTTCTTCTGTGCCATTAAAATTCTGTGATTGGGACGATATGGCGTGAAAAACCGACATTGTGGCCGGTGGGTAAAACATCCTTTTTTCCGCCTGCTACTGCACTTAATGCAAATCTGGGACAATTCCGCCCCAAGTGACAGATGGCCTTGTGTGTTGGGGGATGGGGGGTTGGGGAAAAAAATATATAAAAAGTACTTGGACTAAAAAGGGAGTAAAGATGGAGGGGAGAATTCACAGTCTGCAGTTGTTAAACTCAGTGTTAAGTCTGGAAGGCTGTAAAGTGCTTAATTGGAAGATGAGGTGTCGTTCTTGCAGTTTGCGTTGGGCTTCTCTGAAACATTGCAGCAGGCCAAGGATGGACATGTGGGCAAGAGAGTAGGGTGGTGTGTTGAAATGGCAAGTTGCAGGAAGGTCTGGGTCATGTTTGTCGACTGAGAAAAGGTGTTCTGCAAAGCGGTCACCCAGTCTGCGTTTAGTCTCTCCAGTGTAGAGGAGACCACATTGGGAGCAGCGAATACAGTAGACCAAATTGAAGGAGGTGCAAGTGAAGCGATGCTTCACCTGAAAGGAGAGTTTGGGCCTTGGATGGTGAGGAGGGAGGAGGTAAAGGGGCAGGTGTTGCACCTTCTGCAATTGCATGGGAAGGTGCTGTGGGAAGAGAATGAGGAGTCGGGGGTGATGGAGGAGTGGACCAGGGTGTCTCGGAGGGAACAGTACCTATGGAATGCTGACAGGCGGGGTGAGGGGAAGATGTGTTTGGTGGTGACATGGACCTGAAACATTAACTCTGTTTCTCTCTCCACAAATGCGGCCAGATCTGCTGAGTGTTCCAGCATTTTCTGTTTTTATTTCAGATTTCCAGCATCTGCAGTATTTTGCTTTTATCTTAGTGTTTAATTCGCTGCCAATTCTCTTCCAGGAATGCCTACCTTGAAGAGGTACTGCTTTTCTCTCCAACAGGATTCCCGTTTGTCTCTTTCACCAAGTTCAACTTCATTGTTTTCCATTTCCCTCCTGGTATTTGACAAGGCATCTACCAAAACTCACTTTCACAGCCATATTTCTTTCCTCAGCGGCTGTCTTTGTCTCCGACTTACATGATGTGGATTCAAAATGAAGTTCCATCCCTCATGTCTTGAATCCACCCTGGATTATAGGTATCTCTGGGACGTACAACACTCCTCGGACTGCTGTTCTCACCACATCCTGAGATCCACACTCAGTGGCATGCGCCGCCATATGAACGCACTCGGCCTCTCCCGCCAGCAGTACCACCTCACCCTATCTCAAAGCTTGTCCTCAGTTCCATTTCATTCATCATCTCATCCGTCACCTTAACAAGAAACTTTGTCTCTTCCTTTCAGGTGTTAAGGAATGCAAGCTCGAACAACTCAATGCCCATCCAGGACACTCCACCCTTTCCCATTCCCCTGACCCCATCCCTTCTTCTAATCCAAGCCCTGGTCATGTATTCACTTTACCCTCTGACCTACCCCTCTTTGAAACTGAATGTTCTGTATCCAGCAAAGGACTTAGTTTTATTCCCTTCCGTCCTCACCTTAATGAATTACAGGCTCAGTGGGATGCTGAACTCTTCTTCCAAGGCATTTGTCTCTGTGCTCACTTCTTTGGGCAGGAGTCCTCCCCCCGCCTTCAATGGATCCTTTCACCCACCTCCAATATTTTCCCTCTACCTGGACCCCTCCCTCTGACCTTTTACCTGCACTTGATCTTTTCGTTGAGAACTGTCGACGTGACATTGGCAGTCTTAATTTCTCTACCCCTCTCAGCTACTCCAACCTGACTCCTTCTAAACTTGCTGCAATTTGCTCTCTCAGGTCCAACCCTGACTTTGTTATCAAACCTGTTAACAAGAGTGGTGCTGTTGTCTGGCGTACTGACCTCTACCTTGCAGAGGCTGAGCGCCAACTTGCAGACATTTCTTCCTACCTCGCCCTGGACCATGACCTCACCACCGAACATCAATCCATTGTTTCCTGGACTGTCACTGACCCCATCTCTACTTGGAGGTCTTCCCTCCACAGCTTCCCAGTCTCAGTCTCCCAACCCTTCACAGCCCGCTTCTATCTCCTTTCCAAAATCCACAAACAGGACTGGTAGACCCATCATGTCAGCCTGTTCTTGTCTCACGGAACTCATTTCTTCCTATCTCGCCTCCGTTCTTTCTCCCCTTGTCCAGTCTCTTCCCACCTACATTCAGAATTCCTCCAATGTCCTATGTCATATCAACAATTTCTAGTTTCCTGGCCCCAACCACCTCCTCTTCACTATGGACGTCCGGTCTCTCTACACGTCAATCCCCTACCAGGACAATTGGAGCGGTCTCTGCTTTTTCTTTGAATTGAGGCCCGAACAATCCCCATCCACCGCCTGGCTGAAGTTGTTCTCTCACTGAACAATTTCTCCTTTAATTTGTCTCACTTCCTCCAAATAAAAGATGGGTTTGGGTACTCACGTGAGCCCCAATTATGCCTGCTTTTTTGTGGGGTCTGTGGAACATTCCTTGTTCCAGTCTTACTCAGGCCCCCTCCCAGAACTCTTTTTCTGATGCATCGATGACTGCTTTGGCGCCGCTTCATGATCTCGCCTGGACCTGTAAAAATTTATTGATTTTGCTTCCAATTTCCACCCCTCCATCACTTTCACATGGTCCATCTCTGATATTTTCCTTCCCTTCCTTGACCTCTCTGTCTCCATTTCAGGTGATAGACTGTCCGCCAATATTCATTACAGGCCCACTGACTCCCACAGCTACCTTGACTACAGCTCCTCATACCCTGCTTCCTGTAAGGACTTCATATCCCATTCACCCAGTTCCTCCGGCGCTCCTGACATGTCTTCCTTTCTCCTTAACCATGGGTTCCCCCACCACTGCAGTTGACAGTACCTTCAACTGTGTCCGACTCATCTCCCGCACCTCTGTCCTTACCTCTTCCCCTCCCTCCCAGAAACATGATAGGGTCCTCCTTGTCCTCACGTTTCACCCCACCAGCCTCCACATTCAAAGGATCAGCCTCTGCCATTTCTACCAACTCCAGCATGATGCCACCACCAAACACATCTTCCCCTCACCCCTCCTGTTGGCATTCCATAAGGACTGTTCCCTCCGAGACACCCTGGTCCACTCCTCCATCACCCCCTGCTCTATCATCTCCAAAACCTCATCCCCTTCCCACGGCACCTTCCCATGCAATTGTAGAAGGTGCAACACCTGCCCCTTTACCTCCTCCCTCTTCACGATCCAAAGTCCCAAGCATTCCTTTCAGGTGAAGCAGTGCTTCACTTGCACATCCTTCAATTTGGTCTACTGTATTTGCTGCTTCCACTGCAGTCTCCTCTAAACTAAAAAGACTAAATGCAGACTGGTTGACAGCTTTGCAGAACACCTTTGGTCTGTCCGCAAACATGACCCAGACCTTCCTGTTACTTTCCATTTCAATTCACCATCTTGCACTCATGCCCACATGTCTGTCCTTGGTCTGCTGCAATTTCCAATGAAACCCAATGCAAAATGGAGGAACAGCATCACACCTTCCGATTAGGCACTTTACAACCTTACAGACAATGTTAAGACCATGAACTCTCTCCTCCATCTTTACCTTTTTAAATCCAATTTAAATTTTTTTTTCCCAACCCCATCCCCTCCCATCCCACAGGGCCATCTGTCACTTGTTCTTATGTTTTGCTTTCATAGAGTGCTGACCCTTGTTCTGCTATTAACACATTCTGCTATCTTACCTTTATGCCACTATCAGCACCTTCTTTAGTCTTTAACACTACTATTCACACTTCCTTGGTCCTGTGTCCTTGACTTCTTTATCAAACCTCTCTTGAGTTCCCACCTATCCCTAACCTATTTTGCTCCGCCCCCTCCTACTCAGTATAAAATCCATCACATTTCTACCTCTCTTCAGCTCTGAAGAAGTGCCTTATGGACTTGAAATGTTAATTTTGTTTCTCTTTCCACAGATGCTGCCAGACTTGCTGAGTCTTTCCAGCATTTTCTGTTTTTATTTAAGATTTCCAGCATCTGCAGTTTTTTGCTTTTATCTAAACTTGGCAATTCTGTACTTACAATTTGATCATCTTCTCTTGCAGTTTTACACATTGCTTTCTAGTTTCTGAGAGAGTAGAACGGTAAGAATATGTAAATTGGTACACACTGGTCTGCCAACATAAGCTCTGCCGGTGATGTCATGCTGCAATACCTTAAAGTCATATTGCTACAGTCCTGATCCAACAACATAGGAAAAAAACAGAGCTGAGGTCACGCTGAAAGAGTATCAGGTGCTGGGAGCTAACTTAAAAAGTTAGGACTTTGAAGGTGGTAATCTGAAGATTATTACACAAGCCACGTGTTAATTTGCATAGGAACAATCAAGTCAGGAAAGTGAATGTGTGGCTGAAAGACTGGTAAGGGTATGAGGAGTTCTATTCCATGAATAGGATGGAGCTGTATTGCTAGGATTGGTTGCATCTGATCTGGGCTAGGACCAAGATCTTGGTGAAAAGGATAAATTGGGCTGTAGAGAAGGCTATAAACCAATAAAGGTGGGGAAGATTCAGTAGAAATAATAGTGAAAATAATAGGGACCTAAAGATGAGAAAAATAATGAGTGAACCAGGCCAGAGTACAAAAAGTGATGAAGATGATATAAATATTCAGGGAATAGAAAAGGTTACAGTAAAGAATAACACAGCTTTAAAAATAAAGCAGGCAAGTTGAAAACTAAGAATATATTAAATTGCCAGTACTGTACAACAATGTACAAAGCATCAGCAACAAAATGATGTTGAAAAGTGTGGCAAGAGCACAATTAGAGTATATAGGCTGGATGGGGACAGTTACCCAAATAAATTCTGTATATGAGTATGTGTAGCATAAAGAATAGAACAAGATAGTTAGAAGCCCAAATTCAGCATAAAGGGTATGATGTAGTAGTCAATACAGAGACCTAGTCACAGGCTGTGCATGACTGGGAGCTAAATATTCAAAGATCCTTGGAAAGGACAGGGAAATTGTGAAAGTAGGAGGAGCAGCAATATTAACAAAAGGCACAATTCCAGCAGGAGAAAGGCAGAAGGCGGTGATGTAGTGGTATTATCACTGGACTAGTATTCCAGATACCCAGGGTAATTCTCTGGGGACCTGAGTTTGAACCCTGCCATGACAGATGGTGAAATTGAATTCAATGAAAAATCTGGAATTAAAAGTCCAATGATGACAATGAAACCATTGTCGATTATCGTAAAAACCCATTTGGTTCACTAATGTCCTTTAGGGAAGGAAATCTGCCATCCTTACCTGGTCTGGCCTACATGTGACTCCAGACCCACAATAATGTGGTTGACTCTGAAATGGCCTAGCAAGCCATTCAGGGCAGTTAGGGATAGGCAATAAATGCTGGCCCAGCCGGTGATGCCCACATCCTATGAATGAATAAAAAAAAGAGAATGGATTTCAGTAAGGGCAAGCAGACAATGAAACATTTGACTTCAAAATTGGGCTCTGTAGCACTATTGGTGTCAGTGATACAGGAGTCTGGAGGGCATGAAAATGAAGGCTCATTGATTTGTGGCCACTTCTGACACAGCCCACTCGTATTGATTGGAAGGGCAATGTGCAGGCATGCTGTGTGAGCAGATGCAGATTGCGTAGTTTGTCATCTCACTCAACGTCTAACACCATTTTGGACCTCAAAGATCCTATTAATGTCCTTCTCTTAAACCTCATAGCTGAACAAGCATTCAGCTGCATGAGGGATGCTCCACCCGCCTCTCCTCTAGCAGCATTTAAAGGCACCACCATGGGACTTTCAGGTGAGGTGCTTATTACTTTCCTTTGCTGCTGTGGAGCTGGTGGAGTTCTGTTGTTGGAGGAACTGTCACAATTCCAAAGGGAGTGGTTCTGGACTTCTGCGAGATGTTTTGAGGAGTTTGAAGGCCTGTCAGTAGAAAGCCTGCTGTCGTTCACTGGAGCGATAGCTGGAGGCCTTCCTAGGGTGTAGCATGACAGGGTGATGGTTGCACAGGCAGCAGAGGGGGGAAGCTGTGCACAGAGGTAACATGAGTCGGACTCTCAACAGAAGACTCCACCCATTTCTGCTACTTCTATTTTAGTTAAGAGCAGTATTTGAGGTGGCCAGTTTACCGAGGAGACAGTAATTGAACAATGTCACCTTCTGCAATTGGACATGCAGTTGCAGAGCAGGGTGAGGGTTGAGCTGCCGGGGACATGAATATCACCATGGTCCCAATTTCTACATCCCAGGAACCTTCCAGGCTGGAACCAGTGACATCACCAACATATCACAGTTCACTGTGCATTGCAGCATCAGGGAAATCACTGGGTTGCTGTGCACAAGGAGAGGAAACTTCCTAAGCAGACAGAAGCAGGAGAAGTAGGCACATGACTATACCAGGGTAGCGGGATCCCCAAATGGCATAGGCAATAATTGACTGCAAGCAGTGGCTCCGTGGGTGCTGCATCCTAATGGGGAGATGTATTGACATTGCAAAGGATTCCACTCCCTTAACATGCGGTTGGTGTATGACCATGCACAGAACATCATGTCTGCCAATGCCCGCTATCCTGGCAGTAGCCAGGTTGCTTTTATTCAGCACCAGTCAGCCATTTCAACCATATCTGAGCCACCAAGATAAACCAAACAGGGTTCTTTGATGACAAGGGCTACCCTTTCTACACCTGGTTCATGACACCCCTCCACCACTCAATCACAAGAGGACTTCGCGCGAACAACGAGTGGCTTATCAAACTCTGGTTCTCCTGAAAACAACTCCACATCGCTGTTGCTGCAGAACTCCTCACCTTTCCATCCTCCTGCTGTGGACAATCACAGCACCCGCCTGGCCAAAATCCTGAAATAAAAGACACCACAAAAAACTCTTTTCCTACAATTTTATGCAACAACTCTTTCAATAATACACACCAAACTGAGCATTTCAACTTCTGCTTTTCCTTATTGACTATCTTACCTTTGCTTGGCCTTGTGCTCCAGTGCAGCGGCACCCCAATGGCTTCAGCATGGATGGTGCATAAGGCAGACACATATCAATATCCTGGATGTTCTTGTAGCAGCCTCAGTGATTGCAATGCCTATAATTTGCAGCACCATCTCCTCCAAGGGGTTCAGGAAATACAGGCAAGCTTGTTCCCTGCCAATTCTCTGCTGCTCCCTCCTGTTATGTGCCACCTTGTCCTGCATGAGAGAGGGAAGACTGCCAGTTAGTGTGTTGCAAAACATTTGGGTGATGTGCTCGTCATAGCTGAATAACTGGAAGCATGTGGGAGCTGCAAGAGGTGGGTATGAGCCTAGCTGGGTGAGTGATGGAGGTGAGCAGTGTGTGACGTTGGGGGTGCAAATGGGTGGGAGATGGCATTTGAAGATTTATTTACTGACCTGACCACTCATATGAGGTGATTGAACATTTTGTTGCACAGCAGTCAGGTCTTTGAGGCCAAACTCCTGGAACTGGCCTCTATGGCTAACTGTTCCCATTCACTTCGTATTGTAAGTCTTGAGGGCCTCTTGGCCCTATTGCGAAAACACAACATCCGCCTTCCTTTTCACCTTCCGGATTAAGATCTCTGGGAGCTCTCTTTCTGGCCTGCTGCTCCATTGGTAGTCTTCATTACTTGTGAGAAACAGCTTTTGTTAGTTCCAACTCCTGCTGCAGCCAGAATGCATCTACCTGTTTAAGGGTTGCAGGCTAGCTCTAACTTGGGTTAGCCACCCATGCACAAGGGCCTTTGCCAAATGTGAAGCCAGTCAGCATGTTTAGCACTGGTTTCACCAACAATCATGTTGATGAAGAAGGAGTAATATCTGAAGGCTTGAGTGATATCTGCATCTCCTCGATCTGGCACGGGGTAATCATGCATCATGATCCCTGCAGCAGCAAACTAACCCTATCAAATGCTTAGCCTTTTGGGAACAGCAAAGGATGCACAATTTACTGAGAGTTGTCTGCAGACCTTGGTCAGATCTCAGATGCCCTCTAGAGGGTACCATCTAAAATGCATCTCATGCTTCCAGGAATTTATGGTCAACTTTAAGTGGGCAAGGGCAAATCTAACTCACTATTTATACTGTTTATTGCTGTTTATTTGCCTGCAAATTATGGAACCACATGCTTTAGAACCAGCAAGAGAACAAGCCACTCTAGATCAAGTGAAGGGTAACAAAACCCAGGATTGACCATTTTCCAAGACCAGGCAAATTTAATTTTCAGAGCAGCTGGCTCGACCATTAAGAGGAGGAAAACCCCTGTGGCGTTTGTTACAGTATATAACGGGGGCAGCATCCCCTGGGGCTGTTTACAAAAAAGCTATTTCAAAAATCACAAAAAGCTATTGATCATTCTTCGCTATAATAGAAAGCATAGAAAACATAGAAAGTAGGAGCAGGATTAGGCCATTCAGCCCTTTAAGCCTGCTCTGCCATTCATAATGATCATGACTGATCATCCAACTCAATATCCTGCTCCCATTTTCTCCCCATATCCTTTGATCCCTTTCGCCCCAAGAGCTATATCTAACTCCTTCTTGAAAACATATGATGTTTTGGCTTCAACTTTTTTCTGTGGTAGTGAATTCCACAGGCTCACCACTCTCCAGGTGAAGAAATTTCTCCTGATCTCAGTCCTAAATGGTCTACCCCATATCCTCAGACTGTGATCCCTGCTTCTGGACTCCCCCGACATCGGGAACATCTTTCCTGCATCTACCCTGTCTAGTCTTGTTAGAAAAGAGTTGACGTTTCGAGTCCTCATGACCCTTCGACAGAACTTGAGTTCAAGTCCAAGAAAGAGTTGAAATATAAGCTGGTTTAAGGTGTGTGTGTGGGGGGCGGAGAGAGAGAGAGAGAGAGAGAGAGAAGTGGAGGGGGGGGTGTGGTTGTAGGGACAAACAAGCAGTGATAGAAGCAGATCATCAAAAGATGTCAACAACAATAGTACAAAAGAACACATAGGTGTTAAAGTTAAAGTTGGTGATATTATCTAAATGAATGTGCTAATTAAGAAAGGATGGTAGGGCACTCAAGGTATAGCTCTAGTGGGGGTGGGGAGAGCATAAAAGATTTAAAAAAAAAAAATTTTTTTAAATTTTTTTTTAAATAATGGAAATAGGTGGGAAAAGGAAAATCTTTATAATTTATTGGAAAAAAAAAAGGAAAGGGGAAACAGAAAGGGGGTGGGGATGGGGGAGGGAGCTCATGACCTAAAGTTGTTGAATTCAATATTCAGTCCGGAAGGCTGTAAAGTGCCTAGTCGGAAGATGAGGTGTTGTTCCTCCAGTTTGCGTTGGGCTTCACTGGAACAATGCAGCAAGCCAAGGACAGACATGTGGGCAAGAGAGCAGGGTGGAGTGTTAAAATGGCAAGCGACAGGGAGGTTTGGGTCATTCTTGCAGACAGACCGCAGGTGTTCTGCAAAGCGGTCGCCCAGTTTACGTTTGGTCTCTCCAATGTAGAGGAGACCACATTGGGAGCAACGAATGCAGTAGACTAAGTTGGGGGAAATGCAAATGAAATGCTGCTTCACTTGAAAGGAGTGTTTGGGTCCTTGGACGGTGAGGAGAGAGGAAGTGAAGGGGCAGGTGTTGCATCTTTTGCGTGGGCATGGGGTGGTGCCATAGGAGGGGGTTGAGGAGTAGGGGGTGATGGAGGAGTGGACCAGGGTGTCCTGGAGGGAGCGATCCCTACGGAATGCCGATAGGGGGGGTGAAGGGAAGATGTGTTTGGTAGTGGCTTCATGCTGGAGTTGGCGGAAATGGCGGAGGATGGTCCTTTGAATGCGGAGGCTGGTGGGGTGATAAGTGAGGACAAGGGGGACCCTATCATGTTTCTGGGAGGGAGGAGAAGGAGTGAGGGCGGATGCGCGGGAGATGGGCCGGACACGGTTGAGGGCCGTGTCAACGACCGTGGGTGGAAAACCTCGGTTAAGGAAGAAGGAGGACATGTCAGAGGAACTGTTTTTGAAGGTAGCATCATCGGAACAGATGTGATGGAGGCGAAGGAACTGAGAGAATGGGATGGAGTCCTTACAGGAAGCGGGGTGTGAGGAGCTGTAGTCAAAATAGCTATGGGAGTCGGTGGGTTTGTAATGGATATTGGTGGACAGTCTATCACCAGAGATTGAGACAGAGAGGTCAAGGAAGGGAAGGGAAGTGTCAGAGATGGACCACGTGAAAATGATGGAGGGGTGGAGATTGGAAGCAAAATTAATAACGTAAACTGGGCGACCGCTTTGCAGAACACCTGCGGTCTGTCTGCAAGAATGACCCAAACCTCCCTGTCGCTTGCCATTTTAACACTCCACCCTGCTCTCTTGCCCACATGTCTGTCCTTGGCTTGCTGCATTGTTCCAGTGAAGCCCAACGCAAACTGGAGGAACAACACCTCATCTTCCGACTAGGCACTTTATAGCCGTCCGGACTGAATATTGAATTCAACAACTTTAGGTCGTGAGCTCCCTCCCCCATCCCCACCCCCTTTCTGTTTCCCCCTTCCTTTTTTTTTCCAATAAATTATAAAGATTTTCCTTTTCCCACCTATTTCCATTATTTAAAAAAAAAATAATTTTTTTAAATCTTTTATGCTCTCCCCATCCCCAATAGAGCTATACCTTGAGTGCCCTACCATCTATTCTTAATTAGCACATTCGTTTAGATGATATCACCAACTTTAACTTTAACACCTATGTGTTCTTTTGTACTATTGTTGTTGACATCTTTTGATGATCTGCTTCTATCACTGCTTGTTTGTCCCTACAACCACACCCCTACTCCACTTCTCTTTCTCTCTCTCTATCCGCCCCCCACACACACACCTTAAACCAACTTATATTTCAACTCTTTCTTGGACTCGAACTCAAGTTCTGTCGAAAGGTCATGAGGACTCAAAATGTCAACTCTTTTCTTCTCCGCCGATGCTGCCAGACCTGCTGAGTATTTCCAGGTAATTCTGTTTTTGGTTTTTTTTGGATTTCCAGCATCTGCAGTTTTTTTGTTTTTATTTTAGTCTTGTTAGAATTTTATAGGTTTCTATGAGATCCCCCTTCATGCTTCTGAATTCCAGCGAATATAATCCTAACTGGCTCAATCTCTCCTCATATGTCAGTCCCGCCATCCCAGAAATCAGTCTGGTAAACCTTCGCTGCACTCCCTCTATAGCAAGAACATCCTTCCTCAGATAAAGAGGCCAAAACTGCACACAATATTCCAGGTGTGGTCTCACCAAGGCTCTGTATAATTGCAGCAAGACATCCCTGCTCCTGTACTCGAATCCTCTCGCTATGAAGGCCAACATACCATTTGTCTTCTTTACTGCCTGCTGCACCTGCATGCCTACCTTCAGCGACTGGTATACGAGGACACCGAGGTCTCGTTGCACATTCCCCTCTCTCAGTTTATAGCCATTCAGATAATAATCTGCCTTCCTGTTTTTGCTACCAAAGTGGATAACCTCACATTTATCCACATTATACTGCATCTGCCATGCATTTGCATGCATTTGGATTGTACCCTCTGCCACCTTATCAATGCTGAGTGCCAGGAATGCAAGGGTCACTCCTAACACCAGTGTTGCTAAGATGTTAATGACACATTCTTGTCACAATCTATCAGGTACAGGCAGGTAGGAAAATCCAGCCTGCTCATTTCATGTATAGATAATGATCAGAAAACTAGGTGATAGGTGAGTTTAATTTGCTTTTTACTTCGCTATGAGCATAGTGCAGTCAATTCACTTTTACAACGCATCTGGGAGTTATCCATATTTTAACTAATCCTTACCCTCATCGTTCTAATTGCAATTGCAAAGGTAATCTCCTTTGGTGTAAGACAAAGGGTTAATCGTATGCCCAGAGATCAACATTTTATGGAAAGTAAAGATTTTAACTTCTCCCCACTTCTAATAAGAACTTGTTTAAGGAGATAATTTTAATCTGTCACCCAATTAGCAGGTAAATCTGTGTCTACCGCCTGTCTTGATGGCTTAAATAGCATCTGTGTTTAAATTTGTTAATTAATAAAGGCCAAAAATGGCAAATTGCCAGGGTTTATGGTTCAATGGCATGCAACATCGAATAAGAAAAGACAAGTTCCTATGGTAAGGACATTCAACAGGGCAAAGTTGAAAAGATTGGAAAATGAGCCAACCTATGCAACCTTGTGGTTGGCAGTCATAGTATAATTGTCCAGATAAAAATGGAGCTTATAAGAATCCAATGCTGGTTGAATTTTAATGTTTGTAAAGTTAGTCCTGGCAGAACAGACCTGAGGAGCTGCATTGCCAGTATGTTCCAAAGTAGCCATCAGCCCTTTGCTTACATTGAAAAGGGTAGAAGTAACATTTAAAAGTCATTTGTGCACTAGTTTGCCAATATCCTGCAACTGATGTGACTCAGTTTCACTCTCCTGGATCTAGCCAGTTTCACCATTTTCTACCTCAGTCATTTGGCAATTTGCACCAATTCAAAGTCTAAACCATTTTATATGAATGCAAGCTGTATAGTACAACTGGTATATCAATAAATGATTGTTCCCACCCTCCCTACTTAACTCTTCTAATTATTATATTTTTGCTCTTGTCAAAGGCTAGAAGATTTTGTTACGACCAAAATGTGCTAAATTATGCAGTGTGGACCAGTAAGTGAAAGAATTAGGCAAGTGTTCGTTTGGACCATCGCATTTCCATTGCTTACATTGAAGCATTTCTGTTTATCTCTAAAACAGTAATTAGGAGCACTTTGTCCTTTTTGACAATATGGCACCAGCTGGTCTCTCTGTGATTGGCAAATGTCAGACACACTGCCTTTTTTCCCTGCGTCTGCCTGAGCTACAGGTTATGAATCGTTTTGTTAATGTTTACCAGTCTGAAGCAATCAGCCTGTTATTCATTATCTCAGTTAACAAGCACTGGGGTCTGCACAGGGCCCAATCTGTTTCTTGAGGAGGTTTGATTAGGGTGCACGGAATATTTATTGGTCAAGCCAATTAATATCCCCTTATCGATGTGTCTTGGGAATTCCACAGAGTAGCAAGAAGACATCAGAATAAACATTTATTCCCCCAGCGTGTCTCTAAACTGAATGGATTGAGCATCACAAGCCTGAAGCTGCCATATGCTGCCACTACATGCTTGTGCTGGGTTATAATGTGACTTGTCAGAGCCCTATAGCCTGTCTATTCTCTGCGGTCATGTGGAGCAGCTGGGGGTGGGGGGTGGGGTGGTGGCAGGGGTGGAACGGGTGGTGGTGAGGGCAATCAAACTGTAGCCACTCTCAGTGGGCGTGACAGCCTCCTCTAAATAGCTGCACACTTGAGCAATTCCATTGTTTCCCCTACAGGTCATTACATCTGCTCATTAACAGTCATAGCAAATGTGGAGAAAGGAAAGGCTGAAGCTCCGGAGAGCAAGGAATCCAAAATACATACTGTCGACTGCAATTAATATCTAAACATGGCAGCTTGCAGGTGATATTTGTGGCTATTATGTTAGTGTTATGCAATTTGGAGAAATAGCTTCATGAATGCCCCAAATTTTTCAAAGGCTTGCTCCAACTCTTTGCAAATGTGAGCTAGTAACATTCTGTGTAAATTGTAAAGGTTTAAGGGTAATCAGTTCAAACAAGTGAGAGTTAAAGCAAACAATCCTCCATGGCATTAGTTACTTAGAATTGTGACACAGAAGCAGGCCTTTTAGCCCATCTGATCTATGCCAGTGTTTATGTGCTGCACCATCCTTTTCCTACCCTACTTCATCTATCAGCATATCCTTCTAATTCCTTTTTACCTCATAATATTGATTATTATTATTTATTTCATAATATCACCTTAAGTAAATCCATACTAGTCGCCTCAACAACTCCATGTGTTAGCAAATTCCAAATTCTAACCATTCTCTGGATAAAGAAGTTTCTCCTTAATTCCTTATTGGATTTATTAATTAAATAACAAAAATTCAATTTGTACCTCTTCATTTTAACAATCAGTCTCCACTATCCTGTAAAGCTTTAGGAGATAAAGTCAATTCTAAAAATATTTTCTATTAGTGGATAGATTATATAAATAATGTGATTCGATTGGTACTGAGTGGGTATTAATCTCTGACAAAATCCTGCATTCTCAGAATGTCGTCAGAATTTCAGAAATAATGAAAGCAGAGATTCTTAAAGGGACCATGCATTGCTATGCAAAATAAATATTGGTCGGAATTGTCCCAGATTTGCACTAAGTGCAGTAGTGGGTGGGAAAAAGGGTGTTTTACCCATTGGCTGCAATGGCGGGTTTTCACGCCGTATTGTCCCAATCACACTTCATTAATCATGCATTCTCGGGAAACACGCTGCTTTAATGGCAGGCGGCCTCCGATTTGCCCATCACGCTATCACCTCACTGCTTCATCACACTGGGTGCCATATTTAAAGCACACCTCTCAGTGCTTCTAGCCCAGGACTGCTGCACAGAAGACATGGTGCTGAAAGTCCAGAAGGCTGCAATCCCCCAATTCAGTGATGTGTCCCTGGGACACCTTGTGGACACAGTTGGAATCCGCCACAACATCCTCCACCCCTGCTCTGGCTGCAGGAGGCACATCAATGCCACCACTCCAGCTTGGAAGGCGGAGACAGTGGTTGTCAGTACTAATGCTGCACACAAGATGTTGGCCATCCAGTGCAGGAAGAGGAAGAATGATCTCATCCGTATCGTCAGGGTAAAGCTACCATCTCATCAGTCTAAACTCACACACTGCCAAGCCCATCACACATTAATTCGCATCTCGCTCACCGTCAGCTCAAGGGACATGACCACCCACCCTGTCACACAAACCCTCACATCTCCATCTGGACTCATCCTTTGGAGATTGCCTCCTCTGCCCTCACCCTCTTGAGGTCATACACAGATCAGCATGTGCCCCAACACACACCCTGGGATACTCCCTTTTCCCAGTAATGCCTGAGTGCTGCAGCCTCTTCCCTTGCCTGAGGCCACTCTTTCCCCTTATCCAAGCAAGCCATTGCCCTGCAGCCATTGAAAAGTTAGCCTCGCTTTATGGCTGGTCTTGTAAGTAGAGACCTGCCCTTGTGTCCCCCTAAAAGTGATGTGGTGCTGCCTGCGAAGCCTGGCGCTGATGACTGTGAGTGCTGCCCGAAGCAAGGTAGGCAAACAAACTTCAAAGTCTCAAGTGAAGGGCAGTTTGCCAGGTGCACGTCGCTTATGTTCAGTTGTGAAACACATTGGTGTCAATCATGCTGATTTGACCGATGATCCAGCGTGTGGGTATGATTCCACGAGCAGGGCTTATAATAATATGCAGATATATAAAAATGAAGTTCCCGAAGTCCGATGACGGGAAAGGCAGCACGCTATTGATGGATGGAGCGGACGACCACAAACTAGTTTCACAACATTGTGAAACCAATTTTCGGCCTTCCCGCCATATTGTCCGCTCACGCCTGCCACGACCCCTGACGCCAATGGACATGGGAAATTCCGCCCATTGTCTTGTGTATAACTTACCATTCTTTTTCCCCCATATTTCTTTGTTGATTTTCTTCTGTACTCAGATCTTTAACTAACATATTTTGGAGCAGCCTAACCATTCAGAATGTTGGCATATGTACAGAAATGTAGACAAGACATGGAAATACAAGAAAAAAATATACTCCAGAAGAAAAGTGGAATCATGATCTGGGAATGCTAGTGTCTGTATATTTTTCATTTAGTAATAGACTGGAGTGTTTTGAAATTCAAGGATATGTTTTTTGAAATCTGTTTAGGGTTATATCTGGCTGAATTAAATTATATTTAAGTATTTGTAAAATAGCTCCACTTCTTAAACATCACTTATGAATATCATACAAGGATTTCGTTTTAGAAAGTACAGATTAATAGAGATAATTGTCTGATATACTATACTGGCATGGTATATTTGCACTTTAGATGTGGGCTCACATTCACAATATCACTGGCATAATGGCAGTGGTTGGTGAATCATTGCTGTCATCCTTAGAGAGTGCTGTAGATTCTTGCTCCACCGAGCCACTGGCACACCCACAGGCGGTGCCAATCCTAGAAATCTGTTGAAGTGCAGACTACTGGATTGCTGTGTGAGCCTGCATGTCCCTTTGAGTACTGTTATTCCCAGCCATGATGGCAGCAGTCTGAGTCTGCATGGTAGCAAGCTGGGTTTACATGGAAATAGCATGGATCTCATGACCTCCATCTGAGCTTCCTCTGCAGCACTGAGGTGTTTGCTGGCTTCGGCCTGTGCTGCAGTGGAAGCTGAATCAGTATTCACCAGACACTGCATCGCAGCTGGAGGTGCAAGTGCTTTCATGCGGTTGGCCACCAAGTTCTGCATGATCCTCTGTGGCACATACGTTGGAGCTGGACTCCTTCATGCTCCTCAGCAGTACTAGATGCCATCCAGAAGGCACGCCAATGCACCAAACATCTCTGTGGGCAAGCCCATCAGCATTTCCTGTACGCCGGCCCCATCAAAATCCTTATTTGGATCCCCTGTAGCAAAACTTGTGTGGGACCTTGCCCTCCAATGAACTGGCACACAAACCATCCTCCCCCCCCACCCTGGCTGTAGCCCACATGTCACTGATGACTCATCGTGCAGATACTGATGCTATACTACCCTATGGGCTGAATTTTACCCCATCGGGGGCGAAGTTGATGGGCGGGCGCATACAGGCGCGCTTCCGATCGGCACCTCCGATTGGAGGCGCAGCGCCATCATACATGGGCGGGCCAATTAAGGCCCGCCTAGCATGACGTCCGCACAGAAGTGCTATGTGCTTCCTGTGCAGGCTGGGGGGGGCGGGGATCCCAAAATTGTGAGTGCACTCTTTCGCGTATGTCACATGAGTTGGGACATGTCCATAATTTTTACACAATCTTTATTAAAATTTTTGAAACCCTACATGAAACCTCATCCCGCCAGTGGATGAGGTTTCATGTTTTTTCTAGTTCCTGCCGGGGCTCCTGGCCTGCCCGCCAACCTTAAGGTTGGACGGGCAGCTCCTTTAATTACTTAATTGATCCTGTCAATGGCCTCAATTGGCCATTGACAGGTCGGCAGGCACGCAACTGATTTTACTGCCCCTGCCTTCCTGAAAATTTAAATCGGGCGCGGTGACGTCGGGAGTTCCCTCCGATGTCACCGCGTGTCATTTTACGTGTTGGCGAGCGGGCCCCGCCCCTGCTTGCTGACTCGTAAAATTCTGCCCTGTAAGTTTGAGCTGTGCCAATACCAGAGCTAATGGCAGTGAGTGTCAGATGAAGTAAAAGTGCCTCGGCTGCAATAGCTGGGCAGGCAGCAGTTCTTGGAAATCTGCTCATGTGATTGTGTGTGACCTTGTCCTGAAAGAGAGAGGGAAGGATGTCAGTGATTGTATTACACTGTGTTTGGTGATGCACCTGCCATAGCTGTATGCATGCGCAGGTTACGAGAGGTTGGTGTGAAACTTTCATTATGGCTAAGTGTGTGATGGTGACATTGAGCATCTGAATGTTAGGCCTGACTGCTCGGGACTGCTAGTGGTGATGTGGTGCACTGAACAACATGCAAAGTTGGTAGTGTGATGCATAGGAGGTGCACTTTGAAGCTACTGACCTTGATTACCCACGTGAGGTCATTGAGCTTCTTTCGGTACTTTGCCAGGTTCTCAGGGGCAGACTCGGGGAGTTGATCTCCCTGGCCATTGCTTCCATTCCTTTTCATGGTGCTCCTGATGGCTCCTGGCCTCTCCCAATCCCAACTGCCCAAGGAAACATGGCCGGTCTCCTCCTGTCTCTCCTGACCTCCATTACTAAGGCCTTCAGTGCCATATCTGTGAATCTCAAAGCCCTCTCTCTTCTTTGGTGCTCCACTTACATTGCTTCTGCCTGCAGCCACTTGCACAATCAGCAATGAGCAGCAACTTCCTTCCATTGAGTGCAACTCCGCTTTAAGAGGGACAGGTTGCCTTAAACAGTTGCAGGTTAGCTGGAATACGTGCTAGTCACACATGCTGTTAGGCTCCCCACTGAGCATTCAGTCAGCTTGAGGTGCAATTTGCCCTCAGGTGGACGCTACAGTCATGGAAATGATGAGGTAACAAGAAGTTTATCTGCTGCCTACCTCAAGGGGACTGGGTGCGGGCTGCTTGCGAATCGCAACCCCGGCACCCAAAAATGGGAGCTATCAAATTTTCCCTGCTTACCTTTTTTGTTAGCTTCCAAATCACTCATTAATACCCCATGGCCACATAAGAAAAGCCCTGGAATGCACTGATTGTACTTAGGGGATGGTTTCAGATGACTCTCACCTTGACTCCAGCATAACATAAATCTTCCCCCCACCAATTTTCAGCTTCTTGTGCTGTATACAAACGTCAAGGTGCAAGTGAATTGAAAACAGTAAATTCCGGGAAATACTCAGCAGATCTGGCAGCATCTGTGGTGAGAGAAACAGAATTAATGTTTCAGGTTGATAACTTTTTCTCAGAACCAGGAAAAGTTAGAGATATAATAGGTTTTGAGCAAGGGCTGGATGGGAAGAGATGTGTGATGGGGTGAAAGTCAGGAGGGATGGATTGACAGAAGAGTTAATCTTCCAGGGCCAAAGGGAATGGTGATAAGGCAAGAAAAAAAACAGAAAAAAGAAAGGTGTTCCAAGAGCAGATGTGCTACTGTAAGAAAATGGAAAATAATAGAAAATCCAAAACATGCAAAGAGATAGAAACAGAATGAGGAGGGCAGAGATTACAGTTTGAAATTGTTGAACTCAATATTGAGCCCAGAAGGCTGTAAAGTTCCTAATTGAAAGATGAAGTGCTGTTCCTTGAGATTACGCTGGATCAGTGCAGTAAGCCGAGGACAGAGATGTCAGAATGAGTGCCAGGTGGAGAATTAAAATGATAGGTTACCGGAAGTGCAGGGCCAGGCTTGCAGATTGAATGGAGCTGTTTCACAAAGCAGCCACCCAATTTGCATTTGGTCTCCCCAGTGTAGAGGAGATATTGATGGTAGAGGCTCCAACTTTCTTTCCATCATATGGCCAACCAGGAATCTCTCCAACTTGCCATTGGCACATGTTGGAAGGATTTGCAGGTTGATAACCTTCCTTGGTTATCAAGTCCAGTGGTGGGACTTGAACCCAGAGCTTCTGACTCAGAGGCAGGGATATTACCACTCCCCCACAAGACCCCTCTATGAGCAGCAAGTACAATATACAAAATTGAAAGAAGTGCGCATAAATCGCTGCTTTTCTTGGAAGGAGTGTTTGGGGCCTTGAATGGTGAGGAGAGAGGAGGTAAAAGGACAGGTGTAATATCTCCTGCACTTACAGGAAAAGATGCCTTGGGTAGGGGATGGAGTGTTGGGGGTGATAGAGCAATGGACCAGAGTGACGCAGAGGGTAGGGGAGGGGTAAAAGTGCTTGGTGATTGCATCAGGTTGGTGGTGGCAAAAATGGTGGAGGGTGATCCATAGAATACAGAAGCTAGTTGGGTGGAAGGTGAAGATAAGGGGAACCCTATCATGGTTCTGTGAGAGAAGGGAAGGGGTGAGAGCAGAAGTGAGGGACATGGGTCAGATATGGTTGAGGGCCCTGTAAACCATGGTAGGGTGGAATCCTTGGTTGAGGAGAAAGGAGGACATATGAGAGCTGCTGGTATGGAAGGTTGCATCATTGGAGATGGATCATGTGAATGTAAAAGGAAGCTGAAAATTGGAAGCAAAATTGATGAAAATTTCCAATTCGGAGTGAAAAGAGGAAATGGCAATGCCAAAAAATCAGTTGGGGGAAGGGGCCTGATGAGGACTGGAACAAAGAATGTTCCACATATCACACAAAAAGACAGGCATTAGCTAGGACCCATGTGGATTCCCAAAGCAACTTTTTTTTTATTTGGAGGAAGTGAGATAAGCTAAAAGAGAAGTTGTTTAATGAGAGAACAGGTTCAGCCAGGTGGAGGAAGGTGGGTGTTAGAAGGAAACTGGTTGGGCTTCCATTCAAGGTAGAAACAAGAGAGCCCTCAAACTGTCCTGGTGGGAATAGAGGTGTAGAGAGATTGGGTGTCCATGGTGAAGAGGAGACAGGGCCAGGAAACTGGAAATTGTCAAAATGTCGGAAGACTCATGGATGTAAAAAGGGAGAGACCGGTATCATGATAATGAAGGAAAAACACTGAATTACATCTGGAAATATTGGACTTTAAAAATAAGGCCTGAGTTTTTGAAAATGCACCCAAGCCACTGGCTGGAATGCTGCAGCGTGACTCTCTAAGAGGTAATGGAAACCCGCCCTGTTGCCAGGCAAAGTACTTCTAAAGACATCTAGAAACTAATTGCTTCCTCCAGTAGAGACAATGGGACATAATGGGAGATGAGTATCATCTCATCAAGAAGTCCTGTGTGCAATGCACAGACAGATTTGTGAATTTGCTTCCCACTTGGAATATACAAAAAAGGGATTAAAAGTGAGCTGAAAAACTGCCCCAGTGTCTGTCTGTTGGTGGGTGTTCTGAGAGAGAGCAAGTGCTGGAAGTTTGACTCAGAAGTGACAGCCACACACACAGTACCCCTGCAAATCACCATTTTGCAGGTATCCTGATCTCTCTCCCTCTCTGCCAAAGTCAACATTACTGGAACCTCAAAAGCAATTATTCGTCCACTGGAGTCAGTTCAACCTTTTAAAAAAAATATATCTATTCACTTAATTCAAGCTAAGTTCTCACTGTTAACCTGTATGACTGTATAAGCATGTGTTTCATCCTTTCTTGCCTTTAGTAGTTAATAAACTTACTCTTACATTTAACTCAAGAAAGTCTGATCAAATTGGCTACTTCAAACCAGAACGATTGGGTCTAGGAAAAAGAGATCGTTTTTAGATTTTTTTAGGTTAAACTTTGTTGCGACCAACAGACTGTGTGGGGAGTGGGAGGGTGCTGAATAAAGACAGGGAGCAGTTCATTCCTCCTCACTCGGGGCATAACAATTTGGCGGTGTCCCAGCTAGATGGTGACAAATTGAGGGGTCTCACCTGGATCAACAACTTTGGGGAACCCAACCTGGGTGGGTCGTAACACCGGACAATAGAAGAAAAAAATAGAGTCAACGTGGGAAGAAATCCGTTCAGTGGGGCAGGAGCAGACTGAAATGATGGGTGGAGTTTAATTCCCTCCCTCATAGTAAGTTTGGTGCCACGCAGCATTTAATCAGGTGGGAGGGGAGGTGTTGCTGATGGGTGGGGCCCTATTAAGTCCATAGGCCAAAGACAGAGATGTCAGTGTGAAAGCAAGGTGAAGAATTAAAATGGCAAGCCCCCAGAAGCTCAAAGTCATGCTTGCAGACTGAATAGAGGTGATCAGCAAAGCTTCCAGTTTCCACCCTTCTCTCAACTTCACATGGTCCATCTCAGCCTCTTCCCTTCCTTGACTTCTCTGTCTCCATTTCTGGGGATAGGATATCCACAAACATTCATTATAAGCCATAAAAGCAGAAAATGCTGGAAAAACTCAGCAGGCCTAGCGGCATCTGTGGAGAGAGAAACCGAGTTAATGTTTCGAGTCCGTATGTGTCATACAGACTCGAAACTTTAACTCTATTTCTCTCTCCACAGATGCTTGCAACCTGCTGAGTTTTTCTAGCATTTTCTGTTTTTGTTTCAGATTTCTAGCATCCGCAGTATTTTGTTTTTATATTCATTATAAGCCCTTGACTTCCACATCTACTATGACTACACTTACTCATACCTTACACACTGTAAGAATTCCATTCATTCTCACTATTTCTTTGACTCTGTTGCATTTGTTCCAATGATGAAACCTTCATACCAGCGCCTCTGATATGTCATCTTTTCTCCTCAACCGAGGATTTCTCCCTACTGAGATTTATAGGGCCCTTGACCATGTGCAACCCAGTTCCTGCAATTCTGCTCTTGCCTCTTCCCCTCCCTTCCAGAACCACCCTTGTCCCCCCTCCTTCACCCCACCAGCCTCCATAGTCAATGGATCATCTTCCACTATTTTCACCATCTCCAATGTGATGCAATCACAAATCACAGCTTCCCCTTCCCTCTCAGCATTCCAAAGGACTGCTCCCTCTGCGAGACTCTGGTCCACTCCTCTTATCCCCTTCCCACAGTATCTGTCCATGAAAGCACAGGAGATGTAACACCTGTCCTTTTGTCTCTCCTCACCTTTCCAGGGCCCAAACATTCCTTCTAGGTGAAGCAACAATTTACATATACTTTCAATTTAGTATACTGTATTTGCTGCTCACAATAAGGTCTCCCCTACACTGGGGAGACCAAATGCAGATTAGATTATTGCTTTGCAGAACATCTCCATTCAGTCCGTAAGCATGACCCTGAAATCATGGCGGCCTGTCATTTTAATTCCCCACCTTGCTGTCGCTGACATCTCTGTCCTTGGCTTACTGCACTATTCCAGTGAAGCTGAACGTAAGCTTGAGGAACAGCACTTCATCTTTTGTTTAGGTACTTTACAGCCTTCCGGACCTAATGTTGGAGTTCGCTCTGCTCCCCCCACCCCCTGCATTTTGCTTCCTTTTCTTTACATGTTTTTGGTTTTTCTCTTATTTTTGCTTTCTTACAGCAGCACACCTGTTCTAGGCATTTTTTTTTTGTTCCTTTTCTTGACCCATCACCATTCCCTTTGGCCCTGGAAGACTAACTCTTCTATCATTCCACCTCTCCCGTCTTCCACCCTATCACTTCCTGCCTTATCACAGACCTTCCTTTCGATCTTTTTCCCACCCAACCCTTGGTCAAAACCTGTTACATCTCTAATTTTTCTCAATTCTGACAAAATGTCAGTGACCTGAAACATTAACTCTGTCTCTCTCTCTACTCTGATGCTGCCAGACCTGCTGAGCATTTCCAGCATTAGCTGCTTTTATTTCAGATTTCCAGCATCCGAGGGTTTTCTGCTTCTCAAGATGCATGTGCACTGCCTTGTCCTGATGCCCCCCTGTCCTGCCTCATCCAACCCCTGTTTCTCCAAATACTTATTAATCCTCTAGCTGTGCTTTCCCAGCAACTTGCATTCTGTTTTGGCTTCTTTTTGCCCTCTGCAACCAAGCTGGCTTGGGAATCCATAACATATGTGGCGGTCGGCTGTGCATGTGCGATGAAGGAACTCAAAGCACTAAATGTCCACAAGGCACTGACCCAGATGGACTGACATCTTCTACAGCAAGAGTGAAAATATGGGAGAAGAGCTGGCTAATATTTTTAGGAGCTCTGTAAGTACCCAAGAACAGCAGATTAGTTCAAATGATTACAGTCTTTCTAAGAGAGTGCAAGAAATTCACCAGAAAAACTTGAAAAGGAAGACTTGGATTTACATTGCATTTTCCACAAACTCAGGACATTCAAAGGCCAATTAGGTACTGCTGAAATGTAGTCACTGTTGTAGTGTAGGAAATGCAGACGCCAACTTGTGCATAGCAAGGATCCCACAAACAGCAATGAGTATAGAAGTTTAACAAGAAAGGTCAAATATTGGCCTGGAGCCCAGGGAGAACTCCCCTGCTCTTCTTTGCAATGGTGCAGTGGAATCTACTACCGCTACCTGAGAGGGCACACAGTTTAATTTCTCCCCGGAAAGACATAAATGGAGCTGATTTAGAGATTGGCCATGATCTATATGAATGGCAAAGAAGGATCAAGGGGCTGAATGTCTCACTCCTGTTCCTATGTTCAGCATTAATAAGAAGAGAATGGAGCATATGAAGGGGTAGTCAGCATGCTATTAGCAGCAATATCCTCAATTTTGTCCTACTGGGGCTGCCAAGGAGCAATTTGGATAGAGAACCAGAACCACAAGATCAGAGTCCAAACTTACTTGTTTTAAATAATGAAAGTATGCACCAGCCATGAGTGGGAGAGAGCTTTAAGATGCATGCTCAAACAGAAATGAATGTCTTAGTACTTGTACAGAATTACAAAAAAACTGAGATGCATATACTGCAGTGACAAAGAGAATGTTTACTGCCAGTCTTTAATGTCCCTACATAGTAAAAGTGACACCTCTTCAAAAGTACTTTGTTGATTTTGAAGCACCTTGGGACCTCCTGAGGACATGAAAGGAACTACATAAACGTAAATTCTTTCTTTCGTTTTTGCTCTTGCTCCTTGCACAAACCCCCCGATGTCACCTGAGTGGAACATCTCCAAAGGGGCAGTTCAGGACTGTTTCCTCAGCCCAACCAAAATGAGACAATTAGTGAACGCTATGGGAATGCAGGAGTAGACCAAAGGTCTGGAACTCTCAAAGACAACAGGTCTGGTAAGCAACAAAATGCTTTAAAAATGGGGATAAAGATTGTATACATTAACGTGTGTAGTGTTAAACCTACTATGTGATGTGTTGCAACCTTGGATTACCTTGCCAAGGTCAAAGCTGACCTGTTGTTTCTGCAGGAGTGTGCGATACCGCACCTCAGCTCCTACAGGCAATGATCACGATGGTGGTCCCATGGGCCATTGATCTGGTGGGGAGGAAATGACTCACGTTCCTTTGGCCTGGGTATTCTGCTGCAGGAGGCAACTTCACCAAGGGGATAGTCGTCGGGTGCCTCCTCGTGGTAGACATAATGTACAAGAATGCTCCACTCCAGTTAATTAACGTGTACGCCCCGGCACAAAAGGGTGAGCGGCTGGCGGTCTTTCAGCAGCTTCTGCTGCTGCTGGCGACCTCCAGGCCAGTCATTCTGGGCGGTGACTTCAACTGCATCATTGATGCGGCTGGATGACCTGGCAGGGCCGACAGCAGATTGGACACTACATCCAGATCCCTGATGGAAACAGTAAAGGAAGCCAAGCTGCACGACGTCTTCAGCAACCCTGCAGACGGATCGCAGCATAGATACACCTGGTCGCTGCCAGACGGGTCCATCTGTTCCAGGATAGACTTCCTGTTTGTGTCCTGTGTGTTCACAGTCAGATCCACCGACGTCAAGCTGGTGTTCTTCTCTGACCACTGCCTCCTACTGGCTGACTGGCACTTAACGGAAAACCAGAGGTTGGCAGGGGGGACATGGAAGCTGAACATGCAACTGCTGACCTCAGAGAACATTTAGGAACTCAAGGGGCTTTACAAAGGTTGGAGAACTGTGAAACCCCTCTTTGAGTCCCTGACACACTGGTGGGAAGCGATCAAGGAGAACATCAAAAAGTTTTTCATTCTCAAAGGTGTCCAGAAAGCTAGAAAGGAACAGAGGGAAATGTCCCAACTCCAGAAAAACATGCAGAACCTACTCCAGCTGCAGTTGATGGGGGTCAATGTCTAGGAGAAACTCCAAGAGATGAAGTGCCAGCCAGCCTCGCTCTCTGCCTCGGAGGCCTCCAATATCATCTTCCGGTCCAGAGTCCGCTCCATGGAGCAGGATGAAACGTGCTCACGTTTCTTCTTCCAAAAGGTACACAGAGAGAGCTCTGTGATCAGCAGCCTGAAGGAAGAAGACGGCTCAGTAAAGTCATTGCAATCTGACATTTTGAGGATCCGCAAATCCTTTCATGCCGGATTGTATGACGCGAAGTCCACAGACAGCATGGCCTCCCAGTCCTTCCTGTCCTCTTTCATGGAGGTCTTAGACGACAGTACTCAGGAGAGTTTGGACAAACCACTAACTCCTGACGAACTGACTAAGGCCCTTGAGTCCTTCCAGAAGAGCAAAACTCTCCGAAGTGAAGGCTTACCGGCGGAGTTGTATTCGGCTCTGTGGGACTGGATGGGCCCAGACCTGCTAGAAGTGTACGAGAGTATGCTTTTGGTAGGCTACATGTCAGAATCCATGAGGAAAGGCATCATCACCCTCGTCTACAAGAGGAAGGGGAAAGGGAGGAAATTAGAAACTGGCGACCCATTTCACTGTTGAATGTGTACTATAAGATTCTATCCAAGATCATTGCCAGGGGAGTCAAGTCCGCTCTGGAATTGGTGATCCACCTGACCAGACCTGCGCTGTACCCGGCAGGAAGATCTCGGATAGGCTCACACGACTCAGGGATACGATTGCCTGTGTATGGGACAGGGGTGTGGACACCTGCCCCATCAGCCTGGACCAGGAAAAGGCCTTTGACAGAGTATCGCACACTTACATGGTCGATGTGCTCTCTAAAATGGGGTTTGGGGAGGGAATCTGCAACTGGATCCAACTGCTCTACACAAGCATTAGTAGTGCAGTTTCAATCAATGGGTGGGAATCAGAAAGCTTTCCAATTAAACCTGGAATCAGGCAGGGCTACCCTCTCTCCCCAGTCCTGTTCATGTGTTACATAGAATCCTTTGCTGAGTCCATCAGGAAGGATCCGGGCATATGAGGAGTGACGATCCCAGGCAATGGAGGCACTGAAGTCAAAACCTCCCTGTCCATGGATGATGTCACCGTCTTCTGCTTGGAGCCGTTGTCGGTACATAGACTGATCAGCATCTGGGACCAGTTCGAACTGGCCTCGGGAGCCAAGGTAAATCATGGCAAGAGCGAGGCCATGTTCTTTGGGAATGTGGCTGACCAATCATTTGTCCCCTTCACTGTCACATCAGTCTGCCTGAAGGTGCTGGGGATATGATTCGGAGGGACCAGGGCATGCGTTAGAAACTGGAAAGAGCGAGTGGCTATGATGAAAAGAAAATTGGGCATGTGGGAGCGATGCTTCCTCTCCATTGCAGGTAAGAACCTGGTCATTAGGTGTGAGGCACTCTCGGTGTTGCTGTACGTGGCGCAGGTCTGGCCCCTTCTTCGCCCCTGCACTGTGGTGACCACCTGAGCCATCTTTCGCTTATTCTGGAAGTCGAAAATGGACCATGTTCGCAGGGACATGATGTACAAGCCTCAAGATAAAAGGGTAAAAAACATGCCCAACATTGCCCTCATCCTGATGGTCACCTTTGTGTGTGGCTGCATCAAGCTGTGCGTAGACCCTCGGTACGCAAACACCAAGTGTCACTACATGCTGAGGTTCTACTATCCCTCGTGTTGCGAAGGATGGGTCTGGCCACGCTGCTGCGGAACGCTCCAAGTAGTTGGACCGTGCCGTACCACCTGTACCTGATGAAAAAATTTATGCAGAGAAACACTTTTGACCACAAGTCCATCAGGCAGTGGTCAGCACGTACCTCCTAGACAACCTGCAGGAAGAGGAGATGGTGGATCCTGTCGGATGGTTCCCCGAGCAGACTGTCAAAGTCATTTGTGAGAATGCCTCATCGCCAGAACTTTCCACCAAGCACCAAGATGTAGCTAGGCTGGTTGTGAGAAAGGCCCTCCCCGTCAGATCCTTCCTACACGCCAGGAGTCTCACCCCCTCTGCATGCTGCCCTTGAGGTGGCTGTGGTGGGGAAGAGACCGTTGTGCACCTCCTTGTGGAATGTGCCTTGAAGGTCTGGAGAGAGATGCAGTGTTTTTTGTCGAGGTTCACCTTGAGCAGTTCTGTGACACAGGACTCTGCTATTCGGTCTGTTCCCAGGGACACATACTGAGACAAACATCAACTGCAGCTGGAGGATCATCAGCTCGGTGAAAGACGCTCTTTGGTCTGCCCGGAACTTGTTGGTCTTCCAGTGCAAAGAGTTGGCCCGACCAAGTGGTGCAGACCAGCATATTCCAAGCTCCAGGACTACGTGCTGAGGAATGCACTAAAGAATGGGGCAGCCGCCACAAAGGTGCAATGGGGAGAGGTCGCTGCCTAAGACCTTTCAGCCAAAGTGTACCGAGGGGCTGGGAATTGTATAGACCTCTTGGGCTGCATTGAATGTATGCAATGAGTACTACATGTATCACAATTGTGTTGAAGCACATCAGTGTGCAACATGATCTATGTCTATAACTTGAATACCATTGCACTGACTGTCTGTAATGACCATGTTGAAATGTCTGTCATGTTCATTGATGAATCTGGCTATAAAATAGGGTTGAAGGTCATGGGTTAAGTACTAGTTTATATCTGGATGATCAAATAATCAAAGATCACTGGGGCCTCCACCTGAACTCTCCCAAAATTGGGAGGAGAAGGCTTGGGGAGGCATTGAAGAGTTAAATATGGGGTATGAGACCTCAAAATGTCATGCACAGAGTTTTATATGCAGCACTGGATATTGGACTGTCCGAGTGTCCTGCCACGGAGAGGCAGGGCAAGGACTGAACAAATTAAATCAGGCTTCTCAGCTACTTTCCTGTCACTGGTATACCCTCCAGCCTCCGGTCAGTTTTCCGTTGGATGGTTGCTGGAGCTAAAAATGTCAATGAGGTCCGACCATTAGGTTTGGCAAAACCTCCATGACCCCAGGCTTGCTGCATTCTTCTTATAAATATTGTGTCCCTGGACTCTAGTCTTGGAAGGATCATCAGATCAATAGGTCCAATTAAATAATGCTACCCCGCACATAAAAATGTACTGAGACTGCCAATTCAGTGACAGAATGCTACATTGTCAGAAGCGTCATTCTTCAGAGGAAACATTAAACAACAAGTGAACTATCCTGCAGTTCTAAGAATATGACCTATTTAGATGCACATTAAAGATACCATGGCAATATGGAGAAAATGGAGTTTTCTGGGTGAGAATGTACTCTGGTTAGGGAACTTCAATGTCCATCATGAAGAATGGCTTGGTAGCCACACTACTGATCGAGCTGGTTGAATTCTGAAGGGCATATTGGTCAGACTGCGCCTGCGGCAGTTGGTGAGAGAAGCAGGAAAGAAACTACTTGACCACACCCTCATCAATCTATCTGTCATTGACTCATCTTTCCAGGACAGTATTAGTAGGAGTGACCTCCACACAATCTTTGTGGAGACGAGGTCCTGTTTTCATACTGAGGACACCCTTCATTCCGTTGTGGCACTACCACGGGTTTTTTTCTGAATGGCAGGCAGTGACTACTGGGGTACCGCAGGGATCGGTGTTGGGACCCCAGTTATTCACAATATATATTAATGATTTAGATGAGGGAATTAAGTGTAATATCTCCAAATTTGCAGATGACACAAAGCTGGGTGTGAGGGTGAGCTGTGAGGAGGATGCAGAGATGCTTCAGTGTGATTTGGACAAGCTGAGTGAGTGGGCAAATGTATGGCAGATGCAGTATAATGTGGATAAATGTAAGGTTATCCATTTTGGTAGCAAAAACAGGAGGGCAGATTATTATCTGAATGGCTATAAATTGAGGCAGGGGAATGTGCAATGAGACCTGGGTGTCCTTGTACACCAGTAGCTGAAGATAAGCATGCAAGTGCAGCAGGCGGTAAAGAAGGCAAATGGTATATTGGCTTTCATAGCCAGAGGATTCAAGTACAGGAACAGTGATGTCTTGCTGCAATTGTACAGGGCCTTGGTGAGATCACACTTGGAATATTGTGCGCAGTTTTGGTCTCCTTATCTGAAGAAGGATGTTCTTGCTATTGAGGGAGTGCAGCGAAGGTTTATCTGACTGATTCCTGCAATGGCGGGACTGACATATGAGGAGGCATTGAGTCGACTAGGATTATATTTGCTGGAATTCAGAAGAATGAGGGGGGATCTCATAGAAACCTATAAAATTCTAACAGGACTAGACAGGGTAGATGCAGGAAGGATGTTCCTGATGGTGGGGGAGTTCAGAACCAGGGGTCACAGTTGGAGGATATGGGATAGACCATTTAGGACTGAGATGAGGAGAAATTTCTTCACCCAGAGAGTGGTGAGCCTATGGAATTCGTTACCACAGAAAGTAGTTGAGACCAAAACATTGTATGTTTTCAAGAAGGAGTTAGGTATAGCTCTTGGGGCGAAAGGGATCAAAGGGTATGGGGAGAAAGCGGGAGCAGGCTATTGAGTTGGATGATCAGCCATGATCATAATGAATGGCGGAGCAGGCTCGAAAGGCTGAATGGCCTACTCCTGCTCCTAGTTTCTATGTTAAGTCAAGTGGCTCAAAACTGGGCACCCGCAAGGTGCTGTGGAACATCAACAGCAGCAGAATTATATTCCATCACAAGCTATAACCTCACCCTACCATTACCATTAAACTAGAGGATGAAAGCTGATTCAGTGAGGAGTGTAAGAGAGCATCCCAGGACCATCACTGGGAATACGTAAAAATGAGGTGCCAACCTAGTGAAACTACAACATGCATGCTAAACAGAAGAAGCAGCATATGATCTTTAGAGCTAAGCGATCCCACAACCAATGAACCAGATCAAAGCTCTGCAGTCCTGCCGGGTCCAGTGGTGAATGGTGATGGACAGTTAAACAACTATCAGGAAGAGGAGGCTCTACAAACATCTCCATCTTCAATGGTGGCAGATGCCAGCTTTTCAGTGGTGAAGTACTTCACTTCACTTCGTTTCACCGCAGCTGTACATGACCTTGGTGAGACCATATCTGGAGCACTGTGTACAGTTTTGGTCTCCTTATTTGAAAGAAGATAGAATTGTGTTAGAAGCAGTTCAAAGAAGGTTCATTGGACTCATTCTGAGATGAGGGACTTATGAAGAAAGGCTGAACAGGTTGGGCCTATACCCATTGGAGTTTAGAAGAATGAGAGGTGATCTTATTGAAACATATAAAATCTTCAGAGGATGGGATAGGGTGGACACCAGGAGGATGCTTTCTCTTATGGGGTAAACTAGAACTCAGGGCATAGTTTAAGAATAAGAGGTCTCCCCTTTAAGACAGAGGTGAGGAGAATTTTTTTTTCTCAGAGAGTCATTAAAGTTTGGAATTCTTTTCCTCAGAAGGTAGTGGGGGCTGTGTCTTTAAATTTATTCAAGGCTGAATTAGATAGATTTTTGTTACACTGGGGAGTCAAGGGTTTGGGGGGGGGGCAGACAGGAAAGTGGAGCTGAGACCACAACCAGATCAGCCATGATCTTATTGAATGGTGAAGCAGTCTTGAAGGGCCAATTGGCCTACTCCTGCTCCTAAATGTTCCTATGTTTCAGTGCAAAAGACAAGTTTGAAGCTTGTGCAACCATCTTCAGCCAGATGTGCCAAGTGGATGATCCATCTGGGCCTCCTCCTAAGGTCCCCAGCATTACAGATGCTGGCCTTCAGCCAATTTAATTCACTCCATCTGATATCATTCCAGATGTCGTATTGAAGATTTGTGCTTCAGAACTAGCTGTGCCCTGAGCCAAGCTGTTCCAGTATAGCTACAACACTGGCATCTACCCAACAAAGTGGAAAATTGCCCAGCTATGACCTGTCCGCAAAAAACAGGGCAAATTTAATCTAGGCAATTGCTGTCCAATCAGTCTACTCTCAATCTTCTGTAAAGTGATGTCAATGCTATCAAACAACACCTGATAATAGCAGGCAATAACCTGCTCACTGGTGCTCATTTTGAGTTCCAGCAGGACCACTTGCTTCCTGACTTCATTACAGCCTTGGTCCAAACATGGACGAAAGTGTTGAATTCCAGAGGTGAGGTGGCAGTGATTGCCTTTGACATCCAGGCAGTGTTTAACCAAGGGTAGTACCACAATTGCAAAATTGAAGTCATTAGGAAGCAGGGAAAGCTCTCCACTGGCTGAAATTACACCTTGCACAAAGGAAGATGAGTGTGGTTGTTGGAGGCCAATCATCTCAGCCCCAGGACATCACTATAGGAGTTCCTCACAGCAGTATCCTCGGCTCAACCATCTTCAGCTGCCTAATCAGTGCTCTTCCCTTTATCAGGTCAGAAGTAGGGATGTTTGCTGATGATTGCACAGTGTTCAGTTCCATTTGTGTCCCCACAGTTACTGAAACAGTCCATGCAGCAGGACCTGGGCAATATTCAGACTTGGACTGATAAGTGGCAAGTAACATGCAATGCTACGCAAGTGCCAGGCAATGACCATCTGCAATGAGAAAGAATCTAACTGCTTTCCTTTGACATTCAACAGCACTAACATCGCTGAAACCCCATTATCAACCTCCTGGGCTGGGGGTCACAGTTGACCAGGAACTTAACTGGGCCAGTCACGTAACGTTCCTGGTCAACTGTGACCCCCAGCTGGGAACAATGAGTAACTCACCATCTGTCACTCCAAAGCCTTTCTACCATCTACAAGGCATAGACCAGGAATGTAATGGAATACTCCCCACTTGCCTAGATGAGTGCAGCTCCAACAACACTCAAGAAGTTCAATACAATCCATGACAAAGCAGCAGGCTTGATTGGCACCCCATCCACCACCTTAAACATTCACTCCCTCCACCATAAGTGCATCGTGTTGCAATGAGCACTGTCTGCAAGATGCACTGCAGCAATTTCCCACAGCTTCTTCACCAGCACCTTCCAAATCTGTGAACTCTACCGCTTAGAAGAACAAGGGCAGCAGACACATAGGAACAAACCATTTTTAAGTTCCAGCCCCCAAGTCACACACCATTTTGACCTGAAAATATATCGCTGTTCCTTCATCATTGCTTAGTCAAAGCCTTGGAACTCCCTCCCTTTAAGTACTCTGGGTGTATATACACCACATGGACTGCAGCAGTTCAAGATGACAGCTCGCCATCAACTTTTCAAGGGTAATTAGGGATGGGCAATAAATGCTTTCCTAGCCAGCAATGCCCATGTTTCATGAAAAAAATAACCCGGGCTAAATTCGTTCCCTCAACAAATACTCACACAAACAGATTAGTCGGTCACACATCTTGTTTTCTGTTTGTGGGATATTGCTGTGCACACAGAGTCACTGGCATTTCCTTGAATGTGTGTGAAGCAGTTTGAAGTATTTCCCAAAGATGTGATAAAAATCTATGGGAAAAATTTTCCCCCCATTGGGGAAGAATGGGAGTGGACGTGAGCGGACGGGCTCCCAATCGGCAGCCCCGGTCAGGGGCACGTCGCCATTTTACGTGGGCGGGCCAATTAAGGCCCGCCCAGCGTGACTTCCGCCTGGAAGCGCTATGTGCACCCTGTGCAGGCATGTGCGCGAAAGATCTCCCTGAGTCTAAGTGCTGCCTCAGGGAGATCAGCTCCGTTTTGAAACTTTTAGTGAAGAAGTTTAAAGATTTTCCCTGCCATGTCCCCTCGTGTGACACTGTCACATGAGTTGGGACACGTCCATAACTTTTATTGCAACCTTTCATTAAAATCTAAAAAACCTCATGAAGCCTCATCCTGCCAGTGGATGAGGCTTCATGTTTTTTCACAAGCCTGCCTGCCAACCTTAAGGTTGGACGGGCAGGTCCATTAATGAGTGGAATTGTTTTCTTAATGGCCATAATAGGCTGTTAACAGGTCGCCAGGCGCGCAGCCAACTCGGCTGCGCACCCGCCAACCTGAAAATGTAAATGACGGGGGTGATGTCAGGAGTTCCACCTGATATCACCCAGTGTCATTTTACACGTCGGTGTGCGGGTCCTGCCCCCTGCGTACGAATGGAAAAATCCTGCCTTATATAAATGCAAGTTCCAGTTTTTTTTAGTTTTATTACCTTAAGAGATCTTTTTGATGAAGGCTCATAACTGCAAATGGCCTTTTCCTGTTCTATTTTCTTTAATATTTTTAGTCAGGCAAAATATTAAGGTTGTGCCATGGCTCAGTTGTTGGCATTCTTGCCTCTGAGTCACAAGGTTCTGGATTTAAGTCCCACCCCAAGGTTTAAGCACAAAACTCAAGGCTGATACTCCAGTGGGAGTGAAGAAGATCATGGGGAGTTATCCCCAAGTGCCCTGCCCAACATTTACCCTTCAATCAGCATCACAAAAACAGATTATCTAGTCATTATCATATTGCCATTTGTGGGAGTTTGCTGTGTGCATAATGGCTGCTGAGATTCCTATATCACAACAATGTCTACACTTCAAAAAAAGGTTCCTCATTGGCTATGAGGCAGTTTGAGACATTCAATGGTCATGAAAAGCACTATATAACTGCAATTCTTTCTTCCTTTTAAGTGGATGTCACAATATTCCTTGGTAGCCTAATGTTAGCTGTATAAGCTTTTAGGGATGTTCACAGAATTACTACGGCGTGGAATGAGGCCATTCGGCCCATTGTGTCTGCATCGGCTCTCTGAGCATTTTAGGTTGGTGCCAATCTCCTGCCCTTTCCCAGTAACTTTGTTCCTGTTTAGATAATCATCTAATGCCCTCTTGAATGCCTCTATTGAACCTGCCTCCACCACACTTCCAGGCAGTGCATTCCAAACCCTAGCTACTCACTGCGTGAAAAAGATTTTTCTCACCTCACATTTGCTTCTTTTGCAAAACACTTTAAAACTGTGCTCTCTGGTTTTCAATCCATTTATGAGCGGGAACAGTTTCTCCCTATCTACTCTGGCCAGGCCCATCATTATTTTGAAAACTTCTATCAAGTCTTCTCTCAACCTTCTCCTCTCCAATGAAAACAGTCCCAACTTCTCCAATCTTGCCTCATAACTGAAGTGTCTCATCCCTGGAACCATTCTCATAAACCTTTTCTGCACTCTCCAATGCATTGACATCCTTCCTATAGTGTGGCACCCAGAACTGTACACAGAACCACCAGCTGAGGTCTAACCAGCATCTTCTTTAAGTTCATCATAATCTTCCTGCTCTTGTACTCTATGCCCCTATTAATGAAGCCTTGAATACTGTATGTTTTAGAAACAACACTCTCTATCTGTTATGCCACCTTTAATGACTTATGGACATATACACCCAGGTCTCTCTGCTCCTGCACACCCTTTAGAATAGTATCTTTTACTTTATATTGTCTCTCCATGTTCTTTCTAACAAAGTGTATCACCTCCTTTCCCTGCATTGAACTTCATCTGCCATCTATCTGGCCACTCCACCAATGTGTCAAAGTCCTTTTGAAGTTCTTCACTGTCCTTCTCATGGTTACAATTCTCCCAAGTTTTGTGTCATCCAGAAACTTTGAAATTGTCCCCTTTACATCAAGATCTAGATCATTTACATATATCAGGAAGGTCAAGGGTCCCAATATCGACCCCTGGGGAACTCCACTACAAACCTTCTTCCAGTCTGAAAAATACCCATAAACCATTACTCTCTGTTTCCTATCCCTCAGCCAATTTTGTATCCACGTTGCTACTGCCCCTTTTATCCCATGATCTATAACTTTCCTCAAGTCTGTTGTGTGGCATTCTATCAAACGCCTTTTGGAAGTCTACATACACCACATCAATGGCCTTGCCCTCATCAACCATCTCTGTTACCTCTTCAAAAAACGTCAGCAAATTAGTTAGACATGATTTTCCTTTAACAAATCCATGCTGACTCTTCCGAATCAATCCAATTTCTCCATGTGACCTACCACCAAAGTTAAACTGACTGGTCTGGTAATTGCAGGGCAGATCTTTACAAGCTTTTTTGAACAAGGGCGTAATGTTTGCAATTCTCCAGTCCTCTGGCACCTGCCCCGAATCCAGGGAACATTTAAAGATTATTGCCAGTGCCTCTGAAATCTTACCTCTCACTTCCTTCAATATTCTTGGATGCATCTCACCCGGTCCTGGTGCCTTATCAACTTTAAGAGCCAACAGCTTATCCAATATCTCCTCCTTATCAGTTTTAAACCCTTCTAGTGACTGAGTTTCCTCCTCTGTCACCATGGCCTGGGCAGCATCAACCTTGTAGGTAAAGACAATGCAAAGTATTCATTTAACACCTCAGCCATGCCTCTTGCCTCTATGTGTAAATCCCCTTTTAGGTCCCTATTTGGCCCTACTCCTCCTTTTATCACCCTTTTACTATTGAAGTGCTTATAGAATACTTTGGGATTTCCTTTTATGTTAGCTGCCAGTCTTTTTTCATAACCCCTCTTTGCTTCTCATATTTGCTTTTTCACATCCCTTCTGAACCTTCTGTATTCAGCTTGGTTCTCAATTGTATTTACTACCTGATACTTGTCATAAGCACATGTTTTCATCTTTAACTTAATTTCTATCTCCTTTGTCATCCAGGGAGCTCTGGATTTGTTTGTCCTATCCTTCATTTTTGAGGGAACATACCTCGACAGTGCCCAAACTATCTCCTCTTTGAAGGTAGCTCATTGTTCAGCTACTGTTTTTCCCACCAACCTTTGGTTCCAGTGTATCCGACCCAGCTCTGTTCTTGTCCCATTGAAGTCTGCTCTCTGCCAGTTGATTATTCTTACTCTGGATTGACCAATATCCTTTTACACCGTAATCCTAAACCTTATGATACAATGATCACTATCCCCTAAATGTTCCTCCACTGTCACTTGATCTACTTGGCCCATCTCATTCCCAAGAACCAGGTCTAGCAGTGCCTCCTTTCTTGTTGGACTGGACACATACTACTGTAGGAAATTCTACTGATCACAGTCTAGGAACGCTTGTCCCTCAATGCCCCTTACACTACCACTATCCCAAACTATATACAGGTAATTAAAGCCCCCCATTATAACTATCCTACAATGTTTACACCTCTCTGTAATTTCCTTGCAGATTTGTTCCTCTATATCCTTCCCACTAGCTGGTGGTCTATACATTACACCGAACAATGGAAATGCACCTTTCTTATTCCTTAGCCCTAGCCAAATTGATTCTGTCCTTGAATCCTATGACACATCCTCCTTCTGCAGTACTGCAATACCCTCCTTAACCAAAAATGCCACTCCTCCTTTTTTCCATTTCCTAGCTTTTCTGAATACTTTGTAACGAGGAATATTTAGCACACAGATCTGCCCTTCCTTAAGCCAGGTCTCCATTATCGCCGCAATATCATAATCCCACAAGGCAATCTGTGCCTGTAACTCCCCAATTCTATTAACTATATTCTGTGCATTCACATACATGCAGTGTAACACTGATTTAGACTTCATTACTTGCTCCCTTACTCTGACTCCATCTATTAACTTATTTTTCTCTACTTTAGTGCTATCTGCCTCTTCTAACATTCTGTGCACCCTGGTATTACTTTCTAATATTCTCTCCAGATTCCCACACCCCTGCTGAGTTAGTTTAAATCCTCTCCAACAGCACTAGCAAAACGACCTGCAAGGAACTCAGTCCCGCTCTGTTCAGACTCAGCCCATCCGGCTTGTACAAGTGCCATCTCCCCCAGAGCCAGTCCAATGTCCCAGGAATCTAAAGCCCTCCCTCCTGCACCATCTTTCCAGCCACGCATTCATCTGTCTTATCTTCCTATTTCTGCACTCACTTGCATGTGGCACTGGGAGTACTCCGGAGATTACTACTTTAGAGGTCCTAATTTTCTACCTAATTTTCTACCTAGCTCCCTAAATTCCGATTGCAGGACCACATCCCCCTCCCTACCTATGTCATTAGTACCAATGTGGACCATGACCACTGTCTGTTCGCCCTGCCCCACAAGATTGTCCTGCAGCCGTTCTGTGAAATCCTTGACCCTAGCACCAGGGAGGCAACAAACAATCCTGGAGTCACGTTGACGGCCGAAGAACCGCCTGTCTGCTGCCCTAACTAAAGAATCTCCTATCAGTATTGCCCTTCCTCTCTACTTCCTCCACTCCTGTACAGCTGGGCCACCCGTGATGCCACGGGCTTGGCTCTTGCTGCACTACACTTTAGAGATGTGAGGTATATTTGTATCAAATCATGGTTAGGCTGTGCCTGGAACATTGCATACATTTCTAGTTGTCATATTGCAGAAAAGATATAGGGCTGAATTTTTGCTGAGCAAGTGGGAGAGCACCCGACCAGCTTGAGCTTAAAACGACGCGCGATGACGTCAGGCGAGCGCCCCGATATCAGCGTGCAACTCGCGCGATATTTTGGTCGGTGGGCGTGCACAGGGGTTGGCGGCATGCCCGCTGTCAATTAGCAGGCCTATTAAAGCCATTAAAGTATTAATTGAATGCAACTTTTCACTGCCCATCCAACCTTATGAGTTGGCGGGCAGGCGAAAAGGCTAAGTGGCCTTTGAATTTTTAATGAAACCTCATCCACGGGTGGGATGAGGTTTCCAACAGGAATTAAAAATAAAATAAAAATTTTGAAATGTCATTTATAACATGTCCTTGCTCATGTGACAGAGTGGCCGTTCACTGGCCAGCCAGTGTGAAATCGATATCGGGGCCTGATCGCGGGTGGTGGTTGACTTCACAACTGCACCCGGGCCCGCCCACTGCGCCTGCCTGACAAGGTAAAAATCCTGCCCATGGAGATACTGGAGAAGGTGCAAAAAAGATTTACAAGAATGCCACCAGAAATGAAAGGGAATACCAGGAGAGGGTGATCATGCTAGGTCTCCTCTTGAAAAGTAAAAGCTGAGGGGTTACCTAATAGGGGTTTTTAAAATTATGAAAAGTTTTGATACACATAGAATGTTTCTGCTTGTGCAGAAGAACAAAACTAGAGGTCATCAATATAATATAATCATCAAAAAATCAAATAGAGAACTCACAAGAGACATCTTCACTCTGAGACTGGTGAAAATGTGGAACTCGTTACCACATGGAGTGGTTGAAGCAAATAATATAGATGCATTTAAGGGGAGGCTAGAAAAACAGATGAGGGAGAAGGTTCTGGAGGGCTACGCTAATAGAGTTAGATGAGGAAAGATGGGAGGAGTAATGAGTGGAGCATAAACGCCAACACAGACTGCTTGTGCCAAGTGGCCTGCTTCTGTGCTTTCTATCCTATATAATACCATGTGTATTACACTTATTATTGTGTATGGCAAGTGAGCAAATGTGGAAAGAAGGCATGAGAAGGAGACAGGATAAATGAAGGAAGGCGAAATTAATTCACCAGAATCAGAGTAAGGGATTGAAACTGAATTTTTGGAGCTCCACATATATTCTTGTATACAAAAATCGGACATCTGGTGCACATCTGAAAGGGAATGTGGAGAGAAGGTTAAGGGGTGTTTTAATGTGGGTGTTCAAAATTATGAAGGGTTTGATAGAGTATGTAGGGGAAAACTGTTCTACTAGCTGGAGGATCAATAACTAAAGGAAACAGATTTAAGGAATCGGCAAAGGAGCCAGAGGTGTAGTGAGGATTAACTTTTATTGTAAAGTGGGTTGTTGATAAGATCTCAAATGTGCTGTCTGAAAGGGAGGTGGAATCAGATTCAATAGCAACTTTCAGATGAGGCGTGGACATACACTTTGAAAGGAAACATTTGTAGGGCTCCGAGGAAAGGGAAGAATAGGACTACCTGGATAGCTCATTAAATGGACCAAACTGTCTCCTTATGAAGATTACTATTATTACCACCCATTCTGGTAGTACATTCCAGATCTAGTGATGGACTGCATAAAAAAAAATCTCCTCATCTCATCTCTCACATTGTTGCAATATGATGGTGAGCATCATTTCAACAGCACAACTCAGCGGACCTGGCCATTCAGTATTATTTATTGTCTATTCAGAGTGTGCAAAGTGACAGAGCCAAGCAATAGCCTTGTCAGTGGATAGACGGGGTTTTCAAAGCCTTCCCTCAAGTTTAGTCAGCAGACACACCTTGACAATATGAGTCATTGTCTGGACTGTACCACAGCTGCAACTTGGATGGCTTTGGTGACCCCACTGATGTTGAATGGCTGCACAGAGGCCTTGGCCAGTCCAGAAACAGTTTCAAAGGGCCCACTGCCACCGGGGGAAATCAAAGTGGGACGGACGAGCTGTGGGGTCTATGATGAGAGATTGGTTTCTGGATGTTTCCCTCCACCAGTCCTGCCATCGGCATGGACTGCAGTGGTTCAAGAAGGCAACTCACCACCACCTTCTCAAGGGAAATTAGGGATGGGCAATAAATGCTGGCCTAGCCAGCGATGCCCACGTCCTGTGAGCGAATAAGAAAAAAGGTCCTCAGCTGTTACTCCTCGCCATGGTGGGTTTAACCATGTGGAGTGGTGTGAGGGAAGGCCTACTGCTGGTGGGTTGAGGACGTGAAGGGGAAATCATGTTTGACTAATTTATTGGAGTTCTTTGAGTAAGTAACAGCAACGTGGATAAAGGAGAACCTGTGGATGTGGTGTATTTAGATTTCCAGAAGGCACTTGACAAGGTGCCATGTCAAAGATTACTACACAAAGTAAGAGCTCAAGGTGTAGGGGGTAACATATTAGAATGGATAGAGGATTGGTTAGCTAACAGAAAACAGAGAGAAGGCATAAATGGATCATTTTCAGGTTGGCACAGTGGAGTGCCACAGGGATCAGTGCTGGGGCCACAGCAATTTATAATCTATATGAATGACTTGGATGACGGGGCCAAACGTATGGTTGCTAAATTTGCTGGTGGCACATAGGTAGGAAAGTAAGTTGTGAAGAGGACATAAGGAATCTGCAAAGGGATATAGATAGGTTAAGTAAGTGGGCAAAAATTTGGCAGATGGACATAATGTGGGAAAATGTGAACTTGTCCACTTTAGCGGGAAAAATAAAAAAAAGTATTATTTAAATAGGGAGAGATTGCATAATTCTGAGGTACAGAAGGATTTGGGTGTCCTGGTACATGAATCAAAAAAAAAATGTACAGGTACAGCAAATGATTAGGAAGTCAAATGGAATGTTGTTGTTTATTGCAAGGGGAATGGAGTATAAAAGTAGGGGCGTTTTGCTACAGTTGTAGAGGGTATTGATGAGACCACATCTGGAATACTCTGTACAGTTTTGGACTCCTTATTTAAGAAGTTGTATAATTGCTTCGAAGAAGTTCAGAGAAGGTTCACTCGACTGATTCCTGGGATGAGAGGGTTATCTCATGAGGAAATGTTGGATAGGTTGGGCCTGTAGCCACTGGACTTTAGAAGAATGAGAGACGTTCTTATTGGAACATATAAGATCCTCAGGGGACTTGAAAGGGTAGATGCTGGAAGAACGTTTCCCCTTATGAGAGAGACTAGAACTAGGGGACAGAGTTTAAAAATAAGGGGTCACCAATTTAACATGAAGATGAGGAGAGTTTATTTTGCTCAGATAGGTCGTGAGTTTGTGGAACTCTCATCCCCAGAGAGCAGTGGAGGCAGGGTCATTGAATATTTTTAAGGTTGCGTTAGATAGATTCTTGATTAACAAGGGAGTCAAAGGATATAAGGGGTAGGAAGGAAAGTGGAGTGTAGGCCACAATCAGATCAGCCATGATCTTATTGAATGACGGAACAGGCTCGAGGGGCGAAATGGCCTGCTCATGCTCCTAATTCGTATGTTTGGATGTTCATATGTTCCTATGTCCTTGAATAAGGGCAACTTGGATTGGAGGAGACCTTCTTCAGTAGATTGCCTGTTGCAATTACACTCCTGATGTGGGGGGACACAATGTTGCTCAGGGCTGGGAGCCAGGGCAAGTGAGTTGGTCGAGAATTACCTGTGATGATGCGCATTAATGAGTTGAGTCGCACATCAGTAAGTTTGGTGTGCGCGGATTGGCACCATACTAGGCCACAGTATTTTGCAGTTGAATATGTGATTACAAGAGCAGAGGTCCTTAGGGTCTTTGTCCGTGATCCCCATGAGGTACCAACCAGTTTACTGAGGAGGTTATTACGTGTTTTAAGTTTTTCTACAGTCTTGATGAGGTTTGGTCTGTACTTGAGGGCTCTGTCAAGGGTGTTGCCTAGATAAACAGGATGGGGATTGTGCTTCAGTCTCTCGCCATCCAGGGCGATGTTCAGTTCCCTCTTGGTACTGGCATTATGAAGGTAGAATGTGCTAGAGACTGTTTTACTGGTGTTCAGTTTTAGGCACCATGTCTTGCAGCAATTGGCCAGCTTTGCAATATCATAATTTAATGTGTCTTCCAGCTCTGGGAAAGTCTGAGCAGCAGATGTTGTCTGCATAGATCAAATTCTGGGATTGGGTTGGGGTAAGTCATTGGAGCACAAGTTGAACAATGTTGGGTAGCCCATTCTTCTTTTTCCTGCAGGTGCCAGCCTTGTCACCCATATGCACCCTGAACTGTCTGTCCTGGAATAGCAGTTCAATGGCGTCAGTAACCCAGGGAGGGAGAACTCTTGATATTTTGAAAAATAGGCTAATGTGCCATACTGTATCTGTAGTAACTATAGCTTTGCAAAACATAGGACTGTAGCTTTAAGAATAATCCTGTGTTGTAAGATTACATGACCTGTGTAAACCAATCAGTTTGTAGCACAGGGAACCTCTAAGAGCGAATTCTTCTTTAGTCATAGAGTTAGATGCACACATGTAGCTGCTGTTGCTGTCTTGTAAACAAAGTTCAATGTTTCCACCAAGAAAAGTTGCCTGAAAAATCAACCTTATAACAAACTGGTGATGAGGATAAATCAGATCTGATGCTGTCCCTCACCCAGCGATTGTGAGTATCTAAGATAATTAAAAAGAAAGGAGGATATCCTCATCTGTGATGCCACAGTTTGGCAGAATTGATCCTTATGAGTCACCTACAGACAACTGGTCTCAATATATAGAATGTCTTGGATTCTACTTTCAAACCAATGAAATCGGGGGAGGAAAAGAGGACTGCAATTCTCCTAAGTATTTGTGGGAGCAAGACCTACAGTTTAATTCGAAACTTGATGCCCTCCAGTGCCCCAAATTCAAAGACCTTTAGTGAATTAGTAGACCTCGTTAAGGGATATTTTCAACCCAAACCCTCAGTCACAATGCAGAGGTTCAAGTTCAATTTATGGAGTAGAGCACCAGGAGAGATCATTGCTACCTATGTGCCAAATTAAAACAATTAACAGAATATTGCAATTTTGGAGAAACCCTGAATTATATGCTCGGGGTCACTTGGTCTGTGGTGTGCAACATGATGCTATTAAATGAAGGTTGTTGGCTGAAGTGGATCTTGATTTTAAGAAAGCGTTAGAAATAGCGCTTGTAATAGAAAGTGCTGTAAGGGTTTCACAAGCGTTGTAAGCGATTCAAAGTGCGCAACATGGTGCTGTTTTCCTAGTTGGGTGTGAAAGTTCAGCTGAAAGTGGCACGAAAAGCCAGGACTCCGCCGTATAGCAGAAAACAGCCCCCAGTAGCTAAAAACCTAGAGAAAACAGCTTAGCAGCAAATTAGAAGTCTAATTTTTATCGATGTGGAAACAATCATACTCCTAATGATTGGCAATTTGAAAAGGCGGATTGTTATTTTTGTCAGAAAAGTGAGCACACATTGAAACATTGCAAAACGAGGTTAAAACAGGCTTCTAAGCAACAAACGAAATCAAATGAATTATATAATGTGGAAGAATCAGAAACAACCAATTCTGATATTTATTCCTTAACTAGCGCAAAAATAGGGAAGACAGAGCCAGTCACTGTCACTTTACAGGTAAATAGGAATCTCTTAAAAATGGAAGTGACATTGGTGCTTCTGTCACTGTAGTAGGGGAGCACACTTTCAGATATTTCAATAGAGGTGCTCAACAACTAAATTTGGAACAGACTTCTGCCAAGTTGAAAATTTTACAGATGAAGAAATCCAGTAAAAGGGTATTACCAGTGCGCCTGTTTATTATAGACATCAATCAGCACAGAAGGTGAAGGACCAAGTCTTCTAGGTTGTGATTGGTCAAATTAAACTGGACTGAAATCTTCCAGTTTCGAGTAGGGCTGCCAGAGCTGCTAAAAAAATATTATACCATCTTCCAGGATGAATTGGAGAAAATCAAAGGCCTACAGGTCAAGATTTACATGGACTCAGAAGCAACTCCTCGCTTCTTGAAAGCAAGACCGGCACCACTGGCCATGAGAGAGAAGGTTGACGTTGAGTTGAACCGGCTAGAGAGGCTGGGTGTCATAAAAGTGGTTCAGTTTTCAGTGTGGGCAGCACCTATAGTCCCTGTTGCAAAACCAGATCAGACCATCCGGATCTGTGGGGTCTATAAGCTAACGGTCAACAAAGCAGCCAAACTGGACAGGTACCCTGTTCCCATGATTGAAGACCTCTATGCTAAACTAGCAGGAGGGACAACGTATACAAAGCTTGATATGAGTCACGCATATCAGCAACTGGAACCTGGATGATGGCCACAGAGAATTTGTGACCATAAACACCCACAAAGGGTTATATCAATACACATGCCTGCCCTTTGGTGTTTCTTTGGCCTGTGCCATTTTTCAGAGGACGATGGGGAGCTTGCTACAAGGACTACCTCAAGTTGTGGGCCACCTGGACATGTACTAATAACTGGATTCATGGAAATGGAACACTTGGTTAATCTAGAGGAAGTCCTGAAACGATTTTTAGAAGCAGGAGTGCACTTAAAGAAGGAAAAATGTACTTTTCAGGTGAATTAAGCCATTTATTTGAGCCACTGGGTAGATGCCCAAGGGTTACACCTTGTTGATGGGAAGGTTAAAGCTCTCAGAGAGGCACCTGCACTTAAGGATGTCTCTGAACTTAAATCATTTTTAGGAATCATAAACTATTATGGTTGATTCCAACCCAATTTATCAATGGTCCTAGCCCCTCTACACTCACTGCTAAAGAAAAACCAGTGTTGGGTTTGGAAGTCACCCCAGGGAGAAGTTTTCATGAAAGTCAAACAGCTCTTGCACTCTTCCAATTTGTTAGTGCGAAGGAATTGGTGCTAACCTGCGATGCGTCACCCTATGGATTGGGAGCCATACTATCTCACAAGATGGGGCAGAGAGGCCGAAAGGCTAAATATCTAGGACACTTAGCAGGACAGCTGAAAAAGGATATTCACAAATAGAAAAGGAAGGCCTGTGGATTATTATTGGTGTAAAAAAATTCCACCAATACGTACATGGGTGACATTTCACAATAGTATCAGACCACAAACCGCTTTTGTGTCTCTTTAGCGAGGAAAAGGCTATCCATCCCATAGCATCTGCATGAATTCAAAGATGGGCCCTCATTTTAGCAGCATATGAATACCCTTTTGTGCAAAGACCAGTGATTCATATAGCCAATGCTGATGCCCTAAGCTGCCTTCCTTTACAAGAGAACCATGAACATGTCCCAGTTCGCCAAGAGATTGTTTGGTGATGAATTTCCTGGATTCCTCACCAGTCTGTGCCAGGCAGATAAGAAACTGGATGAATCATGATCCAGCTCTATCTTGCATGAGAGGCCAAGTGTTTAATGGATACTCCCAGGAACCAGTCCCTGATGAATTTTTCAACCGAAGACATGAAATGAGCACTCAAGATGGTATCCTATTATGGGGTGCGCGGGAAGTAGTTCCTTCACAAGGAAGGGAACCGCTCTCAGTAGAATTACACAATGCCCTCCAGGAATCTCAAGAATGAAGATGATCGCGCAAAGTTATCTTTGGCGGCTGGGGATGGATGGCGAAATTGAGAAGGCGTTTAAACACTGTGTGCAATGCCAACAGCTGCAGAAGTTACCCGATGTGGCCCCATTACACCCATGGGAATAGCCTGGTAGGCCCTAGGTGAGATTGCACATAGATTATGTCGATCCTTTCCTTGGAACCATGTTTCTACTGATTATAGATGCCCATTCCAAGTGGGTAGATTTTTTTGAGGTTAAGTCGCCGATGTCAGATGCCACAATAGTAAAAGTTACGCAAGTTTTCTATCCATGGATTGTCAGAAGTAATCGTCTCAGATAATGGTACCGCATTTACTAGCGCTGAATTTCAAAGATTTGTCAGCCTAAATAGTATCAACCACTTGAAGACTGCACCATACCATCCGTTATCTAACGGGCTGGCAGAAAGAGCGGTACAAACTTTTAAGGCAAGAATGAAAAAATTAACAGGTGACACTAGAAACTAAATTTGCTCGTTTCCTAGTTCACTACAGAACAACCCCTCATACTACTACAGGTGCAGCACCTACACAATTACTGATGAGGCGCTGTCTTCAAACAAGACTAAGCCTGATACTTCCCAATTTGGAGGGGAAGGTGGAGAAAAGTCAAGGAAACCAAAAAGGAACTCATGATTTGCATAGTCGTGAGTGACAATTTACTGTTGGAGAAGCAGTATATGTAAGGAATTTTGGTGGAGGACCGAAGTGATTACTTGGTAAAGTAAGCTCTGTGACCTGACCATTGTCATACCATATAGAGGTGGAGGGCCGGATCACCCGTAAGCAGGTAGATCATTTAAGAAGGGAAATACCCCAACAAAATGATGTTCCACCTGTAACCATTGTTGAACTTGTGGTTCCTGTTGAAGTTGTTCAACCAAGGACAGACATTCCTGAAGTCTCTGTCAGAGTGGAAGTCACTGAGCTGCCTGTGCCTAATGAGGTAGCTGATGTTAATGAGGTTCCAGCAAAAGTTTCAGAAGCCGTGAACCTATGATGTTCCACATGGATCAGGGAACCACCTGAAAGACTGAACTTGTAATTGCATGACCGGTGTAAATATTGTAATGTCCTGAGATAAATATCCTTGTAAATACAAAATGTACAGAAAAGATCAAGGGGGAGGAATGTAGTAATTATAGTTTTGAAAAATGTAGGACTGTAGCTTTAAGAATAATCCTGATCTGTAAGATTGCATGATCTGTGTAAACCAATCAGTTTGCAGTGGGGGGAACCTCTAAGAGAGAGTTCTTCTTTAGTTATAGAGTCAGATGCACACATGTAGCTGCTGCTCTTGTCTTGTACATAAAGCTCAATGTTTCCACCAAGAAAAGTTGCCCGAAAAATCAATCCTATAATAGTATCGTATACCGCAGCCAGGTCAAGGAAAATTACCCCTGTTTTAATATTCCTTTGTAGCCATTCAATGAGGTCCCACTCTGTTATTTCTCCTCACTATCTGAATTCTCAAACCACATTCCATTTTCCAGGACAGATATGTTTCTTTTATTACAGCCGATCTTGATTTTGCTGTTGTTATTATAATAATAAGATTTTGTTGGCAATCTATTCCGATCAGCTTAGAATGAAAGTGGGGTAAAGCTGATTACAAAAAGCCAAGTACGCACAGGACTAGGTCACTGCCTGCAGTATCAGCTGGGAGCATCAAGAATTAGGACTTTGAATTTACTGTGCTTGAAAATGTAGTCATGTAATTCTGCGGTTGATATTATGCTTAATATGCCAATAACAAGGAACAAACTATTGTAGTCACAACGCAACAGAGATGTGTTGATGAAAATTTCCTTTGATTGGTGTTTCTGGTGAAACCATAGAAGAGTTCCTGACATCTCAAAGCAGTTTACAGCCAATGAAGTAATTTTGAGGTGCAGTCACTATTATAGGGTAGGAAATGCAGCCAATTTGCATAGGCAATGTCCCACAAACAGCAATGTAATAATAACCAGATATTATGCTATAATAAATCTTGTTTAGGGAGAAATATCGGTAGGACACTAGGAAGAACTCCCCAGGCTTCCTTCAAAAGTGTGTGGGATCTTTTATATCCACCTGAGAGGACAGATGGGACTGTAATTTAACATCTCATCCAAAAAAGGGCAGTTCCTAAAGTGCAGGTCTCTCTTGGCACCACTTGGAGTGTCAGCTTAGGTTATGGGCTCAAATCTCTGGAGTGGTATTTGACCCCACAGTCTTCTAACACAGAGGCAAGAGTGCTATCACTAAGTCAAAGCTGGCATCTCAGGGGAAGAGTGGGAATGCCCTCTCTTGCCTCAGTTATATCTCTGTGATGGAAATCCCAGAGCAACATAAAGATGGGTAGAGATCTTGTGGAAATAAGTCCTCACTTCTCCTTCCTGACCGTTTGTGTGCCTCAGAAGCCAAGGGTCAGGGATATTGATGCCATATTCTGTTCTTTATACTCTAGTGCAGCTTTCATTCCAATGATTCTGGACTTCGTTTGTTTCTCGCTAACAGTGATCTGAATTTCCATTTGTAGGCCAACTCAAGTTTTCCAATATGCAGGAAGATAAGCCTGAGTTTAACATTTGGATGAAATGTCTACCCACTGGAAACTACCTCCCATCGTTCATTTTGTTTCTGCAATAGGGTGGGACAGTTGAAGCTTTCTATGAGTACTATCTGTACGCCTCTATAGTCAGACACCAGGAGCTGGTTTTGTTTCCCCTCCTGCTCCTCTGCCCCCAGTGAGGAGGTATGCCTTGCTTCGGCTGGTATTCCATTGATTGCAGCAGGCAGGCTGGAGCTGATTAAAATCGGCCAAGAGAAACAAATGAGTTCAAATGAAATTCAACACTGGCCTCCTCCACTCATTCATTTTTGATTAAGAGTCAAGCAGGTGCCCACTTGAGCTCCCAGGCCATCTGTTGCTTTCGAACCAAATTGGGAGTTATGATGAAGGTGAACACTGGATTTTTAAAGAAAAGTTTTGAATTAGTAACATGAATAATTGTTTTGTCATCTAAAGGCTTGGATTGCACCCACTTGACCAAATCTTCATAAACTGCTCATGAAAATCAAAGGAATGAATGTTTTTAAGATGCGTGATTCCTCAGAAAAAGATTTGGTGTAAATGAAAAAATAGTGATCAATGACAAAAGCATGTGTGATAAAAATCCTTCTTTTAATGCTTCTCAAGCAGCTTTAATTCTGGTCACCCTACACTCCCTGTGCTTGCTGACCTATTTTGGCTTCCAGTTTGTGAATCCATTCATTTTAAGATTTTTATCCGCATGTTTGAATCCCTCCATTACCTTGCCCATCCCAATCTCTGTTATATCTTCCTGTCCTACACTTTCTGTTAACTGCGTTCCCCCAATTCCAGCCTCTTTTGCATCCTCTACTTCCTTTGCCCCATATTGATGGCCATACTTTCAGTTGCCTCAACCCTATGCTCTGAAATGCCCTCGTTAAATCTCTTGGTTTCTCAACCTCTCTCTCTCTTCCTTTAGAACTTGCCCAAGTTTTTAGTCACGTGCAGAATCTTTCGCCCGTTAAAAAAAAAATCAGGCGTCAGGACTGTTTCCGGGCAGTAGTTCTTTATTGTAACATCACCAAGTTGGCACCTCAGTTTCAGGTAGACCTGGTGCAGCTCCTGGTTCATTCTCCTATTCTCCTCATTAAACAAGGCTTAGTCTCCTAGCTTGATGATAATGATAAAATGAGAGTTATGCTGGGCCATGAGGTTACAGATTGTGGTTGAAAATGGGCTGGGCCTGCTGCTGCTAATGGCCCACAGTACTTCATGGATGTCCAGTTTTGAGCTTTCAGATCTGTCCTGAATCTATCCCATTTAGCACATTAGTAGTGCCACAAAACACAACGGAGCATGTCCTCAGTATGAAGACGGGGACGCCATCTTCAAAAGAACTGTGCAGTGATTACTCCAGCCAATACTGTCATGGGCAGATGCATCTCTAGCAGGAGAATTAGTAACGATGAGATCAAGTAAAATTTTCTCTCTTGTTTGTTCTTTCACCATTTACTGCAAGCCCAGTATGGCAGCTATGTCCTTCGGGACTTGGACAGCTCAGCCACTAGCGGTGCTACTGAGCCACTCTTGGTGGTGGACATTGAAGCCCCCCATCCAGAGTGCGTTCTGTGCCCTTGCTACCCTCAGTGCTTCTTCCAAGTGGTGTTCAACATGAAAGAGTGCTGATTCATCAGCTGAGGGAGGGCGGTAGGTGGTAATCAGTGGGAGAGTTCCTTGTCCATGTTGTCTGATGCCACGCGACTTCATGGTGTCTGAAATTAATGTTGAGGACTCCCAGCACCACTGCCTTCCTATTGTATACGACTGTGCTGCTACCTCTGGTGGGACAGAACATACCCCAGGATTGTGATGGAGGAGTCTGGTGGCTATAGGGTATGATTTGATGAGAATGGCTATTTCAGGCTGTTGCTTAACTAGTCTGTGGGACAGTTCTCCTAATCCCTGGATATTAGTGAGCAGGGTCAATTGGGCAGGGTGAGCGTATGTTGTTTCTGGTGCTTAGTTCGATGCTGTGTCTTCTGTCTGGTTTTATTCTGTTACAGCTAATTTACTTGCTAGGCCATTTCAGAGTAAAGTTAATAGTCAACCACATTGCTGTACGTCTGAAGTTACATGTCAGCCAGACCAGGTAAGAATGGCAGATTTCCCTTCCCTAAAGGACATTAGTGAACAAGATTGGCTTTATGGCAATCCAATAGTTTCGTAATCATTATTAATGAGACTAGCATTGTATTTCAGATTAATTAAATTTAAATTCAGTTAGTTACAATGGTGGGTTTTGAATTCATCTCTTTGGAGTATTAGTCCAGGCCTTTAGATTATTAGTCCAGTAACATTACCACTCTGCTTCCATCTCCTGATATTAAAATCCCTCATCCCTTGTATCATTCTGGTAAATCTACTCTATCTTCTCCAAGTTGGCAAAATATAATGGGATCATTAAGGAATTGCATTCTCCAGTTCAATTGTTACATCCAGGTGAGAAGGGGTGAACTGCTCACGTCTGTTCAACCTCCTCGGTTGGTCACAACAAAGATTTAAGTTTCAAAGCAAAATACTGTGGATGCTAGAAATCTGAAATAAAAACAGAAAATACTGGAAAAACGCAGCAGTTCTGGCAGCATCTGTGGAGAGAGAAACAGAGTTAATATTTCGAGTCAGTACGATTCTTCTTCAAAGGTTTAAGTTTCTTTTTCACGAGGATATGCCTTTTCCAAATCAGAATATATTTAACTATTTAACCTGTGAGCAATAAGAAGCCAATCAAACAAGGCTTTCTTGAGTCAAAGAAAGAGCAAATTTATTAGCCACTAAACCCAAGAAAAATAATAAAAACGAGACGTCAAGCATTCAGCCCTCATGCAATCATTTGGACACACACACAGACACACACACAGATACACAGACACGCACACACACAACACGCACGCACGCGTGCACACAAACACACATGCATACACATGCACACACAGACAGGCACACACACTCGCACGCACACACACACGCACAAGCACACGCGCACACACACACGCATACACACCCACACATGTGCACATGTGTGCACACACGTCATGCACACACACACACACACACACACACGCACACACAAAAACACATACACAAAAACATGCACACAGGTGTGCACATGCACACACACACACATGCACAGGTATACGCACACAGCCTACACACGCACAAACACACATACAAGCACATGCACACACATGCGTACAGGTGTGTGCACACATCCCACACACACACACACAGAAGCATACATACGCACACACACAAACACACGCACACACACAAGCATACATGCGCACAGGCGTGCACACACGTCACACACATGCACACATCCACACACACATGCGCACAGGTGTGCACACACATCACACACACACGTACACAAACACATACACACACGTGCACAGGCATGCACACACACACACATGCACACACACACACGCACAGGTGTGCACACACATCCCACACACACACACAAACACACGCGCATGCACATGCACAGGCATTCACGCACAGGCATGCACACACATCACACACACATGCGCAAACACACACGCACAGGGGTGCACACACACACACATGCATGTGCACTCACACACACACGCACATGTATACATACACAGACACACATGCGCATAGGCATGCTCACACACACACACAAACAAACACATACACACATCCACACATAATGGTATCAGGAATAAGGGGAGTTAGACTCCGATTAAAAAAATGGCAAAAGAATATATGGTTAAATGTCCCGTGATTGTCCTTAAGGTTTTAAAACGTAGATTTTAAAATGCTGTGGCCAATTTGGTTTCGCTGGTTTCTTGGATGTGGTCAGGTGTAGAAGATGTTGCAATAATTATGTGGTCTCAGTTTGCTGGTAGGTTTCTGGTAGAGTTGGCTTCCCGAATTGTGTGACACACTTATTCAAAAAGAGAGAGAGAGGGAAAGAGAGCAGTCTTTGGCCTGTTTCCTCTGCTGAAGACTTTCTTGACACCACCTGTGTCATTTGCAATCTCTTTTCTAATGGCTGGGCAGCCTTGCCTTGAAATATTTCACCCATTGTGTATTTCCAAGAGATTTTGAGTGTATCTGTCTGTTGCAGCCATTGTTTCAGGATGCAGAACTTTGAATTTTTCATGTCTCTTCCATGGACAGTTATGAGTATCGATGGATGTCTGGATTATAGGAAATGTCTCTATCTTCACATTCCCCTGAGGTTGATTTGTTTGTTTCTCACCTTCACCTTGGAATATGGCCTTGCATTTTTAAGCAATTTGCTCTGTCTCAGTCCAAATTGCAAAATTTCCAGTCAGTTGAAAGTTGAAAAATCATATTTTCAAAAATAAAGGGGCATAGCCTTATGACTCCTCCCCATCACAAAAAATAAAATGAGATTCGCTCATAAACATAAAACAAAAAATCATAAAACATAAAACAAAAAAAGATACATTCATTTCCATTCACTCTCTTAGCCTTGGCCTGGATTATCTCATCAGCTCTAACTGGGTCTCTTTGAGATCTGGACAGGATGTCCGCAATCACATTTGAATTCCCTGCAAATGGGTGATTTTTAGGTGATATGGCTTTGGTCTCCCTGTATCCATTTCGGACATATATCTCAAAGTGTTTGAGGGCCAGTAATAAGTCTAGGGTTTCTATTTCTGATACTGTTTCTGATGTTTGTTCAGTTTTTTGGAGAAGTACCTGATTGGTCTCTCTATTCCTGATTTGTCCTCCTGGAGGAGGACAGCCCCTATCCCAATGTCGCTTGCATTGACAGCTAATTTAAATGCTTGGTTAAGATCTGGAGCTTTAAGCATTGGTTCATTTATTAAAATGGCTTTCAGCTTCTTGAAAGCTGGCTGGCATTTCTTGGTCCGTACTACATTTGTTTTTTTCTGTCATAGGTCTGTCAGTGGGACCAGCTTCAGCACTGAAGTTTGGGACAAACTTGCAGTAGAACCCACACATCCCTACAAATCTCATGATTCCCCGTTTTGTTGTGGGAATGGGCAACTGTACTACTGCTTGTTCCTTTGCAGCTCTGGGCACCAAGCGTCCTAGGTAGGTCACCTGAGCCTTAGCAACTTCACTCTTTGCGGGATTGACAACTAGGTCAGTTGACTGTGCTTTCTGGAAGAGGACCTCCAGTTGTACCAAGTGAGTTTTCCAGGTGTTGCTGTACACTCAGAGGTCACCTAGGTTCATAATGCAATTGGATAGGCCCACCATCACCTGGTTCAGCAGCCTTTGAAAGGTGGCTGGGGCATTTCTGTGTCCAAATGGCATGACTCGACATTGGTATAATGCATTGGAGTCACGAAGGTGGAAATTTCATTCGTGTGGGCGGTCAAAGGAACATGCCAGTAGTCCTTGAGTAAATTTATCTTTGTGATGTAGGCTGCATTACCTACCCTATCTATACAGTCTTCCAGTTGAGGAATCAATTAGCAGTCAGCTCTGGTCACTGCACGATCTTTTCAGTGGTCAATGCAGAGCCTTGTGGAGCCGAACGGCTTGGACACAAGCACAACTGGGGAGCTCCAGCTGTTGCTGCTCGGCTCTATTACTTCGTGCTTCAGCTTGTAGTTAATCTCCTCCTGAGCTAGGGCCAGCTTTTCTGGACCTAGACAGTAGGGATGCTGCCTAATGGAAGGGGCCTTTCCCACATCCACATCATTAGAGCTAAAGTGGTGTAGCCTGGCTTGTACCTACAGATGTTTTTAAATGCAGTAATCAGTCTTGTTAGGTCTCCACGCTGTTCCACCTTTAGGTGGGTGAATGTGGTGTCTAGTTTTGTTAGAATTTCTGTGTTTGCTAGCCAGACAGTAGGGGGTTCCACTTGGGCCTCACTGTTCCTCTCGTCATTCAGGTCTGTTGTGTAGGATAGACCGTTACCTGCTTGTCCCATTCTGGGCGGTGATATTGTTTTATCGTGTTGACATGACACAGCCTTTGCTTTTTCCTGTGGTCTGAGGTATCAAACCTCCCCCAGCTTCGTTGTTAATCTGTACGAGGCACTGAGCTGGTTTTTTTTAAGTTTACCCAGTATCGATAGCACATAGTCTCCTGGCCGAAAAGTTCAGACCCTGGAGTGTTTGTATGCTTGTTTTTTCATAGTTTGGGAGTTTTTTTAAGTGTTCTTAAGCCACATCACAGGCTCTTGTGAGTCGCTCATGGAACACGGTTACATAGGCCAGGATTTTCCCCTTGGCGGGGCCCGCTTGCCGAGGGGAAAATGAAGCAGGATGACATCAGGAGGAATCCCCGACGTCATCCCGGGCCATTTAAATTTTTAGGAAGGTGGATGGACAGCGAAATCAGCTGTCCCCCTGCCGACCTGTCAACTGGCCAATTGAGGCCATTGACAGGCAAGTTAAAGTACTAAAAGATCTGCCCGGCCAACCTTAAGGCTGGTGGGCAGGCCAGGAGCCTCAGCGGGCTTCTGATTATTCATGAAACTTCATCCACTGGCGGGATGAGGTTTCATGTTCGTTTTGAACAAAAATAATAAAGTTATGTGTTCTTTTTTAATGTCCCATCTCATGACATTGTCACATGAGGGGAACATGTTAATAATTTTTTATTGTTTCTATTTTGAAAGATTTTTCCAATGTCCCTATTCTCCCTGAGACAAGACTTTGCCTCAGGGAGCAGTGCTCTCTTTTGCACGCATGCGCGAAAGAGCACACTTTGATAGATGGGGAATCCCTCCCTCCCTCCCCCCGCACAGGAAGTGCATAGTGCTTCCCATTGGGGATGCCGCTGGGCAGGCCAATTAAGGCCCGCCCACTCAAAATGGCCGCAGGCCCCGTTTCAGTGGCGGGCGTTGGCTGTCCACCCGTCGCCAAGCCGGTGGGGCCCCCACACCATCCAAGGGCAAAATTCTGCCCATAGTCTAATGTCAAGACTTCCTCCTCTTCTTCTAAAAATCTCTCCTTGCTTAGTTTCAGAAGGCCTCTCACTTGGCATCTGTAAACCAATCCAAATGGAGTAAAACTGGTGGGCTCGTTGGATGAGTCCCTGGTAGCAAACAGAAGAAAACCTAGTCCTTTATCTCAGTCATGGGGGTACTCGTAACCGTATGCTCTGCTCATTGTTTTTAAGGTCTGGCAGTACCCGCTCTACCACCCGCTGTGACTGTGGTGATACGCTGAGGACTTCAGTTGAGTCACACCCAGGTTACCCATGACTTCCTGGAATTTTTTGGGACATGAAATTTGAGCCCAGATCTGATTGGATCTCGGTGGACAGTCCATGCCAGGTAAAAAATTGGGTTAATTCCCCCAACCATTATTTTGGTGGATAAAAACAAAAAACTGCGGATGCTGGAAATCCAAAACAAAAACAGAATTACCTGGAAAAACTCAGCAGGTCTGGCAGCATCGGCGGAGAAGAAAAGAGTTGACGTTTCAAGTCCTCATGACCCTTCAACAGAACTGAAGGGTTTTGTTGAAGGGTCATGAGGACTCGAAACGTCAAACCTTTTCTTCTCCACCGATGCTGCCAGACCTGCTGAGTTTTTCCAGGTAATTCTGTTATTATTTTGGTGGATGTGGTTCTCAGGGAAACAGCCTCTGGGAAGTGGGTAGCCATGTCCATGATGGTAAACATATACTGGAGGTCCCCTTTTGTTTTGGGCAGGGGCCCCACACCTTGCTGAAAGGTTCCCCAAACATTGGCAGAGGAATCATAGGTGCAGGTTTTATTGTAGGCTGGGGTTTTCCCACAACCTGGCAGGTGTGGCAGCTTCTGCAAAACCTTACTACATCCTTGTGGAGGTGTGACCAGTAAAAATGCTGGCTGATGCGGGCTTGGGTTTTTTGTATACTGACATGCCCAGCATTAGGATTTTGTGTGCTAGCCTTAATATTTCCCCATGGTACCTCAGCAGCACCACTACTTGGTGGTTCACTGTTCAACCATCATTTGCAGGTCAGTGAGGGGTCTCCACTTTCTCATCAGCACCTCATTTTTAATGTAGTAGCATTCAGGGATTGTCTCTGCCTCAGCTTCAGTTTGGGCAGCCTGAGTTCGCTTTTTTACCAATGAGTTGGCTTGCTGAGCTACAACCAAAGAAGACCTAGTTATAATGTCCTTAGGGTCCTCTAGACTCCCAAAAAATGTTTCAGATAACCAGAAATGTGGGGTCACCTGTCTGCAATGCCACTTCAGCCTCCTCTGACAGAGTTTGTCTGGTCATACACCAGGTTGCCACAGAGTCTGAGAAAATTCCAGGCACTTTCTCCTGCAGTTGTTCTGTCTCCCTGACCTCGGTCAGCTTCTCTGAGACTGCTGGGGATGCTATCACATTTGATCCCATGGTCACTGGTCCTGACACAAGATTGCACTCTAGGTGCACCCAATATAAGGGGATGGGCATGTACCCTCCTTCAATACCTTCTACCCATACCTCAGCACTTTCTGTACTCTCCGTTGGAAAGGTCATGCCTTTCCCAGCAATAGAGTTTGGCTGGTCCCTGTATCCCTCAGTATCACTATATGCTTACTTGCCTCACTCTGGGAAAATGTGGCCACTCTTCCTACTGATACAAAATCCTGGTGACGCTCAGGGATTTTAAAAAACTCACCTGCACTCACAGTAGTGCATCTACAGGGATTTGCTGCTGCAGTCAGAGCTATAGACCAGGGTCTGCTATGCTCTCTGTCTGACTCCCATTTTCTGCAAGGGATTTGTGTGCACCAACAAGTCCCACAGGTTTTTCCTGTAACCTCCAGCAATCAGTACGGAGGTGTTCTGTCTTGTGGCAGTCAAAACATACAGATTTCATGGCCTCACTCCTTTCTCAGCACCATCCTTTCTTGCCAAGGGAGGGTCTCCTGTGTTTCCAGCTGTCCCCTCTTTCCCATTGGTGCTCAGTTTCCTATCACTCTCCCACCTTCTATTCTTTTCAGTTGGTTGGGGGTGACTATGGAAGGGTTTCCTTTGGGATGAAGGTTTGTGGGCAATCTCATAATGATCAGCCAGGGTTGCTGCCTGTCTGGCCCTTGTTACCTTCTGTTCCTCTATGTGAGCGCTTATCGGTTTGGAGGTTTTTAACTCCTCGGGGAGAATTACTTTATGAAGTTTTTCACAGGTAGCCTCAATTTTAAGTGCCCATACCCACCAATCAAAAGAGAGCTGCTAAAGCTGTTCAAATTCCAGGTGTGTCTGGCCAGGCCATTTTCTGGGGCTACGGAATTTCTGACAGTACCCCTCAGGCACTAACTGGTAGGCACTTAAAATAGCCCATTTTGCTGCTTCTTAGCTTGCTGCACTTTCCTCTAGCAAGAGGGAGTAAACCTTGAGAGCTTTCCCTGTCAACTTACTCTTCAACAGCAGGGACCAGTGTTGGGCTGGCCACTTGAACTGCTGTGTTAACCTTTCGAAAGAGATAAAGAAGGCGGCCAACTCTTTTTCATCAAACTTAGGGATTTAATATTGTCTTCAATGGGCACAGTGGGAGCCTTCTCAGCTCCAGCTAATTTAATTTAAACTCCCTTTCATTTTATCTTTCCTGGAATTCTCTCTTTTCCTTCTGTTCCTGCCTCTTTTTCATTTTCTTCAAATTCCAGTTCCAATTGCCACTGCTCCAATCTTAATTTTTTTGCCACTAATTTATCTGTTTCTGTGTCCTCAATTTCCACCTCTAGATGTTTTGCCGTCCATTTTAAAATTTCCGAATTTCTGGCTTTTGGGCACAACTCCACCTCTAAGTGCCTATCTGCACCTTTTAGTGCTTCCATGGACAGGGCCCTTAACTTCTCGCCAGTTATCACATCATGTCCTATGAAAGCATTGATATTGAATGTGGACATTTTAGCAGTTTAGTATTACAGACCCAAGAGAACCTTTTGCAGTTTTTAAATTACTTTCCCTACACCAATTCTTTCATCAGTCTGTGGGAACAATCTGGACACAAGCCCCCAATTTTGTTATGAACAGATGAGAAGGAGTGAACTGGCACCCCTGTGTTCAATCTCCTCAGTTGTTCACAACAAAGATCTGCTCCTGAGACCTGGCACAGATGCCAGTCTTCAGCCAATACGATTCACTCCATGTATTATCAAGAAATGGCTGAAGGAACTGGATACTGAAAATTCTATGGGTCCTAACAACCTTCCAGCAATAGTGTTGAAGACTTGTGCTCCAGAACTAGCTGCGCCCTTAGCCTTGTTGCTCCAGTACAGCTACAACACGGGCATCTACCCAAAAATATGGAAAATTGTCCAAGTATGCCCTGTCCACAAAAAGCAGGACAAATCCAACCCAGCCAAACTTCACCCCATCAGCCTACTCTTGATCATCAGCAAAGTGATGGAAAGTGTCGTCGGCAGTGCTATCAAGCAACACTTACTCAGCAATGACTTGCTCATTGACACTCACTTTGGGTTCCACTAGGACCACTCAGCACCTAACCTCATTACAACCTTAGTTCAAACATGGACAGAAGAGCTGAATTCAAGAGGCAGCTGCCCTTGACATCAAGGCAGCATTTGACCGAGTGTGGCATCAATAAGCAAAACTGGAGACGATAAGATTGGGCAAAACTTTCCACTGGTTGGAGTCATACCTAGCATAAAGGAAGATGGTTGTGGTTATTGGAGGCAAATCATCTCAGTCCCAGGACATCACTGCAGGAGTTCCTCAGCGTGGTGCCCTCGGCCCAACCATCTTCAGCTGCTTCATCAATGACCATCCTTCCATCATAAGGTCAGAAGGGTGGAGATGTTCGCTGATGATTGCACAATGTCCAGCACCATTCATGACTCCACAGATATTGAAGCAGTCCGCAAGAGCTGGACAACATTCAGGCTTATGCTGATAAACGGCAAGTAACATTCATGCCACAGAAGTGCCAGGCAATGACAATCTCCAACAAGAGAGAATCCAGCCATCTCCCTTGACATTCAGTGACATTACTATCGCTGAATCCCCCAATATCAACATACTGAAGATGACCAGAAACTGAACTGGACCATGCATATAAATACTGTGGCTACAAAAGCAGGTCAAAGACTGGGAATTCTGCGGCAAGTAACTCAATTCAGACTCCCAAAGCCTGTCCACCATCTGCAAGGCACAGTCAGGATTGTGATGGAATACTCTCCACTTGCCTGGATGAGTGCAGCTTCAGCAACACTCAAGAAGCTTGACACCATCCAGGACAAAGCAGCCCACTTGATTGAACCCTATCCACCACCTTCAACATCCACCTCCTCCACTGCTGATGCAGTGGCAGCAGTGTGTACCATCTACAAGATGCACTGCAGCAAATCAAGCTCCTTCGATACCACCTTCCGAACCCATGACCTCCACTACTTGAAGGACAAGAGCAGCAAGCTCCCCTCAAGCCACCCATTCTGACTTGAAATTATATCACTGTTCCTTCACTGTCACTGCGGTCAAAATCCTGGAACTCACTCCCTAACAGCACTGTGGGTGTACCTACACCACATGGACTGCAGTGGTTCATGAAGGCAGCTCACCACCACCTTCTCAAGGTTAATTAGGGATGGGCAATAAATGCTGGCCTAGCCATCAATGCCCACATCCTGTGAAAGAATAAAAAAAAGAATAAAATAACAAGTTCTGAAGAAGAGTCATATGGACTCAAAGGGTTAACTCTGTTTCTCTTTCCACAGATGTTGCCAGACCTGCTGAGTTTTTCCAGCATTTTCTGTTTTTATTATGTTATATAACAAAAGTCTGCGTTTCTTTTTCACGAGGATATGCCTTTTCCAAATTGGAATGTATTTAACTATTTAAGCTGTGAAAAATAAGGAGCCAATCAAACAAGATTTTGTTGAGTCAAAGATAAAGAAAATTTATTAGCCACTAAACCCAAGAAAAATAATAAAAATCCGACATCAAGCATTCGGCCCTCATGCAGTCATTCGGGCACACACACGCACACACACACGCTCACAGACACACGCATACACACACATACGTGAACACACACATACAAACGCACACACATACACACACACAGCGGTATCAGAAATCAGAAATAAAAAAATGTAAAAGAATATATGTTTAAGTGTCCTTTGATTGTCTTTGAGGTGTAGGTTTTAAAATAATGCAGCTGATCTGGGTTACCTGGATTCTTGGATGTGGTCAGATGTAGCAGATGTAACAATTGTTACGTGATCTCAGTTTGCTGGTAGGTTTCTGGTACAGTTGACTTCTCGGACTGGGTGACACACTTATTCCAAAAGAGACAGAGAGAGAGTAACCTTCAGCTTGTTCCTCCTGCTGAAGACTTTCTTGACACAGCCTGAGTCACTTGTAATCTCTCTAGGATAGGCTTGCCTTGAAATACCTCAACCATTGTGCATTTCCAAGAAGTTTTGGGTGTGTCAGTCTGTGGCAGCCATTGTTTCAATATGCAGTACTTTTCATTATTAATGTCTGTTTCTGAGACAGCTATGAGTTTCAATGGGTGTTTGGAATTTAGGAAATGTCTCTCTCTTCACACACCCCTGAGAGTGATTTGTTTGTTTCTTCCCTTCACTTTGGCAGTTTGCTCATTTCAAAAAGTACTTAATTGGCTGTAAAGCATTTTGGGACAACCTCAGCTTATGAAGGCACTTTATAAATGTACATTCTTTCTTTTCTGTTCTTTTCATCCTCAGGTATAGAAAATTAACCCAATGTATTTGCAAATTGGCATTAGTACCACCTAAATACATTGTTAATTTCTTGAGTACAATTTCTCACATTGTAGTGCATTCAATTATAAACAACATGCAAATTTCCCCTATCTTTAAAATCCTTCCACAAACGCAACCAGTGCTTCATTAAAAAAAATCACCTTTAAGACTTTCTCACAGCTCTGTTTAGAAAACTATCACAGACTTCATGTATGTCACTCCAATTCCGTTAAAAAGTTTTCACAATACTGGAACATTTGGTCTGGACGGGTACAGATTGGTGAATTACTGCAGCTTGCTTTGAATCAGCAATAGTGAAAGCTTTCAGCAAGAGGGACAGATTGAAGACAGATTGTACAGAGGACTGAGCATAATGTCACAGGGCGGAAGGAGTGGCATGCAAAATTGATTTTAATCATTCAACATGAGACATCTGCCACTGTTCTAACTACTGATTGAAACTACAATGGATCTTGCAACAAAAAAACATACTTTGGGTCCAACAATCACTTCACAATGTACTGAATACTGGTGTTGAAATGTTTATTGCAACTCCAAGGAAATTTCTTATGCATTTGCCAGCTGATTAAAGTCAGAACATTATAAGAACCCCCAATGACAACTGTAGTTTGTAATAACAATAAATGTTAATGGGAAAAGCCTTTTCTGTAGGTCAAATGGGATGAAACTGCTTACATCTCAGAAACTGAAGGCACTGAAAATAGTTGGTGTTTACAGTTTAAAACCAGCTTGAGCTGATCTTGAGCCAGGCTCATAAAAGGAGGTGGTACAGAATGGCATGTTGTTACTTTCATTAAAGTTCAGTTGAACACTGGAATCTCTCAGGTTGAGGTCCAGTTTGCTATCTTACACTTCTTTTCTTCCAAGCTTCTCTCCATATCTCCAAAATGTGCTAAGCCCCATTAGGGTATCGTTTCATGGGCCTGGTGTTTGGTGACACCTCACCTCACCAGCACCATTACTACTTCACCCAAGTGGCTGTTCACCAGGTCTAAGCTTGGACAGTGAGTGTCAACAGGCTCTTTCAAAAGAGACATTAAACTGAAATCCAGCTTGCCCTCTCAGGTGGGCATAAAAGATCCCATGATACTATTCAAAGGTGAGTTCTCCCTGGTATGCTGGCCAATATTTATCCCATGACTAACGTTGCTAGAAAATTCAGATTGTCTTGGTCATTATCTTATTGCTTTTATGAGACCTGTGTGAACAAACTAGCTGTCACATTTCTTATATTACAACAGTGACATCACTTCAAAAACAACTTGCATTTATATAGCACCTTCAGTCTACCAATTTGTGCCAAAGTGTTTTACAGGAGCAATTATCAGTCAAACATTGACATTGATCCGCAAAATGAGATATCAGGACAGGTTACCAAAAATTCGGTCAAAGAGATAGGTTTAAAGGAACACCTTATAGGAGGAGAGAGAGGTGGACAGGCGGAGAGGTCAAGAGAGGGAATTCCAGAGCTTAGAGCCTAGGCAGCTGAAATCATGGTTGCCAGGGGTGGAGCAAAGAAAATCAGGGATGTGCAAAAGTCCAGAATTCAAGGAGTATAGCGATCTTGGAAGGTTGCAGAGCTGGAAGCAGTTAGAAATAGAAAGAGGGAGAATCCATGGAGAGGTTTGTAAACAAAGATTAGAATTTTAAAATCACCACTTTGCCAGATAGGACTTAATATGGGTCAGCATGCATAGTGGTGAATGGTGAACAGGACTTGGTGCAAGTTAGGATGCGGGAAGCAGAATTTTGGATGGGCTCAAGTGTACTGAAGTTGCAAAGGGAAGCTGGCCAGGAGAACATTGGAATAGTCAAGTTTAGAGGTAATAAAGGTATGGCTGAAGGTTTCAGCAGCTGATTAGCTGAGGCAGGGTGGAGGCGGACAAAGTTATGGAGGTGCAATGTGGCGCCTTGGCAATGGAGATGATATGGGGTCAGAAGCTCAATTCAGGTTCAGATAGGATGGCACGATTATGAACAATATGTTCAGTCTCACACTGTGTCCATGGTGAGGAATGGAACTGAAGGCTAGGGAATGGAGTTTGTGGCTGGCACCAAAGACAATGGCTTTGGTCTTCTCAATAATTAAAGGGGGAAATTTCTGCTCATCCAGTTGTCAGACAGGCATAGTGATTAATCTAAGGCAGTGGCGAGGTCCAAAAGAAGTGATGGTGAGGTATGGTGAGTGTAGTTCGTACACATTTTGTTTTCAGATGATGTCACCGAGGTATAGCACGTATCCTTGAGGAACTCCAGAAGTAACAGTTCAGCAGTGGGAAAAGAAGCCATTGCAAATCATTCTTTGTCTATGACTGGACAGATAGGATTAGAACCAGACAAGGGCAATTCCAACTACATGGAGGTGTTTGGGGAGGATGGTATGCTCAATAGATTCAAGGTTACAGACAGCTTGAAAAAGATGAGGAGGGATAGTTTACCATGATCACAGTAACACAGGATGAGATTTATGACTTTTATGAGGGCAGTACCTAGGGACTTCAAAAATACTTAATTGCCTGTAAAATGATTTGGAAGGCGGTTTATAAATGCAAATTCTTTCTATTTGATTCACATTGTAAACACGTTCATTTTATCTTAAGAGAGCACTGCAAAATGTAGATTAGCATTAATATATCCTATCAGTAGATGGGAATAGAAGATTTTTAGACTAATGGATTTCTCTGCCATTAAAAAAACTAACAGTAGGATGAGCTGAGGATTAAGACGAAAATGAATTAAAATGGATCACCCTGACAGATTGTTCAAAATTTAACCTGCAGTTTATAGATGCAGTTTACTTCCACAGGATTTTTAAAGTAGCAAAACACCTGCCCCATTTCTCTGTGATAGATAATTAATTGATGGATCTATTGTTCATTTTTTACTTCAAAATCTTTATAGAACATGATTCAGCTTTTTGATTGCAGGTGACCAAGGGAACTTAATTAGACATGGCCATACCTACATCCATTGCTGAGTATATTTAAGCTGGGACAGACAGAATTTTGGGGCCAGATTTTCAAAAGGTTCAGGGCTGAGATTGAAGGTGAGCTTCGCAATTTCACAACTCCAGCCTCTGTGTTGGCTTCTTCCCACCATCCCAGTCCCGAACTATTTTCAATAAGAGCCATTTGGGGTTCGGATCGGCTCTTTACTGGCAGACGGCCAATTCAGGTCAATTAATGAAAATTACAGGCCTATTAAGGCTCCGTTCCTGCGCCCACTGAGATTTTCAGTTGTCAATGTGGGCAGCCCCTATTGGCCTGGACCATGTCCAATGATTCATAATGATTACTGGAATGCAGGAGACACTATCCCAAATCACAACGCTTGTGGCAAGACTGCTCTTGAATGTGATTGTTGATAGTAAAATGGAACAGCTGGTTAAAGACCCAACAAGAGGGAATAGCCTCCTGGACCTTGTGCTCACCAACAATACAAGCTTGTTTCCAAGCGTGTCTGGAGAACCAGGGATTAGTGATCATTCAGTCATTGTATCTGATCTGTATCTCTTATGTAAATATGAGAAAAAAGCTAAGTGGAAAACCTTCGTTGGAAACAAAGCCCAATGTTAGGAATAAGAAAAAGAACTCCAGAATTTTAGTAATTGTTACTTCATCAATTTAATTTCGCCGTCAGTGCAAGAAAAATTGAGCAAAATGCCTTGACAGAAGCCATGGATAATGAACCTGAACCATTCAAGTTTTCATCCAGCTGGAGAAACTCCCATGGCTTCGTAGAGAACATCGTAGGCTAAGCAGAAAGAAACAGCATCTTTACAATAAAGCTATAATGTCTGGGTACAAAGAGGATTGGAAGGAATTCAAAACCTCCCAGAGGCAAGTAAAGCAAGTTCCCAACAAAGCAAGGAAAGATTATGTTTCTGATTATCTTACAACCTCTATTTAGGAGAATCCTAAGAGCTTCTGGTCATTCAATAAAAAACCAACAAGGAAGAAGTGGGCATTTCAGATCTCAGAATAATCAACAAGAGTTATAAATGAATCTAAATGTAAAGCAGAGTCGCTAAGTGATCAATTTTCCATGGCATTTACCAGACACGATTTAACTCACATCTTCACATCCCCAGCTAAGACATACTAAAACTCATTATAAGCAAAGAGGATAATTTTAAATTATTGCAAGAAATAAATTTAAATAAAGGTCTGAGTCCAGATGAACTACCTCCCTGGATCTTAAAGTTAGCAGCTGATGAGCTGCCTCCAATGTTGACCAATCTCTTTCAAGATTCAAGCTATTTGCCAGATGAGTGGAGACAAGCTGACATCTATGGCATATTCAAAAAATGGGATAAATGTCAGGCAGAAAACTATAGACTGGTATCTCTCATCAGCGTCATTTGCAAATTGCTTGAACATATCATTCATTCTCATGTCATGAAGCACATTGAAGCTTACAGTATCCTGGTAGACAGTCAACTTGGTTTTTGGTCAAAAAGATCCACCGAAACACAGCTTTTATAGACTGTTGATGAGCTAGCTTCAAATCTTGCAAGAGATTAAACTACTCACATGGCAATACTGGATTTCTCAAAAGCTTTCAACAAAGTTCCTCATGAAAAGCTCTTGTTCAAACTTCACTACTATGGAATTAGAGGGACATTATTAATTTGGATGCGGCAATTCCTAAGCAACAGAAGGCAAAGGCCAGGATTTCCTATGCTCACTGGCATTGGGCCTGTTTGGTGGCCTGAGCGGACAGTATGGCATGATCAGTTTCACGATGCCATGAAACCAGTTTGTGATTGTCTGCTCACCCCGCCAATGGTGGGCCACTTTCTCCATCATTGGACATTGGGACCCTCATTGTAATACATCAGCATATCATTATTAGGCCTGCCCGCTGGAATTGTCACCCTCCCCCGCTGGATCAACCGCCCATGCTGGTGGGAAAACATGCCGATATGTTTCACAACAGCACCAGGCGGACTGCACTTCGCTCAGGGCTTCAAGATTTGTTTGCTTACCTTGCTTCGGTTAGCACTTGCAGTCATCAGTGTCAGGCTTCACAGACAGCACCACATAACTTTTAGGTGAGCTCACAGCAGGTCTTTATCTACCAGATCAGCCTTATGTGGGTGGTTTTTCAATGGCTGCAGGGCTAGCGCTTGCTTGGTGAAGGGGGAGAAGTTGCCTCAGGCAAGGGAAGAGGCTGCAGGGCGAGAGCTGTATTGGGGAAGGAGGGTATCCCAGGGTGCATGTGGGGACACGTTGTTCGGTGCAAGTGGCCTCAAGATGGTGAGTGCTAAGGAGGCAGTCTCCAGAGGAGATGAGGCCAGATGGAGATGTGAGGATGTGTGTGAGAGAGTGAGTGGTGGTGTCCTTCAGCTGGCAGTGAGTGAGATGCCAGCAAATGTGTGACGGGCTTGAGTGTGTGGGTTTAGAGTGATGAGAAGGTTGCCATATCCTGGCTGCACAGATGAAATCATTCATTCTCTTTCTGCACTGGATGGCCAACCTCTTCTGTGCAATATTGGCATTGATCACCACTGCCACCACCTCCCAAGCCTGGTTGGTCACACCACACCTATCCTGTGGACAGAGCGGAGATAGAGGACATCACGGCAGCCCTCCATGGTGTCTAAAAGGTGTTCCAGTGACTCGTCACTAAACCTGGGGAGCTGTAGTCTTTTTGCCTTTTGTGGACATCTTCCCTACGAAAGTCGTGGGCTGGAAGCACTGAGGTGTGTCCGTGCGCGGCTGGACTTTAAATATAGCGTCCGCTGTGATAATGCGGTGAGGTGATGGCATGTGGGCGAATGAGAGCCCATCTGCCATGGAAACAGTATGTTTCCTGGGAATGCATAACTAAAGTGGTGAGTTTGGGATGATATGCGTGAAAACCTACCATTGTGGCCGGCGGGTACCCGCTACTGCACTTAGTGCAAATTTGGGATGATTCCACCCAGTGAACAGTGTTGGAACCCTTAGTTCTCCAGACACACATAAATGACCGTCCCAACAAGTTACAAAACAGGGTGTGACTGCTTGCAATGACTGTATGGTTTATGCATCAGTGAAAATTCCAAATCATGTCAATTTATTGCAAAATGATCTTTTGGAATTGCAAAAATGGCAGGACCAATGGGAGGTGGCAGTCAACTCCAAAATAGGTGACAGTATGTGCATCACCAGCAAAAAGGATCCACCAACAGATAGCTTTAAGTTCTGTAATCAAATTCTCCAACAGGTAAATACACAACCATGTCTAGGCATTCAAGTTAAAAACAACCTTCAATGGGAATTCCACACTCAGCAGATAACATCCAAAGCAAACTGACTTCTTGGATTTCTGAGGAGGAATCTTTGGTATTGTAACAAAAATATCAGAGTTATAGCATTTTAGCTTACCAAACATTGATTCGTCTAATCTGACAGAATGCAAGTTTTGTGTGGAATCCTTATGTGATGAGAAATATAAATAAGATTGAAGCAATCCAAAGATGTGCTGCACGATTCTGCACGAATCAGTATGGGAAATACTCCAGTGTCACGTCCTTGATCAAAGATTTGGAATGGGAATCACTACAGCAAAGGAGGGAGAAAAGGAGACTGACTGTCTTCTATAAAATATGGAATGGACTCCTGGAAATTGCTAAAATCAAGTACATGTTGCCCCCCGGCAATGACAAAACATGAGGCAGCCATCCATACAAACTACAAAGACCACTTGTTTCTAAGACAGTGCATCAACAATCTTTCTTCCCAAAGACAATCCCACAATGGAACAAGCTGCCAAACGAAATAGCCATAGCCCCATCACTTGAAATTTTCCATCTTTAAGTTTTTCATTATCATGCTAGCATATTAGTGGGTCTGGGTCAGCTAGTGCTAACCATATTCATAAACGTTGATGGACTATGGGCGTTAGTCTGTGATGCCAACACGGCCAAAGCACAAGCTGAATCAAAAGGCCAACGTTGTGAGCTCAGGATGGGGAGTCAGGGAAAGGGGAAGAGTTGTTGATAGGTCACGTGAGGGAACCCCCCCCCCAACCGACCTATAACGGTTTCTGGGCCATAGCTGAGCCCACTGACCATCCCATGGATGTCAGGAAGCATGGCCATTTTAAATTACAAACAAACTAACCTGTTCTACTAAAGGTGCCTCCATGTTGAGGTGTCATCTCTTTCACTCCATTTAGAATTTGCAGCTCCCACCCCAGCCATTGGGGCTACCAATGTATAGCTGCTGGAGGGCTTCCCATTGGCTTCCACCTTCAGCCTCAGGATCTTGCCTAGCGTCCATAACTGAATACCGAGCTTGCTCCCTGACTTTACGTGGCCTTGTCTGGAACACGTCGTGTAGTCAGGACACAGAACTGACTCAGCGGTTATTTCCCAACCCAGAATTGAAAATCCCAGGGAAACAGGAAATATGGGAAATGGTCTGGAGTAAGCTCGAGGGGCCAAATGGTCTACACCTGCCATTATTTCTTGCAGAACTACATAGAACCAGGAGGCAGCTGAAGCAAGAAAAAAATAATAAGTTATGATGAGAGATTTAGATGACGTAAGATGGGAGGACACTCAAAAGGAACAAAAACACTGGCATTAAAACAAAATACTGCAGATGCCTGAAATCTGAAATAAAAACCTAAAATGCTGGAAAAACACCCTGGTTCACTCGTCTATCATCTCCAGCTCCTCATCCCCTTCTTACGGCACCTTCCCTTGTAATCGCATCCTCCCTCCTCACCATAAGGCCCCAAAGACTCCTTTCAGGTGAAGCAGCACTTCACTTGCACCTCCTTCAATTTGACCTACTGTATTCGCTAATCCCAAAACGGCCTCCTCTACATTGGGAAGACTAAATGCAGACTGGGGACCGCTTTGCAGAACACCTTTGCTCAGTCTGCAAGCATCATCCAGACCTTCCTGTCGCTTGCCATTTCAACACACTATCCTGCTCTCATGCCCACATGTCCGTCCTTGGTCTGCTGCAATGTTCCAGTGAAGCCCAACACAAACTGGAGGAACAGCACCTCATCTTCTGATTAGACACTTTACAGCCTTCTGGACTTAACATTGAGTTCAACAACTTTAGACCATGAACTCTCTCCTTCATCTTTACCCCTTTATTAATCTAATTATTATTTTTTTAAATTTATTCATTTATTTTAAAAAAATATCCTTTTTCTCCAACCTCCACCACCCCCTCACCCCACCCCACCCCTCCACCACACAGGGCCACCTGTCACTTGTTTTAATTTTTTGCTTTCACAGAGCACTAACCTTTGTTCTTTAGTAACACATTCTGTTATCTTACCTTTATGCCACTATCAGCACCTTCTTTAATCTTTAACACCACCATCAACACTCCCTTTGTCCTGTGTCCAAGACATCTTTGCCGAATTTCTCCTAAGCTCCCAACTTTCTCTAACCTTCTATTTTGCTCCACTTGTTCCACTCCCTCTTAAACATTATAAAATCTATCACATTTTTACTTCTCTTTAGCTCTGAAGAAGAGTCATATGAACTCGAAACGTTAACTCTGTTTCTCTCTCCACAGATGCTGCCAGACCTGCGAGTTTTTCCAGCATTTTCTGCATTTGTTATAAACACTGGCATGACTGGTTGGGCCAAGTGGCCTGTTTCTGTGTTGTATATCCTATGCAGGACCTCCTAAAACTCTTTACAACCAATGAAGTGTCGTCACTATTGTAATGTAGGAAATTGGGCAGCCAATTTCTGCACGGCAACAAACAGAAATGAGATATGACCAGATAATCTTTTTCTTTAGTGACATTGATTAAGGGATAAATATTGGCCTAAGTACTGGGGTGAACTCCCTTACTCTTCTTTGAAATAGTGCCATTGAAACTTTAATGTCCACCCAAGAGGGCAGACAAGGCATTGGTTCAGTGTCTCATCTGAAGCCAGAAAATATTCAATTGGCAGCATTTTCTTAATGAACTTTATTTATAAAAAAACTTCAAATCCAGTTTTATTCATTTTTTGAATCAAGTCCCTCAAATGTTAATGCAAAATTCTTTACCTCTTTCAGATTGTTGGAAGGGTGCCAGGTTTTCCATACTTCATGGACTTGGAAATTATTCCAGTATCTAAATATTGGACTGTTTGATCATTTTTATGGAAAAGAAAACGAAAGTGTTTTACATTTTTTATTGCCTCACATTCCAAATTACAGCCACTTGAATAGTTCGATGTTGAAATTAGTTAATAGAGTTTCCCCTTTTTTTTTCTTAATGAGAGTCTAATTGACTTGATGATTTTTGTTTAATTAGCACGCTTGTGGTTGGACTATTCCAAACGAACGAGCAAAGCGAAGCAGACAAGCCTGCTGCAGTGAAATAATAGCCTTTCTGTGGAGCTAATCGATGTGGACAATTCCTCAGCAGGTCTGTGCGTGTTCACAGTCGGACATGTCCTGAGTAAGTCCACCCATGTGTCCAGGGCTTGTCCAAAAGCAGGACAACCACCTTGTTTGCATCAATTAGCCTTAATGAGCTGGAAAAAACCACTGAGGACAAGAAGCACAGCCTATCAAATGACGACTTTGAGGTCATTGCTAATAACTCTTTTCCAGTGCAAAGACACTTCGCAGAATCTTACAGCACAAAAGGCGGCCATTCAACCAATCATGCCTATGCCAGCTCTTTGAAAGAGCTCTCCAATTAATCCCACTCCCCTGCTCTTTTCCCATAGCCTTGTTTTTTTTTTTCCTTTTTAAGAGTTTATTCAATTCCCTTTTGACGTGAATCTGTTTCCACCGCTCCGTCCTGAAGCTGGATAAGTACATGAAGGATAAAGGAAGAGGAGAATATGTTGATAAGGTGAGATGAAGTATGGCAGGAAGAGGCTTTGGTGGAGCATAAGCACCAGTAAAGACTTGTTGGGCTGAATGGCTTGTCTCTGTGCTATAAAATTCTAAGTCCTCATTCCAAAATATGCCACTAGCAATTTAATTAGACTTAAGAAGTATTATCCTGTTTCACATTCTGTATGATCTAGAATCAGCCATCTGCAAAAAATCAAAGTTGCAAGGGGAATTCAGTTCTACTAGTGCAAAGCTTGTATCTGTCCTGAAAATAAATAGGTTCTCAATAGGAAGCTGCATTTTAACTCAGAAAATGTTGGCGAACAAAGTAAAGGACCTAGGTATTATTGTGCACAGATCACTTAAGGTTCATGATTAATATAGAGAAGCTGTAGCTTCAGAGGAGAGTTAGAAGAATGATTCCTAGCTAAGAATCATAGAATCATAGAATGGTTATAGCACAGAAGGAGGCCATTTGCCCCATTGTGTCCATGATGGCTCTCTGCAAGAGCAACTCAGCTAATCCACTCCCACCCTTACCCCGTAACCCTGGATTTTTTTTCCTTTCAGGTCCCCTTTTAAAAGCCACAATTTGAATCTGCCTCTGCCACTCTCTCAGGCAGTACATTCCAGATCCTAACCACTTGCTGCACAAAGAAAGTTTTTTTCTCGTGTAGCTGTCAATTCTTTTGTTAGTCACCTGAAATTGGTGTCCCCTGATTCTTGATCCTTCTACCAATGGGAACAATTTTTCGCCATCTACTTTGTCCAGCCATCTCATGATTTTGAATATGTCCTACAGTACCCCAGTTACTCAGCTAGGTTTCAAGAGCTTGGCCTTTATATTTTAGAGCAGCATAGATTTAGAGACAACCTGATAGAGATATATAAAATAAAGAAATGGCTGAATTGCATGCCGATTGATAAACTATTGCAGTTTGACAGATTACGGAAAACGAGAGGACACACATTTAAGCAATGCAAGAATAGGAAGAGGCTGGATAATAGGAGATTCTTATTTTTCCAGAGACCGTCTGGAATGTGTTGCCAGTTAGTGCTGGTTTCTGCATGCATTCAAGAGGGAGCTGGATCGATCCTTGGCAGTGAAGGATGGGAGTGCGGGGGCAAGTTAGGAAATGTCTAGTCATAATGCTCCAGCCATCATGAGTGTGGGACAGTCTTGATGCAGCAGCTGGTTGGCCATTTCTGAATGTTCATATACCATAACATTTGAGAGAATTATATGTGTGTGTGTCCCGGTGTACCAGTCTGAATCTTCCTACCACAGGTTGTGGATACAAAATGAAGGTAAGAAATATCACTTGACACTGAAATATCTGGAAAAATGGAGCATTTTCAACCATTAATTGTCAATGGATGGAAGATCTAAGGCATTTGGTGTTTATGGGCTAGCAGTGGCAGAGGCTTTGTGGGAAATTGAGGCAAATATGTATAAAGCACCAAACACAAAGAGCCAACCAAATCTTGTCACTAAGATTTACCGTTGTGTCAACCAGTTACGTTTTATCAGCTAGTTATCTGCCAGTGTTGTTACATTACATAATGTTCCAATTCAGATGTATGTTACAACTAAATTACCAGCCCATTAGTGAGATCTCAGTTCTTTATTTTGCCATTTTCCACTTGTCCTTGTGGTGTAACAGGACTGTCTGTATATTGATGGAAGACAGCATAATTGTGCCTGGCTACCAATGTATTATGATGGCAACACCCAAATTCTATTATATTTATTTGCGTAAGTTACTTTTCTATCTCTAAGCAACTCATTCCTGGTTTCTTCCTTCAAGATAAATACAGCCCAGCTCATACTGACAGCCAAACTGGCCTTTCTATTTCTTGTAACAGTTGCATTACAAGGTTTTTACAATTGTTGTGCTCAGTGACAAAAGTAAATGCCATAAGCAAGTGCTAAGTTCTGAAAAACTGGAGAGCATAATTGGCCTAATTTCTAGATAATTGTAGGGATCCCAGGATTGAACAGAGACAGTACAGAACAAAAACAGAATTACCTGGAAAAACTCAGCAGGTCTGGCAGCATCGGCGGAGAAGAAAAGAGTTGACGTTTCGAGTCCTCATGACCCTTCGACACCCCTCAAGTTCTGTCGAAGGGTCATGAGGACTCGAAACGTCAACTCTTTTCTTCTCCGCCGATGCTGCCAGACCTGCTGAGTTTTTCCAGGTAATTCTGTTTTTGTTTTGGATTTCCAGCATCCGCAGTTTTTTTGTTTTTGAACAGAGACAGTGTCACTGCATTTTGCTTTGTTGCAAATATCACATGATCCTAATATTAGAAAGTGTAGAGTGAATATTCAATCAAACTGTGGCTTAGCAGGTTTATTAATGGTAAATAGATAAGTTTGCAATAGCAAATCCGAGCAGTAGATTTACAGAAATTACACACTTAACTAATCCCTCTCGGAAATAAAAAAGAAACATTTGCACTTCCTGCGTTAGAATTCAGTGTAGATTGTATCTGAAACGAGGTCCCTGACCATAATCTGGTGCGGTTGTTATGCTGTTAATTTTCAATGAACATTACTCTCTTTCTCTGTCGCTAGCTTCAGGAGGGCTGTGACATTGGAGCCACATCTTTTGAAAACTGACTGAATGAAAGGAAATTAAAAATGTTTGACTTAATCTGTCAATCAAGTATGTATTTATACAAAAACACACACTACTTATATTTCAATTGAATGACTTGGCACATTATCTTGGCACATCTGTTAGAATTCTTTGAGGAGGTAACGAATAGGTTAGACAAAGGAGAGCCAATGGATGTTGTCTACTTGGACTTCCAGAAGTCCTTTGACAAGGTGCCGCACAGGAGGCTGCTCAGTAAGATAAGAGCCCATGGTGTTAGAGGCAAGGTACCAGCATGGATACAAGATTGGCTGTCTGGCAGGAGGCAGAAAGTGGGGATAAGGGGATCCTTCTCAGGATGGTGGCCGGTGACTAGTGGAGTTCCGCAGGGGTCAGTGTTGGGACCACAACTTTTCACTTTATACATTAAAGATCTAGATGAAGGAACTGAGGGCATCCTGGCTAAGTTTGCAGATGATACAAAGATAGGTGGAAGGACAGGTAGTATTGAGGAGGCGGGGAGGCTGCAGAAGGATTTGGACAGGTTAGGAGGATGGGCGAAGAAGTGGCAGATGGAATACAATGTGGGGAAGTGTGAGGTCATGCACTTTGGTAGGAAGAATAGAGGCATAGACTATTTTCTAAATGGGGAGAGAATTCAGAAATCTGGAGTGCAAAGGAACTTGGGATTCCTAGTCCAGGATTCTCTTAAGGTTAACTTGCAGGTTGAGTCGGTAGTTAGGAAGGCAAATGCAATGTTGACATTTATTTGGAGAGGACTAGAATATAAAAGCAGGGATGTGCTGCTGAGCTTTATAAGGCTCTGGTCAGACCACATTTAGAATATTGTGAGCAATTTTGGGCCCCGTATCTCAGGAAGGATGTGCTGGCCCTGGAGAGGGTCCAGAGGAGGTTCACGGGAATGATCCCAGGAATGAAAGGCTTAACATATGAGGAACGTTTGAGGACTCTGGGTCTATACTCGATGGAGTTTAGAAGGATGAGGGGGGATCTGATTGAAACTTACAGAATACTGAAAGGCCTGGATAGAGTGGACGTGGGGAAGTTGCTTCTATTAGTAGGAGAGACTAGGACCCGAGGGCACAGCCTCAGGGTAAAGGGAAGACCTTTTAGAACAGAGATGAGGAGAAACTTCTTTAGCCAGAGAGTGGTGAATCAATGGAATTCATTGCCACAGAAGGCTGTGGAGGCCAGGTCATTGAGTGTATTTAAGACCGAGATAGATAGGTTCTTGATTGGTAAGGGGATCATAGGTTGCGGGGAGAAGGCGGGAGAATGGGGTTGAGAAACTTATCAGCCATGATTGAATGGCAGAGCGGATTCGATGGGCCAAATGGCCTAATTTCTGCTCCTATGTCTTATGGTCTTATTATTGGGAATGAATTAAACTATTTCAAATACTGGGAGATGTTCACTTATGTCAGCACTGCTATAATGTTTGAAGCATGGCAACCAATTTCTGAACAGCAATGTCCCATAAACTGCAAACAGCAATGAGGTAATGACCGTAAGCGAATAGGCAACAAGATGGCAGATGGTTTATAATGTAGGGATGTGTGAAATTATTCAGTTTGGTCTTAAGAATAGGGAAGCAGAATCTTTTTTAAAAAGTGTGAAACTTGTAAGCGTTGATGTGCAAAAAGACTTGTGTGTGCTTGTACAAGGAGTGCAGAAAGTTAACATGCAGGTGCAGCAAGCAATTAGGAAGGCAAACGGCATGTTGGTCTTTATTGCAAGGGCATTGGAGTGCAGGAATATAGAAGTTTGGCTATAATTGCACAGGGTTTTGGTGAGACCACATCTGGAATATTGTGTGCAGTTTTGGTCTCTACATTTAAGACTTTGGAGGCAGTACAGCAAAGGTTCACTAAATTGGTCCCTGGGATGAGGGGTTCTCCTTTGATGAGAGGCTAAGTAAATTGGGCTTATATTCTCTGGAGTTTAGAAGAATGAGAGGCGACCTCATTGAAATCTACAAAACTCTGAATGGGTTTGATAGGGCAGATGCTCAGAGAATGTTTCTGCTGGTTGGGGAATCTAAAGCATGGGGCACAATCTCAGGATAAATGGCCGATCCTTTAGGACCGAGATGAGGAGGAATTACTTCACTCAAAAGGCTGTGAATCTTTGGAATTCTCCACCGAATAGGATTGTGGATCCTCCATCGTTGAATATATTGCAGGCTGGGATTGACAGATATTTGGTCTCTCAGGGAATCAAGGGATATGGAGAGGAGGCAGGAAAGTGCAGTTGAAGCCCAAGTCCAGCCATGATCGTATTAAATGGCAGAGCAGGCTCAGTGGGCCATATGGTCTACTCCTGCTCCTATTTCTTGTGTTCTTGTGACCTGATCATTTGGGTTTTTTTAGTGGTTGGCTGAAGGATAAATATGGATTCTGATGGACCTTCTGGTTGTCCTGTGTCTGTTTTCGCCTATTTCTGTGCATTCAAAGATTTAGTGGATTCACCATTGCACTTCAGGTGGAATCCTATTCCCCAGTATTCCATTCACAATCAGTTTGACATCCTACTTTGTAAATCTCGTGGTGGTTTTGTATTATTATTTTAGTTGGAGATGTCAATGCGTACAACATAAACACAGGCAGTATGTCCTGCAGTAATTATACGTGCTGGCGGCCTAATTTATTGCTCATTAAGCAGTTTAAAGCAATTACTGTTAATGTGCCCTCATTTGCCTATGAAAAAATTAACATTTATAAGTGCATTAAATTGGAAGGCTAAGTATAGATGATTAACCCACATTTACTGCCCAAAACGCCTTAGCAGCCATGTGGCTAGTTTATAGTTTTCATGGAAATTAAGGAATTATGGAGCGCAATCCCCAAATCACAAGTAAACATCCCACAGTCATCCATAATTAAAACGGAATCAGACTTACTCGGTCGTGGTAAAGCCGTGAGGTCTGCTTAGGTATCGGCTGTAGCTCGATGGTGGCAATCACACTTCAGAGTCAGACTTGGAGGGCATTCTAGACTTTCGGATGAGACATTAAACTAAAGCTCCGTTTGCCTTCTCAGGTGAATGTAAAGGATTCCACAGGATAATTTCGACGAAGAGTAGGGGAAGTCTCCTAAATGTCTCACCCAATATTTATCCTTCACCATCACTAAAACAAATTATTTGGTCATTTATCTCAATGCTGTTGGTGGGGCCTTCCTGTGTGTAAATTGGCAGTATCGTTTCTTACATTACAACAGTGGCAACCTTTCAAAACTACTTCATTGGCTGGAATGCACTTTGGAACAATAACTTGCACTTATATAGTATCTTTAATATAGTGTGCCCTGCAGTCACAAAAGGTGCTATATAAATGCCACTTTTACCACCTTTTACCACCTTTCCAGCTGCCAGGGCAGAATGCACTGTGATCAAAACAAAAAAACTGCGGATGCTGGAAATCCAAAACAAAAACAGAATAACTTGGAAAAACTCAGCAGGTCTGGCAGCATCGGCGGAGAAGAAAAGAATTGACGTTTCGAGTCCTCCAAGGGTCATGAGGACTCGAAACATCAACTCTTTTCTTCTCCGCCGATGCTGCCAGACCTGCTGAGTTTTTCCAGAATACACTGTGTTGGAAAATGCCCAAACACAGGTGAAAAAACATATAGGTCATTAAATCCTCCTATAATCCTACAGAGAGATATCTACACTGTTACTGGTCTCTCAGTTTTCCTTTGTTGAAGATTTATTCCACCGAAGTCTGGTAGAAGGTAACCTAGGAGCAGGCAGAATTATGGGGCAGAATTTTACGCCTTGCAGGTGGGCGCGCGCCTGACCCGATTGGGCATAAAATAGCGCGAGAAGATGTCGGGCGAGTGTCCCTACATCATCCCGCAGACGTGCAATCTTCAGGTCAGCTGGTGCACGTGGGAGTTGGAGCCGTGCCCGCCATCAATTAAGAGGCCACTTAATGCCATTAAACCCGATTTTACATTGCCCGTGCGATTTTGCACTTGTTGCATGGGCAAAACGGGCGGGCAGGCAGCCTGCATTTTGCAAAACCTCATCCAAGTGTGGGATAAAAAGGTTCAGCAGCATTATCAGTGTGAGTAATGAAGAGTTTAGGAGATAAGTTTGCTGTTGGTTTCTTATTTGAACTTGACAGCTTCATCCCTGTTCTGACCTTCATTCTTTGCATTTCTAGCCTTCATTTCAGGACTCATTGGTGTCTCCAAGCTGAAGGAGGCTCCGCCTCTCCAGGGAGACCGTGACGTCTCTTTGTCAGATGATTGGGTGTAGTAATTATAGTTCTGATAAACGTAGGACTGTAGCTTTAAGAATAATCCTGTGTTGTAAGATCACATGATCTGTGCAAACCAATGAGTTAGCAGCACGGGGAACCTCTAGAGAGAGCTCTTCTTTAGTGATAAAGCTAGATGCACACGTGTAGCTGTTGCTGTTGTCTTATAAATAAAGTTTGATGTTTTCACCAAGGAATGTTGCCCAGAAAATCAACTCTATAACAAACTGGTGATGAGGATAAATCAGATCCAGTGCTGTCCCTCGCCCAGCGATTATGAGTACCTAAGATAATTAAAAAGAAAGGAAGATGTACTCATCTGAGATGCCACAGATTGGCAGAATAGATCCCTTTGAACCAGCCACAGATGACTAGTTTCAATATATAGAACACCTTGCGTCCTACTTTCAAGACAACAAAATCATGGGGGAGGAAAAGAGGAGAGTGAATCTCTTGAGTATTTGTGGGAGCAAGACCTGCAGTTTAATTCAAAGCTTGATAGCCCCCAGTGCCCCAGATTCGAAGACCTTCAGTGAATTAGTAGACCTCGTTAAGTGACATTTTCAATCCAAGCCCTCAGTCACAATGCAGAGGTTCAAGTTCAATTCACGGAATAGAGCCCCAGGGGAGATCATTGCTGCCTATGTGGCAAAATTAAAACAACTAACGTAATATTGTGATTTAGATGAAACCATGAGTGACATGCCCAGGGAACCTTGTGGTCTGTGGCATGCAAGAGGATGCTATTCAGTGAAGATTGCTGGCTGAAATGGATCTTGATTTTAAGAAAGCGTTAGAAATAGCGCTGGTGATGGAAATGCTGTAAGGCATTCAAAAGCAATTCAAGGTGCACAAAATGGCACCATTTTCCTAGTTGGGCGGGAACAGTCAGCTGAAAGTGGCACAAAAAGCCAGGGTGAAGCAGGAAACAGCCCCTGTTAACTGAAAAATTAGAGGGAACAGCTTAGCAGCAAATTTGAAAAGTAATTTTTATCGATGTGGAAACAATTGTACTCCTAACAACTGGCAATTTAAAAAGATGGAGTTAAAAACAAAAAAACTACTGGAAATCCAAAACAAAAACAGAATTACCTGGAAAAACTCAGCAGGTCTGGCAGCATCGGCGGAGAAGAAAAGAGTTGACGTTTCGAGTCCTCATGTCCTCATGACCCTTCGACAGAACTTGAGTTCGAGTCCAAGAAAGAGTTGAAATATAAGCTGGTTTAAGGTTGGGGGTGGGGGGGTGGGGGGGGGGGGGGGGGGTGGAGGAGGAGGAGGAGGAGGAGGAGGAGGAGGAGAGAGAGAGAGAGAGAGAGAAGTGGAGGGGGTTGGTGTGGTTGTAGGGACAAGCAAGCAGTGGTAGAAGCAGATCATCAAAAGATGTCACAAACAACAGGACAAAAGAACACATAGGTGTTAAAGTTGGTGATATTATCTAAACGAACGTGCTAATTAAGAATGGATGGTAGGGCACTCAAGGTATAGCTCTAGTGGGGGTGGGGAGAGCATAAAAGATTTAAAAATATTTAAAACTTTAAAAGTAAGCTGTATGACTGGACCATTTGGAACTGGAGGGCCGCATCACCCATAAGCATGTGGATCATTTAAGAAGAAGTGAGATACCCCAACAAACTGATGTTCTACCTGTAACCATTACTGAACCTGTGGTTCCTGTTGAAGTTGCTCAACCAAGGATAGACTTGCCCAATGTCTCTGTCGGATTGGAAGAAACAGAACTGCCTGTGCCTAATGAGGTACCTGATGTTAATGTGGTTCCATTGGAATCGAAACAGAGAATCGGAAGTCATGGAGCTGTGACGTGCCACACAGATCAGAAAACCACCTGAAAGGCTGAACTTGTAATTTCATGACCTGCGTAAATATTGTAAGGTCATGCGATAAATATCTTTGTACAGAAAAGTTAAAGGGTGAGGGCCATAGTAATTATAGTTTTGATAAACATGATCTGTGAAAGCCAATGAGTTTGCAGCGCAGGGAACCTCTAGAGAGAATTCTTCTTTAGTTATAGAGTTAGATGTACACATGTAGCTGCTTTTGCTGTCTTGTAAATAAAGTTCAATGTTTCCACCAAGAAAAGTTGCCTGGTAAATCAACTCTATAACATTGGGCCTGAGATCACCTCCAACTCCACGAGTGGAAAGCCAGTGGCTCTGATGGTCACAGTGGCCCTCCACTTCTATGCCTCCGGCTCTTTCCAGGGGTCAGTAGGGGATCTGTGTAGAATCTACCAATCAGCTGTATACAGTTGCGTCAAGCTGGTGACAGAAGCTCTGTTCAGCGAGGTAATGACATTTATTCATTTCTGTACGGGCGAGGCCAGCCAGGTTGAGCAAGCCAGAAGCTTTGCAGCAATTCCACTCCATAAGCATCCCGATAGCATGCGACCAAAGAATACAGATTCTGCAAGTCTGTGCACATTACCCTGACAGCTCCGATTATGCTTATATCCTCAGACACTCCCAGGTGCTGAGGCTTTTCAGTGAGCCAGCCCGGCTGGATGGATGGCTGCTGGGTGACAGGGACTGAGTGTTGAAAAGGTGGCTTATGACGCCTCTCCACCATCCAAGAACAGAGGCAGAGCAGCAGAACAACAGGAGCCACGCCTCCATGAGGGCAGTGATAGAGATGACCATAGGTCTTTTGAAGATGTGCTTCCGATGCCTGGACCATCAAGTGAGAGCACTACAATACTCCCCAGAGTGGGTGTCACTGATAGTGGTTACATGCTGCGCTCTCCACAATCTGGCACTGGCAAGGGGGACCCACTGGAGGAAGAGGATCTTGACTCAGCTCCACAGGCCACAGAGGATGAATCCAGTATTGAGTCAGAGGAGGAGCACGGTGAGGAGAATGCTGAGGGCATGGAGCTCTGTATCCTTCAGGGAGGCAGGGACACCAGAGACACCTTAATCCAACGCTACTTCAGCTAGGCTGCCAAAGATCTGCTTCCACCTCATGCCAGGTCTGCCGCCTCCATCCCAGATATCTGAAATGGCCCTTTCATTTGAACCCAAAGTCCATTCAGTGTCTGTGCAATAAAGTTCAGAGCCACTCACATCCAGCATTACATACAGGTGTACCCTGCTTGGAGGTCTGAGTGTAACCCCAGGAACCCCCGAATCTGTTCCTAGAGCTGCCTCTCCATGAGAGTCGCCACTCTCTTAATGGAGGAGGCAGTGCGCTCGGCCATGAGGGTCAACGCAGTGCTGATGCTCAGCATGGACTCCTCCATAACAGAGGCCATGGCGTGCAGACCCTCATGGATCTCCACCTGATCCTCCCCCACATCCCACTGGACCCCCTAATGGACCACTGTCTAATGTACAGCTCCAGAGGTTCATCACCTGCCTTCGACTGAGCATCATTCTGCTGGTGCCCTGGGAACTCTCTGTTTCCACCTGCTCCTCAAGTGAGTGTGAAGTGCCCTCACTGCTGTGCTCTGACATTCTAGCCAAGGATCTAATGTCCACCGAGGTGCTGGTATCTGCACTGGTCCTGGTTGTGACGCAGGTGCATGTGAAGGCTGGTGGTCCTCTGGCATCAGGGGTGGAGCTTTGGGGTCCTGTGATTGGGTGCGTGCTGGTGAATCTAAGGGAGATAAACAACATGTCATTAGTTAAAGTCATCACGCTGTCACTGTGCATGCCAGGCACCTGGTGAGACAATGGAGATCTACATCATGGTGCCATCGTCTTTCAATGATTAATGGGGAGTCCAGTTTTGAGGCTCCCATCAATTATGAGACTACACAAGAATGTTTGTGCCATCTTAAACTCTCGCCTCAGTGCGCTGCACTCTTACCTTCGTCTGACACCCCAGCCTCTCCACGGCCGGTTGACTGAGGTGCGTGATGCCTCTCCAGTTCCAAGGTGTCCTGCTCGAATCTGGATAGGATTAGGAGATTTGGGGGCCTCCATCTGTCCGTGACCTTTCAGTGTTGTTATGGGTTGTCTTCTCCTGAAAGGACATAGGAGCACGGATTATTTTGTTAGCATTTTGTTAACTCTGTTTCTCTCTCCACAGGTGCTGCCAGACCTGCTGAGTTTTTCCAGCATTTTCTGTTTTAATTTTATACTTATCATCTGGCCTGGCTGGCATCCTGCTTACACACTCTCCATCTGTATTCATGCAGGATAAGCTGGCACACAACAACAGGGAGAGGTGGAGGAATGCCCGAAATCAAGGTCCTCATGGACTTTGAAAATAGGATTATGCAGCTGGCCAGTGAGGATCTAGACTGGTCCTGTGCTGACGGTAAGGTCAGCGGTGCTCTACCAAGTGAGGATCAAGCAGTGCAACATTCATCAGACAACCATGATGTGAGTGATGTGTCCTGTTTCACAGGCCACTGCTATGCACTAATTATCTCCCCTTGCTTTCGCAGGCACATCTGGGAAACAGTCGAGGAAGTCCACGACCCAGGTCCTTGACTCAAGCTCCAAAGACATCTCAGAAGAGGAATCTGCTGAAACCCTCATTGACATCACAGCACATCACACATCACAAACTCATCAGTGTTCATCCACACCCTCCACCAGTGCAGACACACACCTCTGTGGGACCTAGCTTTAGAGTAGCCTTGGGATCACGATCTGTTGGGCACATTGCACTTTCTGATCCACAGTGGGAGGCAGGGAATTCACTGGTGTCTGGCACTCGGAGGACTGCTGGAGGCCAGAAATTTGCTGAGACTTAGCCAGTTGAGGAGCCTCTGGACTCGGTCATACCTCAGTTGTTGGAGCTTCAAAGGCAAACCCGGGAAAATCAGGGAGGGATGTCTGCTGCACTCCTCAGATTGCAAGGCATGGTGGAGGAGTCCAACCACCTTCAGGCTAAGGTGATAGCACCAACATGCCAATGCACAGAGGTTAACACTGGTAGGATGGCGGCTGCCATGGAGACCTTGGTCCAGGACATTAGTCCTGCACTGCTGCATGGGCTGAACTCCATCTCCGACACCACAGTTGGCCTCCAACAGTGTCAATGCGCGAGGAGTGTGGGGAAGCTCGATCTCAATCCGGTTTCTCCTTCTCCTCAAGGAGTCAGCCAGGGGCCCTTAGGCAGCATAGGGAGAAGGATCAGCTGGTGCACAGCCTGGGGCCATCCACTCAGGTGACTCCGGGAGTCTCTGCCCCATCTGAATCCCCTCTTCCTGTGACTCCAGCAAATCCAGCTCCACAGGCTGAGGAGGTTGCCACCGCCACATAGCAGGACCCTGAAAGCAGGCCGGGGCCTCATTGTACTTTCTCACTGCTGCAGTCTGAGGCCACCGCACGGGTGTCATCAGCCACATCCTCTGCAGGTAGCCCTTGTCCCCGATGAGCCATCCCTGCAAGCCTGCAGCTTCTGTGGACCCTGGAAGTCGTTAGGGATCTGAGACCGACTGAGAATGTAGGAATGGTAGACACTCCCTGGAAATCATGCGCAGACCTGCAGGATGCATTTATAGTGGTCGCATACCAGTAGTACATTCAGCGAATGGAAGCCCTTGCTGTTGACATAGTTGACTGCTTGTTGTCATGGAGATCTGAACACCATGTGAGTGCAGTCAATGTGCCTGTGTAAACCTGAAATCTGGGCACATCCCAGCACTCTTGTATCCTGGTTTTCTTGATCCTGGGCAAAATGTACAAAATTGTGTGTCTTCATGAATATGGCATCCATGACCTCATAGATGAATTTGTGCATGGAGGCTTGTGAGATCCCTTGGAGGTTACCTCTGGAGCCCTGGAAGGAGCCACTGGCGTAAAAATTGAGTGCCTCTGTCACTTTCACAGCCATTGGCAGTGGATGCCTTCCATGTCCTTATGGAGCCAAAACTCGCAGCTATCGGCAGATGTGACTGACCCCAGTTCCCTGGACATGCACAGTCTTTGGCGACCCTCATTCTTGGTCATCTGCAGGAATGAAAGGCAGTGTCTATAGACCCCGGATCTAGCTAGGTGCTGACCAGAAATGGTCGCTATGGCTCTTCAGCGGTGTATGCGGGAGACCATGTTGCCCCTTCTTCTTGAGGGTGCTGCTCCTCCCTCTGCCCAGCCAGTCCCCTCCATCACTTTCTTCTCCTTTGTCCGTGCTCTCTGTAAGCCATGAGGTATATAGCTAGTTCACCAGACTCCATGCTCCTGATGTACTCCTGCAGGATGAAAGAGAGAGACGTGTGGGTTAGCTTAGGTGTAGTACTAAGAATCTCTGCTGGTAAGTCAGAAGGCCCCTTACTGCACCCCAGAGAGTGCAACTAAAAGGTTATTTACCAAAAGCATCAGTGTCATAGTAAAGCACTTTATTCTAATGCTTTTATTCTATAATGGGAATGTTCCAGAGGGTCTGGAACTAAAAACAGCTAGTTACCTACAATTTGAATATTTATCAAGACATTACAATTGAGTGTAAAGGAGAGCTAAGAGTTGTTACAAGTCCTTTAATGATTGCTGAACTGTCCATTACAGCACCCTTTAAGGAGCTACTGGACTGTGCATTGCAGCACCATTTAATGAGTTACAGCATTGTCCATTTTAGACCCCTTTAATGAGTTACTGGGTGGTCCATTACATTGTCCATTAAGGAGCTATTGGACTGCCCATTACTGTACTTTTTATGAGTTAGGAAACTGTCCATTACAGCACCCTTTTAGGAGTTATTGGGCTGTTCATTACAGTGGCATTTAATGAGTAATTGGAATGTCCATTATAGCTCTCAAATGAGTTAACGAACTGTCCATTACAGCATTCTTTAATGAGTTACAGCACTGTCCATTACAGTGCCCTTTAAGGAGTGACTGTGTTGTCCATTACAGTACTTTAATTAACACATTTCATGTATGCCACATTGACAAAATGCTTTGGAGAGCAAAGACGTACAAATGTAAATTTAGTAAAACATTGTATTGAATATTGCAACTCTGAAGTGACGCAGATAGTGTGTTATCAACACTAGAGGTCAATGAAGCTACTTATGAAGCATCCCACCATCCTTTAAAATGATAATATACATGCTCTATGCACATTTCCTTAGAACTATCTAAATCTAGAAGGCTGTAAACATTACTGTAGGAGAACATTAGTAAATTGAGTTGCAACTGAGATGCCTATTAAAATGCTTTTCTGAATTCAGGTTTTGTAGTCAAAAATGTTCTAATTATTCTTGATGGTATAAAATGGTTCTAATAATCGTGATAACTCTTTTCTGATTTTCAGCTCATGGGCCTGCAATAATGTGTCTATGATGTGAAATAGTTTGACAAGTGGACCTGCAGGGGTTTCCAGGAATACAGTTCGTAGTAATTTCTGAATTAGCTGTCAATTGTTAGTCTCATTACCAACCATTAAACATTAGTCATGCAGATAACAGAGTGATGAGTTTGAGAACAATGCACACAATGGCTGTTCTGTTAGCGAGGCCTGGACAGATTCACATCCATGATGTCTTGCGCCATTTGTATGTGCATGTGTCTGTATAGTATTGTGTCTGCAACCATAATCAATAAATATCCATAATAGCTCCCCAGCAAGCAGAACATTCTTTTGAACTTGTGGCTGAATTTCACAATTTCACAATGAGAAAAGTGTTATTTTGAGTGCTCGGTAGTGCACTTGTTATTAATTGCTCAGATTATAATGGTGCAATCTTTATATTAGAAATAGTTTAGGAACAGGATATGTCGATGACTGCGTAATTCAGATTGATCAAAGTGCCTCTTTATCCAAAGGCAGAAACTTCCTTCTTTTCTGTTTCTTATACAGAACGATAAGGGGGTTCCTTTATATTGGATTAAGTGATATGCTAATACCACTGGCATCTGCCATATGAATACAATATTAGATTTACCAAGTCGAATGGCTGAGCAGATTTGCCTTGTACTGGTTTTCTGGTCAACTGCCTTAGCCAAGCTGACAACTTAGCATTTTGGCTGTGACTAGCTGCTCAAGACCTACAGAGAAAGAAAGACTTGCATTTATGTAACATTTTTCAGAACCTCAGGACATCCCAAAATAACTCTCAGAAAATTAAATACTTTTGAAGTGGAGTTGCTGTGGTAATCTTGGCAAAGTGGCAGCCAATTTGCACACAGCAAACTCCCACAAGCAGCAACGTAATGCAGAAATCAAAATGCTGCCGAAGCTGGAAATCTGAAATAAAAGCAGAAAATCCTGGAAACACACAGAAGCCAGGCAGCAACTGTGCAGGGAAACAGAGTTAACTTTGTGGTCAATGACCTTTGACATGAGAAATTTGCTGAAAAAAAAATTCCAGCATTTTTTGTCTTTATTGGCAATGTAATACCGGCCAACAAAGTGGTTTTAATGATTTTGTTGAGGGATGAGTATTCCAGGACACCAGGAAGAATGACCCTGCTGTTTCTCAGAATCGTGCCATGGGATCATTTACATCCACCTGAGAGGGCAGATGGGGCCTCAGTTTAACATTTTATCCAAGAGATGGCAGCTTTGACAGTGCAGCACTCCCTTGGTACTGTAATATAGAATAGCCCAGGTATTGTCTTCCAGTCCCTGGAGTGGGATTTGAACTCACAACTTTTTGACTCAACTGACCCAAAGCTGTCACAACAAAGAGGGTGTGGAAGAATAGAAAGACCCAGACCTTCAAATACGTAATGCCCTGAAGGTCTGAGAGCTGCTTGATAAAACCATAACAAAGGCTGTAAGAATTTTGGGTTTATAAATAAAGGCATGAATAAAAGGATAAAGAAGTAATAATGAATGTATATAAACCACAGGTTCAGCTGCTATTAGAGTACAGTACAGAGTTTGGCTGTTGGAAAAAGGACAATAAGGCACAGAAATTTCAGCGATGAGAACTTATTTGAGGAGATGGTTGACATCAATCGAAAGTCAAATTGTGATGTGCTGATCTACTCACCCATTTACCACACCAGCAGTGAAGGTGAGAATTACCACTGCTGGATTTCCTACAGCCAGGAAGAGCCAGTTTTAAAAAAATGACTGTTCCCTTTCACTAGCCTGAGTGAATCTGAACCACAAGCCTCAGGTTCAAGGGATCCAGAGGGAAGCGAGGACCACACCAACTGCCTGCCACACTTTCAAGGATTTGTGCATACCCAAGTGATGCTGCAAGCTGATGACAAGGTGTTTCAAGCCAGAACTTATTCATCCCTAGAATCAAATTTTAATTTAACACATGTACAACATTAGTTTAGAGATACTGTATATAAGGGTAGGACACATATATGGTTAATGTGGAACTGAGTACAGTACTCCCCACCCAATGATGTAAGAGAGCACATGCCCTGCACTCAGGGTCAGTCTATACAGAGACATGTATACAAGCGAGCATGGAGACAGCTTCTAGATTGGACCTTTTACTGTATATTTGTAAATAATTCTAAGAGTCAATAAGACTTGTAAGATCAGTAAGGGGCACGTGAGGAGATAGGTGACTACTCTGGAATGAGATGGAGACTGAGTGAGTAATGAATTAGGTTCACATTGTAAGTTCTGGTAAGGCTTTTCAGGTTTAACTATAGATAAAAAATCAAGATCTGACATAGCACTAACCTTCAAATAAGTTAGGCTAGCTTGTTAACTAGAGAACTGCCTGGAGTGACAGCAGTTGGTTCGAGTGGTGTTAATTACTGTAGCGGGAAGTTAAACTAACTAGTGACTCATCAGAGGGTCTATAAAAGAGATAGGTTTTCCAAACCACATGATCAATAACTGCATGAGGAGACAGGCGACTATGCCAGTCTGAGACTGAGACCGAGACTGAGACCGAAACTGTAGTGAATTAGGCTCATGTTAGGGAATTTGGTGTATGAGGGAAAGAGGTGTAATATACATAGGAATTATTTTAAGTTAATTAAGTGAGTAATTAACTTAAGTTAATTAAATAACATAAGTAACAATGGCAGGATAGGTGTTATGTTACAGTTGTCAAATATGGGAGCTTATGGATGCCAAAGCGATCCATGACAAACACGTCTGCATATAGTGCAAGCAACTAGAGGAATTCCGGATCAGGATTATTGATCTGGAAGCCGAACTGCAGACACTGCGCAACATAAGGGAGGCGGAGAAATACCTGTGCACTTTGTTCCAGAAGACGGTCACACCTCTTAGAATAGGGTCATCTGTTTTGGTCAGCAGTGAGGGACAGGAGGATGTGACCATGAGTGAGGCAGGTAAAGGGACTGGGTGAACAGCAGTGGAGGAGCCTCAGACTTTGCAATTGTCAAACTGGTTTGAGATGCTCACAACCTGTGTGGATGGAAGCAAGGCCTGCAAGGTGGATGAGCAGGCTGGTCATGGCACCATGGTACCGGAAGTCATTCAAGTGGAGGAGAGCAAACAGGAATGTGGTGTTAGTAGGGGACAGTATAGTGAGGGGGATTGGCACTGTTCTCTGCAGCAAAGAGCGAGAGTCCAGAAGGCTGCATTGCCTGCCCAGTGCCAGGGTTATGGACATCTGCTCAGGACTGGAGAGGAACTTGCAGTGGGAGGAGGTGGATCCAGTTGCTGTGGCCCATGTAGGTACCAATGACATAGGCAAGATAAGGAAAAAGGTTCCGCGTAGTCAGTATGAGAAGCTAGGTACCAAATTAAGAAACAGAACTGCAAAGGTGATCACCTCTGGATTAATACCTGGACCATGTGTAAATTGGCATAGGGCAAATAAGATTTGGGGGATGAATGTGTGATTCAAAGACTGGTGTGGGAGAAGTGTGTTCTGATTCATGGGGCACTGGCACCAGTACTGGGGAAAGTGGGGGCTATAATATTGGGATGGCCTAACCTTGCTGGGATGAGTGTCCTTGTGGATTGCATAACTAGGGAAGTAGAGGGGTCTTCAAACTAAACAAGGCAGCTGAGGGATCAAGGTTAGGTAGATTTGGCAAATAAAGGGGTAGATTCAAGGCAGGAATCCATAATAGTAATATGAGAAATGAGGGTCATAAAATAGCAGGAAGGAACAGAGATAAAAAGCCTAAGAATACACAAATAGTCAAGACTAGATGTTATAAAGATAACAAAAAGACAAAACTAAAGGCTCTGTATCCGGATGTGCGTAGCATTCACAACAAAATAAATGACTTACAGCACACATTGAAGTTAATAAATATGATCTGATAGCCATTATGGAGACATGGCTGCAAAATGACAAAAGTTGGGTCCTGAATGCTGAGAAGTTTATGACATTCAAGAAGAATAGGAAGCTAAGTGAAAGTGGAGGGGTACCACAGTTGATCAAGGATGGCATTGGTGCAATCGTTAGAGACGACCTTGGATCAGGAGATCAGGATGTAGAACCAATTTGGGTGGAGATGAGGAATAGTAGAGGAAAGAAGTCACTGGTAGGAGTGGTCTACAGGCCCCTTAACAGTAACCACAACGTAGAACAAAGAATACAAGAAGAAATATTGTATGCATGTGATAAAGGAACAGCAATAATCATGGGTTTTAATCTACATATAAACTGGAAAAATCATATTGGCAGTAGTAGCCTGTATGAGGAGTTCATAGAATGCTTTTGAGATAGTTTTTTTTAAGAGCAGCAGGTTTTATTGGTATTGTGTAATGTGACAGGATTAATTAATGACCTCAGAGTAAAGGCACCCCTATGTAGCAGCAGCCATAATATGATTGAATTTTACATTCAGTTTGAAAGGGAGAAGAGTGGGTCTAAGACTAGTATTTTGAATTTAAATAAGGGCAACTATGTGGGCATGAAAGCTGAACTGGGATATTAGGCTGGAGGATAGATCAATTGAGAAGCAGTGCCAGACGTTTAAGGGGATATTTCAGAATACTCATGATAAGTATATTTCTACTATAAAGAAAAATCCCAAGGGGAGGACCCATCATCCGTGGTTAACTAAAGAAGTTAAGGAAAGCATCAAACTTAGGGAAAAAACATATAACTGTGCAAAGGTGATTGGCAGGTCAGACGATTGGTCGGAACATAAAGAACAGCAGAGAATGACTAAAGTGTTAATCAGGAAAGAAGAATTAGAGTATGACAGGAAGCTAGCTAGAGATGTAAAAATGGATAGCAAGAGTGTCTACAAGTATTTAAAAAGGAAAGAGTAAGCAAAATGAGTGTTGGTCTTCTAGAGAGTGACAATGGGGAGTTAATAGTAGATAATAGGAAAATGGCAGGTGAAATGAATGAAAATTTTGCTTCTGTCTTCAGTATAGAGGATATAAAAAACATTCCAGTAATAGCTGTAAATCAAGAGGTGGAAGGGAGAGGGGAACTGTGTGAAATTATAATCACTAGAGAAGTAGTATTGAGCAAACTGGTGGAGTTGTGGGCTGACAAGGGTCCAGATGGACTTCATCCTTGGGTCTTAAAAGAGGTGGCTAAGGAGGTAGTAGATGCTTTAGTGCTAATTTTCCAAATTTCCCTAGATTCTGGAAAGGTTCCATCAGACAGGAAAGCAGCAAGTATGACCCCTCTATTCAAGAAGGGAGGGAGGCAGAAAACAGAAAAATATTTAAGTATACCTAGGCACTATTTCTTAGTTGACTGGTGTCTAGTGTACCAACAGAATACACACCAGGTGGCATAACCCACAGCATGGAGTTGGGAGGGAGGGAGTTGGGTAATAAAGTGGTCTTGTAAATCCCTTGTGAATTTAATTATCCCTCACACCTTGAGTGCCTGGACAAGTCTGTCTTCATAACATGGGACTCCAGATGAGTGAACAGAAAATTAGAGATAGGCTGTTCAAGTGGTGATGTTAGAGAGCATTTCTTCATACAGAGGGTAGTGGAAATCTAGAATCCCATCTGCCAAATTGAGGCTAGATCAATAGAAAATGTCAACACTGAGATTGACAGATTTTTGTCAGACAAGGGTTAAGGAACCATTTGGGTAGATGGAATTAAGGTACAGAGAAGCACGATCTAACTGAATGGCAGAACAGGTTCCAAGGACTGAATAGCTTCATCTTATTTTCACCTTCCTTGTGTTGGGGGACTGACGTTGCATGATCTTATACGAGCATATGAAATAGGAGCAGAAGTAGGCCATTCAGCCCCTTGAGCCTGCTCCACCATTCAATAAGATCATGGCTGATCTGATTGTGTTTTGAATTCCACATTCCCATCTACCCTCGATAATCTTTGATCCCCTTGCCTAACAAGAATCTATCTACCTCTACCTTAAAAATATTCAATGGCCCCGCCTCCACCACCTCCTGAGGCAGAGAGTTCCAATGTTGCAAAGCCTTCAGAGAAAGAAATGTCTCCTCATCTCTGTCTGAAACGGGCAACCCCTAATTTTAAAACAGTGTCCTCTCATTCTGGACTCACCCACAAGAGTCTTATCCATATCCATATCCACCTTATCAATGCCATTCAGGATCTTATATACTTCAATCAAGTCACCCCTCACTCTTGTAAACTCCAGTGGAAACAAGACCAGCCTGTCCAATCTATCCTCATAAGACAACCCACTCATTCCAGGTATCAGTCTAGTAAATATCCATTGAACTGCCTCCAACACATTTACATCCTTCTTTAAATAAGGAGACTAAAACTGCACATGGTATTTGAGATGTGGTCTTACTAACGCCCTGTATCACTGAAGCATAACATCTTTACTTTTATGTTCAATTCCTTGTGTAATTAAGGATAACATTCCATTAGTCTTCTTAGTTACTTGCTGTACCTGCATACTAACTTTTTGTGACTCATGCACGGGAACATCTAGATCCCTCTGCATCTTGGAATTCTGCAGTAGTTCCCTGTTTAAGTAATAATCTGCTTTTTTATTCTTCCTGCCAAAGTGAACAACTTCACATTTTCCCACATTATATCCCATCTTCCAGATTTTTGCCCACTCACTCAACCTATCTATATTTGTCTGCAACCTCCTTATGTCCTCTTCACAACATACTTTCCTACCTATCTTTGTGTCATCTGTGAATTTAGCTACCATGCCTTCACTCCCCTCATCTAAGTAATTGATGTAAATTATAAAAAGCTTGAGGCCCCTGCTTGCCTCCACCCTTCACACCCGGACAATCGGAAAAAGATACTCTCTGTTTTCTGCATACTCTTTGTTTTCTGCCAGCCAGCCAATCTTCTAATACGTTTCATTCTAAAGTATGCAGCCAAAAACAAAAAAATATATAAACTCTCCAGGTAGGGGAATCATCACATGAGTGAAGCTAGCTACTGTACACGTGAGGGAGGGATAGTTGAAGGAAATTAGAACGAGCAGCGATTTTTTTTTTGGCGTTATGCTTCTTTAAGAGATTAACAATTTTGCGGTTGAGAATGGCATGCAATCTTCCTTAGGGCAATGAGCGGAGAAACATTCACTGACTAGATTAATCCTAGAAAATCTTAATCAGATGAACCGTGTACCAGGATAGCCTCTCAATCAGTTACAGTCAAAAAGGCCGAATTGAGAAGACCAGCTTGTGTTTAAAATAAGTTGACTCCGCTATCGCCATTAACAGATTTTATGGAAATGTTAAAACGTTTGAATTGAAATAGATGCTTTTTTTTTGGGTATATGTTTCGGATCAGTTGCTTCTGAATTTAAGCCTTTTTTTGCACCGGACTTAGATCTTTAATTACGGTTATACATACATCAGCTCCCGAAAGCCAGCCTGAGACATAAACTGCTGGAATTAAGCTGATTTTCATGGAAACGTCAAAAATTAGGCGCTGGTCCACTAATATTGTGCCCGGCAGGAAATTTAGTGGGATTACCAACTGCAATTACTGCGGGACGATTTTACCGTCCATCGAGGTCCGGGGTGAAAGTCCGTTCAATTCTCTTTTCAGTGAGTTTAATATACAGCATTGTACTTATCCCTCTCAGGTCTGCTACAGTCTTTGTATTGGCTGCAATAGCAGAGAGAGGTGCAAGAGCTTGAGATCGAAACGATAATTAAACGGGGTCACTGTGGAAATGAACAACGCGCATATGAACGCTTTTGAATCTGTTGAACATTTGCGTATATCGTGGCGCAAACCATGGTTTATGGAGCACTAACTCCAGAACTGACTTTCACTTTACACTTTATCAGCAAGAGACTGAAGTCGCTTTTATAAACAGACTGCAAACACATCTTGAAGTTACCCAATGTTATTGTGCTTTTTGGTGAATGCAAAGACAGACAAAAAGCAGTTTTAGTACTGGCACATTTATTAACGAATTAACTGTTTTAATGGGCAGGAACAATTTTGTGACAATCTGATCTGGTTAGATTTGCCCTCAATGACTTGGAGGATGGATGAAGCGTAATCATCGATAACAAACCGCAAATACTCCGGACATTCAAAATGACAATTATCCTAAATGAAAGTTATTATTTCGTTAATCCCGGCGAACAGCTTGTAAAGAGAGATTTGGGTATTTCTTTTAATAATGGGAGGTCGATGCGCGCTCCTCTTGTGGTAATCTTTATCTGAGGAACCTTCTTTTTAATCTGCATGTTTAGCAGAAGTGCACCAAAGCAAAGGAGATCCGCTGGCAGCAGTTTGTATATAAGCTGCTATCATCCGCCTGGTCAGCTGAACGGGCCAGGCTGTCAAAACCGTAGCAGCAGGAAGCAGCCCCGAGTGAACAGCGCTCCCCTCTCGCACCTTCTCTACCAGCACATTTACATCAGGCACAGCCGTTCAGACCGCTTCACCATCCAATTTAGACCATCGCTGACCTGCATTTTAACTCCATTTTCCTGCTCCGACCAGAGGTCAAAGACCCGAACACAAGCAAAATACCGCGAATGCTGTAAATCTTACACCCGAGTAATATACTGGAAATATTAACTTCGACTCTCTCTTCACAGATACTGCCAGACTTACTGAGCATTTCTAGCTGTTTCTGATTTTATTCTCTCGCTTTTGCTCTCCATGTCTTGATTCCCTTATACATAACAAATACCTATGACTATCAGTCTTGAACGCTTGTCCCTCATGTGGACTTTTGGGGGCACAGCATTACAGATTTCCCCTATCTTTGTGTGTGTGTGTGTGTGTGTGTGTTGAGGGGGGAGTGGGGGGTGGGGGCGGAAAGTGATTCCAAGTTTTCACCTTGAACCGCCTAATCACTAATGAAGACAGCGGCAGCGCTAAAATGTGTTCCCCAATTATATAAAATAATGCAAAGCGAGCAAAGACCTGGGTCTGAATTGTTAGGCCAAACATGTTCAGTACTGTTGCTTATTAGTGATGATGACCAAAGAAAAACCGCTCTCAGTCCTTGCATTGTCCAGGGGGAAAAAAACCAAACATTTTCTCAAAACACCCTAGTGGTCCTTTCTGTTTCCGGACTTTTCCAGAATTCTTCTTCTCTCTCTGGAATGATTAGTTTAACAATTATTCTAGCGCAAATTGCCAGGCTCCTGTTGACCTTTTGTTTTGGATTGATTTAAATACTAAAATCCTCTTGCTTCTTGGAATAGAAAAGTGAAAGCACCGCCTCCAAGGCCCAATAATAACAGATCTGGAGTTTTGTGAATGAGATCATATTGACCAGTTTATAACCGACTCAGGTTAACAACACCGGGCATAAAATAGCCTGCAATGCACCAGTATAGAGATTATTTGAATTCTTTGGGATTTATACGCAAACCTGGAATAATTAAGTAGAAAGTATAATTTACTTACTTGGGGGTGTTAAACAGATATTATCCACGTCCCCAGGTAATCTCTGCCGCATTTACCTGTTCCTGGGACTGATCTATAGAGGGAGTGTTTGATGTTGTTTGTGATGTCGATCGAAATGCAAATAATTCATTTACCCACATGACTGGGGCGGCCGTTACTCCCCCATTATACAAAGAGACATGTTTCCATTTATCTGAGTAAAATTGAGTAGGACTCTGTAACAGGTCGGCAAAAGAGGCGGTGGAGCACAAAAGGGCTTAAAGTGCGTTGGTAAAGGCCTACGGAGGGAATGCCCCTGCCCCGAGTTAGCACACTTCAGTCACACGATGCGATATTACACATGCTTTTCTTCACATTTGCCGGGACTTCTTGATTTGGCCGAGGGGGTTAAGGTGAGTCAGATAAAAGTAAAAAACTGCGGATGTTGGAAATCCAAAACAAAAACAAAAATACCTGGAAAAACTCAGCAGGTCTGGCAGCATCTGCAGAGAGGAACACAGTTAACGTTTCGAGTCCGAATGACCCTTCCACAGAACTAAGTAAAAATAGAAGAGAGGTGAAATATAAGCTGGTTTAAGGCCCCCTTTAAATCAGCTTATATTTCATTCGGACTCGAAACGTTAACTGTGCTCCTCTCCGCAGATGCTGCCAGACAAGGTGAGTCAGATACCGTCCCGCAAAAGATTTGCAACACGGGTTTTCGAATAATGGCACCGGAGCCTGAAATGAAAAGGAAAGATGCTGGGGAGGCTCTTGTCCGGGCGCTGGGCGAGTTTCAACATTCCCCCGCAGCAATTTCTAATTCCTCCAGACCCTCTGCTCAAAGAGATTGACGGGCAGAACATCTAACCCAACCACTCTTTGGCAGTAAAACACTTGGCGAAATTTAGCCAGAAGTTTTCGGATTGGTCATTTTATTTTAAACTTGAGGCTGGAGTTTAAACGCCTTTTTTTCGGGCTGACTTGCAGAGAGAGGGGATGTAGATCCCAGTATTCGAAAAAAAGGTCCCTCCTAAATAAAGTTTAAAGTGCAAAAAAAATAAATTCCGTTGAATTCGGCCAAGCGGAATTTCTAACGTAAAGAATGAGTTTAAGTCCACAGCCCCCTGATCAGACCAATTACGAAGTGAAGAAATGTAAATATCCTTCTCTACTCTGATCCCCGTATTTATATTAAAGCAAATCATATAGTCCCATCAAGTTTAATTTACTCCCAATCCCTTGCTTGGCAGGTCAGACTGTCCGTTGAAAAATTGAGTAAGTGAGAGGAGGAAGTGAGATGAGGGAAGGCGAGGGAGAATGAAAGCCAGGGATAACTAGGGAAGACGAGCTGGACCAAAGCGACATTGTTCAAAATTACTTCGTAAATACTGGCAATATTAAGGGCCACGTTTTTTTTTATTAAAAAAAGGACGCAGCCTCTTTGACAGATGTTTAAAAAGAAGTTAAGGGAAATTTGTTAGGCTCCCTTGATCCGATTTGTAAAACGTGTTGGGCACAGTGCTGTCATGTCAGCCCGCAGGGGAGGGGGAGGGGGTGCAGCTTGGCCAGTGGGGGGGGGGGGGCTGGCTGGCCGCTGATTGGATCTGGACAGCGTCCTGCTGGGCTGGGAGGCAGATAGAAAAACCCCCTGCAATTGGCACCCGGACTCCTGATCTGACCAGGATCCTTAAAGGGGCTGGGGGTGGGGGAAGAGAGAAAGAGAGAGTCAGGAAAACTCAGCGTCATGACCGGGAGAGAGGGGAGCTGTGAGGCTGAATGCAAGCCGCTTTTAGGGGATTTTCTATCTGCAGCCAAGGAGTCGGAGAAGAGCAGCCGGTCCAGGGGCTTCGCCATCACAGACCTGCTGGGACTGGAAAGCAGCGCCGAACCCGGTCCCCCGCAGCCGCCAGGGGCGCCCCCGAGGGAAGGGCAGCCTCTGCTCAGCGCGGGGCTGGGGCTGCTCTGCAGCCGCTCGCTCAGCGCCTTCCACCCGCCCGGACCCGCTTTCCTGGACGTGCTGTCCGAGCTGCATGGTCGCCCGGCCGCCCTGCACAGCCGCATGCCACTGCTTCGGAGGGTCACCTTGCTCGACAACTACCAGGCGCTACACAACAACTCCGGTAAAAGCGAGCAGCACTCAGTCTGTACACCCCATCCAGAACCTCATCCAGCAGCCCACACTCTACCCAACCGTCCCCATTTCCCTCACACCTTCTCTCTCTATTCCCACCGCCCCCCGCCCCCCGCCCATTACCTTCTTCTCTGTGTATAGTTGCGAGTCTCCTTATCCTACCTGTAACTCCAGCCACAGGTAGCAATCTCTTCATGTAAAGGTGTAAGTAGAAGACAGGGGCTCAGTGGGCAGCGTCCTCAACTCAAAAGTCAGAAGGTTGTCGATTCCCGTCTTGCTTCACAGTCGAGCCTCTCGTGCAATACTGAGGGAGTGCTGCACTTTCCCAGGTGAGGCTGCCACCTTTGAGCTGAAACGTTAACCTCGTCTGCTCTCTGGGATGGATGTGAAAGATGCCACACATTATTTGGAAGAAGAGTTCTCCCAGTTCTGGTCAATACTTAGCCTTCAACTAACATCACTATAACATGATCTGGCTTTTAAAAAAATATCATTGCTGCTTGCGGGGTCTTGCTGTACCCGTTACCTGCATTAGTACAACATTTCTAAAGTATTTCATTGGCTGTAAAGCGCTTTGGGATGTCCTGAGGTAGTGAGAGCCAGGTATATAAACACTATTCTTTTTATCTAACATGTTCTGTACCTTTCCAAACAGCCGTGTCCTAATTAGTTTATAACGTTTGTGACACATGTGGAGCCAAATTCTCTCCATATATGGAATGCATACCTGTAGTGTTCTTTAAGGCGGAAAACATTGGAAACAAAGGTTGGAAATACAGAGGAAGTTGGACAGAGAACATGAGGTTTAGTCATCTTTGATAAAAGCTCTGGACCCCAATCCTGAACTCATTTCTATCTCCAACACTTGCTCACTTGGTCTGCAGTTGCCCAATCACTCTGTAGTTTTGAGCTGTCCTGCTCCCTCTCTTCACACCCTCCTTCCTTCCCTTTACTTCTGGGGGAATTCTGCAGTCCTGTGCAGTTGGCAACCGGTGGGGATAATTTTCAGATTGGTATTGAGACAGTCAGTTTACCACTTCCAACAAACGAATTATTGTTGGATTTTATTCTATCATTGATAATAAAAACTGTGGAGCAGGCGGCTCTAGAAACCAAACGGACTTTGAATGGAAAGAGAAATTAGACGGGATGATAGTTAATATAGATTAAGGCTAGTTTAGGGGTGTGTACATTAGGTTGGTATTTCTAGTTACTTCAGAGAGATAAATATCAGACTACAGTATGGATACCACCGTATTTTTTATATTAAAATTATAATAATGATATATTTTTATATTAAAATCAATATTTTAAGTATCTATATTACATTTCCTACTCAACTGAAGATTTGGAATTTGCTGTTAGGTTTTGTAATCAGACGTTGGCAAACTAGATTCATTTTCAGGCAATGAAATCTTTAAAATGCAAACCGTGATTTTAAAATGTTGATGAAAGTATAAATAAAGGGGATTTGGGGAGCTTCAAATCAGTATCTGTGAAATTTTATTTATAAATTTACGGGGATAAGGCAGGTGAGTGGGACTAGGTGGAATGCTCTTTCAGAGAGCCAGTGCAGACTCGATGGGCCGAATGACTTCCTTCTGCACTGCAAATGAAATGAGACCTACTGTTTAAACTGCGAACGCTCCGCCGTTTATTTGAGTGGAGGTTATAGGGCTAATTACCCTAGGTAATATCCCGGTTTGTACATCCGCCCGTACCTGATTGAAGCCTGGAAGCTGCACACGCACCTGATGTGCCTTCTCTGGGAGAGAGTTCGACCTGCTCTCTAAACGGTGCAGCATACTGCACACCTGGTTGTGGTTTGAAAGCTAACTAAGGCGAAAGAATCGTCCGGAGCAAAAGGTTTATTAAAAGTATTCATCTGATCAAATGAAGTATGCAGGTACACAAAGTTTTTATAGAAATGTATTGATATTTAACATATTTCATCTTAATTAATTTTTGGGATGTAGGCAAGGCAACTTATTGCCCATCCCTATTTGCCTTGAGTGGCTTGTTCGCCACCTCCAGAGTGCAGTTAAAAGTCAACACCCTGGCATGGGACTGGGGTTCCATTTAGGGCCAGAAGGAGTAAAAACAGCAGGTTTCCCTCTCTAAAGGACAGTAGTGAGCCAGTTGGGTCTCTGCAACAAGTGGACAACTTCATAGTCACTTTTACTGATACCAGATTTCTCATCTTAAACTCCATTCAACTTCTCTGGCTGCCAGGGCAGGATTCGAATGAATGATTTTTGGATTACTAATCAGTAACAGGGAGGTTTTATGTTGCAATGGGTAGCTCCGGGTTCGAGTCCCACTCCAGGCCTTGATGACCAGGGCAGGTGCGGCCATAATGTGGTCAAACAGGCTGATAATCAGCCTGCAAATCCTTTCAACATGGCCAGGTGGTGTGGAGTGGTGTCCCTCAAAGCTTCAGGCTGTGGTGACCTATCCAGGGAAAGAGCAAGCTCTGGGAACAGGTGTAAGCATGTTCTTCGTCTGCCTTGCGTGCCTCTAGATACGGGAAGCCTTCAGTAACGTAACCTCTTTACTACTGTATCCTGCTAAATCAGCTTTGGTGACTCCGAGCTCCAACGCTGGGGATTTTGTTCTTGCTGGGCATTTTTGACTTTGATGGATTTAACAGTGACCCTGGTTTAATCCCTTCCCTGGCACCAGATGACGAGAACACGTCGTGCGATCACAATGACCCGAAGAATCCAGCAGCGTTGCAGTTGAAAAGGAAGAAGAGGCGACACAGGTAGGTGTGAGCTCGGTTGAAAATCCTGACTAAATGGAGATGGGGTCGAGGTGCACTGCAGAAGGGTGCTGGAGTTGGCGCCTTTTTAAAAATTGCAGTTTGCCTGGAATTGGGGTCAAAGTGCTGGCACAGGCAGGTTGGGCCGAATGGCCTCCTTGTGTGATATATAATCCTCTGATTGAAGTTTCTTGATTCTGGTTTAATGATGAGATCAAAATGCCACACAAACCCAAGAGGTGCCAGGTTAGATTCCCTGGTCTCTGCTAATCTCTGGGACTGATACTATTGAATCCAGTTCCTTCTGTTTGCTGCTCAGTGAACAATCATGGAATGTGATCTCAAACAGTTTTAAAATCATGTAATCTTATATACAGTAATTTAAAAACAATTGGACCTAACTAGACGCTGTAACACTGCGAGCCTACCAGTGACCCTGGGCGTAAAACGCACACTGATTATGGTCGATGATTCAGTTGTATTGGCATCCATGTGTGCGAGGTCAACTAATATAACCTACTGGCAATAATGACCATTGCCGATGCCACCCGCCACTGGTCAGCACTGAGTATCAGGCACGAGCCTGCCCACCTCCAGAAGGAGTCAGGCGGCTGGAGGAGGGAGTCGGACCCTCGATGGAGGAAGTGCTGTCAAAAGGCAGATTATTGGCTTGGCCAACAGTGTCCCGCAGCCTGCAAAGGGGTACACTGGCTGCAGGACAGAATATATCAGTGAAGCAGCAACCGTGGGCAGTCCACAACACAGCTCCAGGGTTCAGGTCGGAAAGCAGTCTGAGACAAAAAAAGCCACTAACCAGAAATGTTAACTCTGTTTCCCTTTGCACAGTAGGAGTATTTTCAGCATTTTTGGTTTTTATTCCAAGGTTCAGGTACCTACCTTCAGTGTGACGTTACACGACCTCCACGATAGCTGTATGAACCACCAATGCATAACACGTTATCGACACGGTGCCAGTGCTGTGCATTGGTTCCAGTCATATCTGGTGGAGCTATATCCCATTCAGAGTCGGTGCTAACTGGGGAGCAAGGTTGGACGGGAGCCGACAGGGGGAGGTGGAAGAGTTAGTATCAGTTAGAAATGGAAGATAATTGGAGCGGGTTTCCCATAGTTTGAGAGCTTTGAATAGTTTTAATCCGTTGGCAATTTATAATTAACTTGCTGCTGGTTGTGCCTTTTAGGTTTAGACTGTTAGTATGAGTTAAAGTTAAAGCTCTGCTCTCCTCTCTTAGCTGCTTTTGGGAGTTGGATGATTTGAAGGTTTGGAAGTCTCCCTATGTTGAGATGCTATGTTTTTACAAATATACTGAAGCAATTTGAAATGGACAGTATGAATATTTAAAGGTATTGGAGAATGCTGCCATTTTGATTATCTACATATATATATAGCAACTTGAAACAAAAAGGCTGCAGCAGAGCAGTTTAACGTGACTGTTCATGTAAAAGACAATCATGAGGGCTAACATGATAGTGCTTTGTGGTTAGGATAACATGCCCAGTCCCAGTGGCAGATAAAGGCAATGCCACTCTGCTGCTATTTAACAACTGTATGACATGCTGTACATCCCATTCCCGGGATATACTGATTTTTCGCAGGTATTTGAAAGGGAGGTGGAATCAGTCTTGGAGGAGAGTGCAAAACGGGCGTTGGCGTTTTACGCAGCATTCAATATCCTTCCGTTGATTTCACTGGGGCAGATAGCAACCCGGGCAGGGCAGGTTCCGCTATCACCCGTTTCGCGTTATCACCCAAGGGCAATTTTATCTCTTACATAAATGTGCTTTGAAAGAGTTGTGATGCAGAATATGTGTGTATGCATTCTTATTGGATAAGAAGATCAAGGGATATGGAGCAAAGGAATGGAGTTGAAATGCAGATCAGCCATGATCTAGTTAAATAGTAGGGCAGAATCGAGGGACTGAATGGCCTATTCCTGCGACTACACTACTATAGTGGTGACACTTCAAAAGTATTTAGTTAGCTGTTAAGTGCCTTGGAAATCCCCGAGTTGTGGTGCAGAATATGTGTGTAGGTATTCTTATTGGGTAAGGCGCTGTACAAAGGCAAGATTTCTTCCTTTCTGTTATTCTTTACTTGTGTGTGACCAATATGTCTGACCTTTGAACGCCACAGGACTGTGTTCACAGCTCACCAGCTGGAGGAACTGGAGAAATCTTTCAACGAGGCTCATTATCCAGACGTTTATGCCAGAGAAATGTTAGCAATGAAGACAGAGCTCGCTGAGGACCGAATACAGGTAATTTCACTTGCAGGTCATCACCAACCATGAAGAAATGGGGGTTCCTGGGACTTCCCAGATACATGTAAAATCTCAGTCATGATCCAATTGGATGCAATTGCTTAATGCTAATCACTTGAGGTCCAACAACGAAATTAAAATGATAATGAGAACATTCTCTTCCTCCTTAATGAGCCTATTAGCTGTGTTTGAGGGTCTCCCGCCTTTGAGTCTGAAAGTTGTAAGTTCAAGCCCTACTCCATGGACTTGACCACAAAATCTAGTTTTCTAGCCTGGAGCTTGAAGGAGTGCTGCCTTGTTGGAGGGGCCATTTTTCAGATGAGACTTTAAATCGAGGCCCCATCTGCCCCTCTCAGGTGGATGTAAAAGATCCCACTGCAATGTTTCAAAGAAGAGCAGGGAGTTTGCTCAGTGTCCTGGCCAAATTTATCCATTGACAAACACGTGGAACAGATTATCTGATTATTATTACATTGCTGTTTGTGAAATCTGGCTGCGTACAAGTTTGCTACTCAAGAAGGTGGCTCACCACCACCTTCTCAAGGGCACTTAGGGATGGACAAGAAATGTTGGCCTTGCCAGCAACATGCACTTCCCATGAAACAATAAAAAAAACCCCTTTCTTACGGTACAGCAACAACTACACCTCATTGGCTATGAAGCACTTTCGGATACCCTAGGTCATCACCACTGAGCTATGGCTGATTTCTTTGCTGTGTCCAATGGACTCAGCTACTTTATGCTACATGGACTGAACTGAAATAACTTGACACTAGCATCTATCATGGTGGGAGGATCTCAATAGGAGGCCAAGTAGGGTTGTCCACTTGGCATGATTGACTGAAGATTCTTGCTCCATGGAGAGCCAATAATGAGATGCAATCGCAATGGATATTTAAAGTTTCTAGATAAAGTTTGCCCATCCCATGTCCCCTCAGGTGTGGTTTCAGAACAGAAGAGCAAAGTGGAGGAAGCGAGAGAAATGCTGGGGCAGGAGCAGTGTGATGGCCGAGTATGGACTGTACGGTGCCATGGTCAGGCACTCCATCCCACTGCCCGAATCCATACTCAACTCTGGCAAAAATGGTTTGGTAGGATCTTGTGCCCCATGGCTGCTTGGTAAGCAATTGAAGATTATTGGGGGATGGGAAAGTGGGAGAGGTGGGCACATAAAATCAGGCTGTAGCACCAATGGGTTAAAATGAAACATCAGCCTGTTTCACACCCTGGAAAAGAAAATGGAGTGTGGTGCAAAATGGTCTGCTGATTTACTAGTGCCTGTCTGGTGCTACCACCCAAGACTAACTCACTCCACCTTATGATTCAGTTATCTTTTTTAAATGGCAGCAAAAAGCCAATACAATTTGCTGGACACTGTACAAGCTCCTTACAATTGTCAATTGCATATTCCTCGCTGAAGTTTATTGTCATGAATGCATGAAGGGTGGTAATAAATTGCTTCAGCAGTCCCTTACCCTACCCCAACCCAAGTGAACTGGAGGTTCTGGTCCTTTTTAAAACTATGGGTTACAATTTATATGATTATGTTGTTGCAATCCGAATTCTTTGTCCTGAACACTAGACATTTAGTAAATAGGGAAGTTCCTGAGCCATGTTAATCAGTAAAGTGATGAAACACCATTACACGGTCCTCCTGATTGTGTGCTCATTTTAAACAGTTTGTAGAAACCTCTGAACTTCCTCTGTATGGTTTTCAGGATTTAATTAAATATACAGTTTTGCAGAGCTGTGAGGAATGAAGAGAGAATATAGGAGCATAGGAAATAGGTGCAGGAGTAGGTCATTCTCGAGCCTGCTCCACCATTCAATCAGATCATGCCTGATCTTCTACCTCAATGCCATTTTCCCACACTATCCGCATATCCTTTAATCTCTAGAAATCTATCGGTCTCTGTCTTGAATATACCCAAGGATTGAGCTTTCACAGCCTCTGGGAAAGAGAATTCCAAAGATTCACCACCCTATGAAGAAATACCTCCTCATCTAAATGGCCTACCTCTTATTCTGAGACTGTGTTCCCTGATTCTAGATCCCCCAGCAATGGGAAACATCCTGCACCTTCCTTATTAAGCCCTGTAAGAATTTTGTATGTTTCAATGAGATCACATTTCATTCTTCTAAACTCTGGAGAATACAGGCCCAGTCTCCTCAATCTCTCCTCATAGGACAATCCGCCATCCCAGGATTCAGTTTGGTGAACCTTTGTTGCACTCCCTCTATGGCCAGTATATCCTTCCTTAGGTAAGGAGACCAAAACTGTATGCAATACTCCAGGTGTGGTCTCACCAATGTTCTATACAACTGCAGCAGGACATCTTTACTCAAATCCTCATGTAATAAAGACCAATATACCATTTGCCTTCCTAATTGCTTGCTATGCCTGCATGTTAGCTTTCAATGACTCATTAACAAGGACACCCAGGTCCTTTTTGACATCAACAATTCCCAATCTTCCACCATTTAAAAAATGCTCTGCGTTTCTGTTTTTCCTACCAAAGTGGTTAACTTCACATTTTCCACACTAGATTCCATTGGCTCTGTTCTTGCCCACTCACTTAATCAGCCAAAACCTCTTGAAACCTCTTTGCATCCTCCTCATAATCCCATTCCTACCTAGTTTTGTGTCATTAGCAAACTTGGAAATGTTACATTTGGTCCCCACATCCAAATCATTGATATAGATTGTGACTAACTGGGGCCCATGCACTGATCCTTATGGTACCCCACTAGTCACAGCCTGCCAACCTAAGAATGACCCATTTATTCCTACTCTCTTTTCTGTCCGTTAACCAATTTTCAATCCATACCAGTGTATTGCCCCCAATCTCATGCGCTCTAACTTTGTTTACTAACCTCTTGTGTGGAACCTTATTGAAAGGGAAATTGGGACTAATTGGATAACTCTTTCAGAATGCTCTTTCAAAGGCCAAATAGCCTCATTCTGGACTGTAAGATTCTACAATTCTACAGCCAGTAAGAAAAAGGCTTACTGTGTGAATTGTTATAATATCTACCAGAATGATTTAGTAAAAACTGAAATATGCAGAAAATAAAATAAAAAGGGGTATAAATTGAGAGGTCTGGGGGAGTTGGCCGTCACTAACCAGCCTTTAATTAAAATCTAGGAATGCATAAAAAATCTGTTGACCCAACACTGAAAACTAAAAGTGAAGGAGAGGATTATGTGGCGAGCAGCATTGATTCATCACATACAGAGGTCAGCACAGACCGGGTGCCCATAACCAACCGTGGCACCACAGCTGAAGAAGACAATATGGCCTTGGACCTCTCCAGCACAGAAAAACCATCGAGCAAGGACAATAGTCCAAAGCAATACATTTCTAGGCAGTCCAATGTGGAGATTAGACAAAGAGCACCGAAGAAAAATTAATATTGTCACAATGCTACTGTCTAACCAGATGGGCCCAGGGTGAGGGAACAGTCTCCCCACTGAGGAACTGCACTCATCTCATTTTAAATCAGGTTCCTATGGTGGTGAAAATACATGGGTGACCACAGCAAAAGAGGAGGATGTCTAATTTACCTCTGTCGTTGAACTGCTAATGGTTTATTGGTTATTAAATCAGTGACCTACAAATAGCATTGTAGTTTACTCTGAATAAAAAATGATGTAAATCAGGGCATTCCAATGGAAATGTATGCAGGATTGAAAATAACATGACTAAACCCTGCATCATATCTGTCCCACCTTCTCTTACTGCTGAATAACTCTGCCCCCTGTGAATGGAGAGGGAAGATCCTAATCCATATGGAAATATATGGCACAAATGTGAATGGTAGCTGACAACTACAGTAACATGGTAAACCCAAATGAAAGATTGTATGCATTAAGAGTAATAGGTAAGGCAGCCCAGTGAGAGCACACATTAGTGCATGAATGGATTGTCTATTACGGCAGTAGGAAATGTAGCCAGTCCCCTATGTAATAAGATCCAAATCTCTGATGGATGGGAGGAATAAGGAAGTAAAATGCAAATCACTTACCAAGGAAGATAGCATCACTTCAAGTTTCTTTTGGGTATCTTCTTTCTGTTGACTGAAACATTGCATTGGCAGAAGCCTGGAAGCATGTTGTCTCTCTGCCCTCTTCGTTGTTGAACAACTTGCTGAGAGAGAAAGGGTGAGAAATAGAGAAAAACAATCTCAAAAAAATGAGGCATTAGAAATAAATAGTTTCCTTCAAGTGTATTGCACTGAGGGTAAAATACAGAATGAATTTGCAACTTAATGTAGCCCACACAGAGAGCAGCACATAGGCTGGGGAGCATTACGAAGAGAGTAATAAATAGGCTGAAGCATGTTTCTCAGAGTAGGCAATAGACTGGTATGCATTATACCAAGGGCAATGCACAGGCTGGGGTATGTTTAGCAAAGGTTGCCACTTGGGCTGGTGTGCATTATGCAGGGTAACATAAAGTTGGGAATTATATACAGAGGGTGGTATGTAGGCTAGGATGTGTTATACAGAAGTTAATGCACAGGCTGTAATATGTTATGCAGAGAGAATTGTATGGGCTGGGGTGTGTTATGAAGTTGTAATGCATGGGTACTGGGTGTTGTGCAGTAGCTAATACATGGTTGCTGGAGTATGTTACACCATGGGTAATGCATTTAAAATGTTTAAGATTCTTAGAGAATTTGAAAGGGTGGATAGAGAGAAACCATCTCCTCTCAGTCCAGAACAAAGGGCATATCCTTAAAATTAGGATCTAGACCATTCAACAGCTATGTCAGAAAGCACCTTTTTACACAATGGGTAGTGGAAATCTGGAACTCTCTCCCTCAAAAACGTATTGAGACTAGGTTAATTAAAAAATCAAAACTGAGGTAGATAGATTTTTGCTGGGCAGAGATATTGAGAGTTATGGAAAAAAGTGCAAAGGTGAAATTTAAGATACAAATTGGCCATGCTTTAATTGAATGGTGGATCAGGTTTGAGAGGCTGAGTTGTTTACTTCTGTTTCTTTGTAATGCATGGATTCTTGTGTTGCGCAGTAGGTAATGCATGGTGATGGGATGTGTTATGCAGCTGATGATGTATGGCTGGGTTGTGTTGTGCAATGGGTAATACAATGGGCACATGTGTCCTGCAGTGGGTAATGCATGGGCTGGGATATAACACAATTTCTGTGTTTTGATGCTCTATAAAACGCAAAATAATTTTGGGCATATTTAAACTGGGTTAGTTTTACAGCGTACTTCCAGCCAGATATTATTTTTACATATACCAAAAAAAAATTCAGTTCACTTCAATTGTATGGAGTGCACTAAGTTCCAAATAAACACTATCTCTGATCTAATCCCAAAATCTTATCCAGTTATTCCTGTTTCAAAGTTCAATGCCATAAACCTATTTCACAAACCAACCTACGAGCAAGCAGCAAAAAGATTAGGAGTCAGACATTATATATTGCTGATGTTTTTTTTAAAGATATTTGTTAATATTTTTACAATTATAAACTACTTTTAGGTTCAGTTATGAACTGAATACTTGTGTTATGCTAAAGACTTGATAAATCCCATCTATTTTAAATGTTTTGCTACCTCACATTTTGTTTTGACAAAAAAGAATATTTGCATAGTGTGTGTTCTAGATAAGTGTTCGCTGCTAAAGTTTTGTTGATAGCTGTAATTCTTAGGATTGTTTTGCCCTTTGGGTATTTTCAAGAGATGGGTAGACAATAGGCCTGTGAGAGACCTCCCTCACATGGTCAGCTTCTGATTTTCCCAGTATAGCCCATTAGTGGCAGTATTTAAAAAAAAATTCATTCTCTGGATGTAGCATCATTCACAAGGCTGGCATTTATTGTCCATCACTAGTTGTCCTTTAGAAGATGGTGGTGTGTCTCCTTTTTGAACCACTGCAGTCCATGTGGTAAAGGAGCTCCCACAATGCTGACGGCAGGGAGATCAAGGACTTTGACTAAGTGACGATGAAGGAATGGAGATATATGTCCAAGCTGGTGTATGACTTGGGAGGGCAGGTTGGAGGCAAGGGTGTTCCCAAGCACTGACTGCCCTCTGTTAGATGGTCAAGTTCACAGGCTTGGAAAGTGTTGCTGAAGAAGCCTTGGCAAGATGCTGCAGTGTACCCTGGCCAGGCCAAGAGGGGGAGAGGGGGAAATACGGTTATTGGACTAATAATTCAATTTTAAGGGATCTAGTGCACTTACCAAATGACAGTGGCAGCTGGTGCTCCTTTGGGCAGATGAAGCAAATTCCGTAACCAAGACAGTTTGTCACTGTGGCAATGAACTCATTGTAAGAACAGAGCACCTGTTGCCCTGAGGAGAAACTTAAAAGGGTTAAAAATATCACAAACAAATGCAAACTTTTGTAACTGGTCTTTTGGCTCTGAGTTGCAGTTTTGTGCATGGAATATTCCAGAAACAGGTTAAAAAAAATGTTGTGTATGTGTGTGTGCCATTCTCAGCCATAACAAGTCTAATAATTCTAGATGAGATGGATGGCTAATCCTTCATGATTATTCTGGAGTCACCAGGAATTGAAGATTAATCTCCCAGATATCGCTACATCCAGGAGAAAGATCGTAGAGACATTTTGTTTTAAATGTGTATTTTCTTTTGAACAGTTTGCTTCAGTGATAAAACTGTTGGAGGTGAGAGGTCAGAGGCTAGGAATTCTGCAACGGGTAATACATCTAGACTCCCCAAAGCCTGTCCACCCTCTACAAGACACAAATTAGAAGCGTGATGGAATACTCCACCTCTCTGGATGAGTGCAGCTCTAAAAGTCCTCAAGAAGTTCGACATCAGCCAGAACAAAGCAGCTGCCATAATTAGCACCCGATCCACCACTTTAAACATTCATCCTTCCACTGCCAGTGCTCAGTGGCAGCAATGTGTACTACCTATAAGATGCACTGCAGCAACTCACCAATCCCATGGGGCAGAATTTTGCCCTAGATAGGTGGGCAGGCCCGACCGGCTCGGTGGTGGGCGGGCAGCCGATCACCGCCGCTGAAGTGGGCCCCGCCGCCATTTTGAGTGGGTGGGCCAATTAAGGCTTCCTGTGCGGGGTGGGGAGGGATTCCCCAACTGTCAAAGTGCGCTCATTTGCGCATGCGCGCGGGAGAGCACACACCTCCCTGAGATTAAGTGCTGCTTCGGGGAGATCGGTGAAAGCTTTATAAACATCAAAAATAGAAAAATAAAAAAATTATTAAAATGTCCTCCTCATGTGACAATATCACACGAGATGGGACATGTTAATAAATATGACTAAAACTTTATTAAACTGCCAGTGGATGAGGTTTCATGTTCTTTCAGAAGTCCGCTGGGGCTTCTGGCCTGCTCGCCAGCCTTAAAGTTGGATGGGCAGGGCCTTTAATTGGGTTAACTACCCTGTCAATGGCCTCAATTGGCCATTGACAGGTCGGTGGGCGGACAGCTGTTTTCGCTGTCCGCCCGCCTTCCTGAATATTTAAATGGGGTGGAAAAATTCTGGCCATGAGCTCTGCCACTTGGAAAGACAAGGGCAGCAGATACAAGGGAATGCCACTGGCAGCAATTTCATCTTCAAGTCACACATCATCCTGACTTGGAAATATATCACCATTCCTTCACTGCTGCTAGGTCAAAATCCTAGAACTCCCTCCCTAACAGCACTGTGGGTGTACCTACACCACATGGACTGCAGTGGTTTAAGAAGGTGGCTCACTACCACCTTCTCAAGAGCTATTAGGGATGGGCAATAAATGCTGGCCTTGCTTGAAAATATCCCATAAACAAATAAAGAAAAAAGACTGACAGTCAAGAATAATTCAAGTAAGTAGTGAAGACTTTGTTCGCTTTCCAATGAGGATAGATGTGTTAAATGAGCAGTGACAGGAGTATGTGGCAGCGTGCTTGTATGTAGGAGGTCATACAACAAAACATCCAGGAATACATCCAACTGCAGTTGGCAGTGAGATTCATTTACATCAGCTGATGAGCTGCTGATGGAAGTAGGAGGAATTCTTGCCTCCTAATAGCTGGAGAGGTGGGGTTGCTTCATGCCAGGCTGACATCCCATAACCTGGGACAATGGAAAAAAAACACAGGGGCATATGGAGAGCATGCTGGCTGAAGTTAACACGTGAATGGACACTAGTGGTCCTTGGTATGAAAACCAGCATTATAAATCAATGAAATATCCAGTAAACATGCCGCAGCGGACTGATACCCTGTTGCAGTGGCCTATTGTTTTTCTACAGGTTCTATAGGAAAGAATGGGGATAGTGGGCTTAATAAGATAGAGCCAACACAGGCATGATGGGCTGAAAGGCCTCTTCTGTGCTGTAAGATTCTATGATTCCACATTTGGTTGATCAAGAACATACCTTAAAGAAATTGGATGGGGGTAGGATTTAGGGGCATTCTACTCAGATTATAATGGTAAGAATAGGTATAATTACAATTCAGTGCCATTCAAGGCAGGCTGAGGGCCTTTGGTTATAACTAACTGTATCCAATACTGCCCAATATAAATTTTTTGATGCAAGCATCACAAATCTTGGAGTGGCTTGGATGAGCATTTGGCTATGCCGAGTTACAATACACAAGCAGCATTTGAACAGTTGAAATCTAGAGTTTCTTGCCTAGTTGTGGTTTTGTACAGTTGTGTCTACTTTATGCCTAATTGTCCATTGGTGGCCAGAATACAGCCTATCTTGTATCTAAACAAAATGTTTAATAAGCCATAATGATTTCTTTAAGATAATGTATGACTGTGGGAATGACATTGGCTTCAGAATGGACATTGTTAAGTGTAGAAAATATAAATTATTCTACGGCAAACATAAAGAAATCTGGCATGATTTTAGACCAATAATCTTAGTCCTGTCATGTTTGTCAGAAAGCACTTTTGCTGTATAGCTATATAAAACTTTATATGTAATCTATTTTCCATCTGTTATTATTCAAATGTTTTAAATGTTGATGTTTGATGCAGAATAAACTTTCAATTTAACATGCTTTGCTTTTTCATTGCACCTTTGCACTTTTTTACTTGGTAATTGTGGACATGAGTTATCCTCAGTAATTGCAGAATGCTATTGATTGTAATTATGGAGATATCAACACTATAAGAAATGCAGGAATTAAAACAAAATTAGGATCATATAGCACAGGAGGCCATTCAGCCTATCACATTTGTGCTGGCTCTTTGAAGGAGTTATCCAATTAGCCCCAGTCCACTGCTCTTTTGCTATTGTCCTGCAAATGTTTCCTTTTCAAGTATCTGTCCAATTTCATCTTGCAAGTTATTACTGAATCTGCTTCCACTGATTTTTAGGCAGTGCATTCCAGATTATAATGCATTGTGCAAAAACAAAAATCTTCTGCTCTCTCCCTTGGTTGTTTTTTCAATTATTGGTTGCCAACTTTCCTACTAGCGGAGAAAATTTCTTCTTGCTTACCCTTATTAAAACCCATATAATTTGGAAAACTTATATTAAATCTTCCCTTAACATTCTATGTTCTAAGGAAAGCAATCCCCATTCTTTGGGCAGAATTTTGCCGTCAGCAAGCAGGGGGCGAGGCCCACTTGCCGATGTGTAAAATGACGCGGGATGACATCGGGCAGAACCCCCAACGTCTCCCCGCCCTATTTAAATTTTCAGCAAGGCAGGGGCACAGCAAAATCAGCTACGGGCCCACCGACCTGTCAATGGCCAATTGAGGCCATTGACAGGATCATTTAACCAATTAAAGGACCTACCCGTCCAACATTAAGGTTGGTGGGCAGGCCAGGTGCCCCGGCGGCAAATAGAGAAAACAAGAAACCTCATCGAGCGGCAGGATGTGGTTTCATGTGGGGTTTTAAAAATTTTAATGAAGTTATTCTGTAAATTATGAATATGTCCCAAATCATGTGACATTGTCACATGAGGCGGACATGTAAGGGAATTTATTTTTTCTATTTTTAATATTTTACAAAGTCCAGGCAATCTTCCTGAGACCTGCGCTCTTTCGTATGCATGCACGAGAGAGCGCACTCTCGATTTCAGGGATTCCTCCCCGCCCACACAGGGAGCGGATAGTGCTTCCTGCCAGACGTCACGATGGGCGGGCCTTAATTGGCTCCGCGCCTGCCGGAGATTGGGTTGGGCCTGCCCGCCTGACAGGCAGAAAATTCTGCCCTTTGTGTCTCTCTGCATTACTGAAGTCCCACAAACTTGTTGCCATTCTGATAAATCTCCTCTGCACCCTCTCCAAATTGGAAAGATATAGTTGGAGTCATAGGGGAATTCTACTCCCCCACTTAATTAATTCTGAGGAGATAAAATAGATTCCCTTAGAAGGTCCTGGTTTGGTTCTCTGGTGTGTACTAAGTATGTGATCTCAGTTGTGATGGTACTAAGAGCACCACTGTGGATCTAAATGTTTTGAACTGGGTCAAGGGACAAAATTACCATGTTTTCATAATCATTGTCCAAAGGCAAAGAATGATTGTGTGAATGTCACGTGTGATTCTGATATTCTTCCCCCACACCTGGAAATAATTCATCCTGGTTCACCCACAAAGAATGCTCATTTACAATAGGGAGTCAAGAGCAACTGTTGGCTATTGAGCTATACCACAGTCAGAACCTTTAGGAGGGTAGGACTGGGGTAGGAGCTGTACATAAAATAAATTAGGATAATATTACAATCTCCTTAAAGACCAATAATATTTCAGAGAAATTTGAACTTCCAGTTAACAGCTGAAAGAATAACACATGGGGAGATGGTGACATAGTGCTAATGTGACTGGACTAGCAATCCAGGGGCTCAAGCTAATTCTCTGGGGACATGGGTTCAATTCCCACCAGCTGCCATGGTGGAATTTAAAATCATTTTAATAGATCTGTATTATAAATCTAGTTTCAGTAATACTGACCGAAACCATCATTAAAAGAACATCTTGTTCAATGTAGTTGACTCTTAACTGCCCTCTAAAATGGTTCAGCAAGCCCCTCAGTTCAAGGGTATTTAGGGATGGGGCAAGAAATTCTGGCCTTGCCAGTGAGGCCCACATCTCATGAAAGAATAAAGGCTTCTTGTTTTAAAACTTTTGCTGTATCGAATGACTAAACAGTCTGTTAACTAAATACTATTTTCTTTTTAGGCAACTTATTCTCTAAACTATAAAAATAAATTCCTTTTTACTTATCACACATTGCACTTTCCATGGAATTACAGTTTTTATTGCAAACAGTTCATAGGTGTTCCCAGCTTTCAATGGGTTGCTTCCATTTGACTTTCCCAGCTGGTTAATGCCTAATTCCAGAACTCTCTCTCCCTACGAGGGTTACTCTGTAGATTTATTCCTCTAGCTCCAGCTAGGAAAATCTTTCTGCCTTCTTTAACTCTTCACAAACTCAGTCTACAATCTGAGCTTGGGCTCCCACCCGCATTCTGTGCGGTGAACAATAGAGTCAGCGTTTTCTCTGCTTAAAAGGGAGGCCTGGCTGCTTTTATCTTTTGCTCTCTCTATCTCTCAGATGGCTGCAGACTACCCAATACAAAACTGCAACTGCTGTCAGTATGTGATATTTCTGGGTTTAAAGGGAAGCCTGTAACCTGATCTCAAAATGGCCACAAGCATAAACATCTTGCACCTCTCGCTCAATAAAGCAATCTGAGTTTTATTCAGATCTCTAACAATTAAACCACCCAAGCTTACTATCAGGCAGACTCCAGCACAGATTTATTTATTTGTTCATGGGATGCAGGCATCACTGGCTAGATTAGCGTTTATTGCCCAACCCTATATGCCTCGACAAAGTTCAAAGTTGTGGTGAGCCACCTTCTTGAACCATGTGTTATAGGAACACCTACAATGCTGTTAGGAAGGGAGGATCCAGGATTTTGAGAGGAAATTACAGATGGTGGTATTCCAATGCATCTGTTGCTCTTGTCCTTCTAGATGATAAAGGGTTTGGAAGGTGCTGTTGAAGGAACGTTGTCAATTAGCTGCAGTGCAACTCGTAGATGGTACATACTGCTACCACTGTGTGTTGGTGGTGGAGGGAGTGCCTGCTGAAGCTGGTGCTGGATGGAGTGGCAATCAAGTGGGCTACTTTGTCCTGGATGGTGACATGACCCCTTTTATCTGCCCTATATTTAGAGCTACAGCCCCAAAATATTGTAGCAGGGAAGTTGCACTGTCTCCCTGACATGCACTGGGCCTCACAGTTGCCATGGTGGCTGTCAGCTGAGTCCCTGCCGTCAGGTGGCAGTGGCAGTGGAGAGCACCAGTTTGGGGAGTTTTTGGTGCCTGGGGGTGGGGGTGGGGGGTCCCTTTGGGGGACGGCACAGTTTCTTTGGTGGGCTTGTGTGTCAGAGCTGGAGGCCATTAGCTGCGGCTGAAGAGTGGGCAGGAGGGGAAGGAGCCTGAGAGAGCAGCCCAGCCAAAGGCCTATGTCAGTGACTGGGGAACCAGTGCCGGTAAAAGGGAACTAGAGCATGCATCGAGCTACTCGAGGTCAATGAAGACAGTCTAGATAGCACAGAACTCTCCGAGTTCAAGAAGTCCCGAGATGCTGAAGATAACCATTCCTGGTCTGGATGCAAGGTAATCTGTGGCTCACATGTTTGAGTGGAACTAGCAACAGGGGTGCCATTTGCATGCTAACTCTCAACTTCATTTTGGCTGTGTTGCATGCACAGTTTTAAGCCGAAAACTCATTTTGCAAAGAGTGGGGATGGGAGGTTAAAGAGAGAAAGGTTCAGAGTCACAGGCCTTCACTCTACCTGAAAGTAAGGCATTTCTGCTTCCCATGGTTGCATCGGTCTTCACTATAGAGGATACAAGTGTCATTCCAGAGATAGCTGTAAATCAGGAATTGGAACTCAGGAAAATTCAATTCAGTAGGCAAGTGGTGCTGAGCAAATATTTGCAGCTGCAGGCTGACAAGCCCCCTGGATCTGACCCCTAGGACATCATCCTAGGGTCTTAAAAGAAATGGCCAGTGAGATAGTTGATGTGTTGGTTTTAATTTTCGAAAATTCCCTAGATTTGGGGTAAGTTCCATTAGATTGGAAAATAGCGAATGTAACTCCCTTATGCAAAAAGGGAGGGAGACAGAGGTCAGGAAACTATGGGCCAGTTAGCTTAACATCAGTCATAGGGAAAATGTTAGATGCTATTATTAAAGACGTTATGGCAGAGCATTTAGATAAACTCAAGCTAATCAGGCAGAGCCAACATGGTTTTGTGAAAGGGAAATCATGTTTAACCAATTTATTGGAGTTCTTTGAAGAAGTAACATGTGCTGTGGATAAAGGGCAACCCGTGGATGTACTATACTTAGATTTACAGAAGGCATTTGATAAGGTGCCACATCAAATGTTATTGTGGAAAATAAAAGCTCACGGGTGTAGGGGGCAACATAATGGAAAATTGGCTTGCTGCAGGAAACAGAGAGTAGGCACAAATGGGTCATTTTCCGGTTGTGAAGATGTAACTAGCGGTGTGCCAGGGGGATCAGTGCTGAGGACTCAACTTTTTACAATTTATATAAATGACTTGGGTGAAGGGGCTGAAGGTATGGTTGCTAAACTTGCAGATGATACAAAGATAGGTAGGAAAGTAAGCTGTGAAGAACACATATGGAGGCTACAAAGGGATATAAATAGGCTATTTGAGTGGGCAAAGACCTGTCAAAGGATTATAATGTGGGAAAATGTAAAATAGCCCATTTTGGCAGAAAGAATAAAAAAGAAGCATATTATTTAAACGGTGAGCGATTGCAGAGCTCTGAGATGCAGAGAGATCTGGGTAACCTAGTGCATGAATCATAAAAGGTTAGTATGCAGTTATAGCAAGTAATTAGGAAAGCTAATAGAATGTTACTGTTTTTGGGAGGGGAATGAAATATAAACATAGGGAGGTCACATCTGGATTATTCTGTACAGTATTGGCGTCCTTATTTAAGGAAGGATGTAAATGTATTAGAAGCAGTTCAGAGGAGGTTTACTAGAATAATAGCTGGAATGGGAGGGTTGTCTTATGAGGAAAGGTTGGACAGGCCAAGCTTGCTTCTGCTGGAATTTAGAAGAGTAAGAGGCGGCTTGATTGAAACATATAAGATCCTGAGGGGTCTTGACAGGGTGGATATGGGAAGGATGCTTTCTCTTGTGGGAGAATCTCAAACCAGGGGTCACTGTTTAAAAATAAGGGGTCGCCCATTTAAGACAGGGATGAGGAGAGATTTTTTTTCTCTCAGAGGGTTGTGAGTCCTTGAAACTCTCTTCCTCAAAAGGCACTGGAAGTCAGTGTGCTGAAATTGCTCAGTTTGCTCAACTTCTCCGGACTGTTTTTAAGTTTTGTGGGGCACCACCTTCCAGCTTGCGATGTCATTTTGCAGCAAGTTGACCCCTTGCATGGGCAAGCTTGAAATTACACCCACTGTTACCAACCTGATAACAAGTTCACTCTTTAAGTGAATTGTCACTAATGGTACCTCAGCACTTTCTCCAGCTAGTCCTTTGATTATCACTTTGGAATTTGTCCTGCTTCTGTGTGGGAAATCTTCAATTCTCCCCGTTAGGAGTGTCTGTGAACAACCAATATTTGAGAGAATGTTACTCTTTCTTCCCGGTTCTCTGGAACCACTAGGGGGCACTTCCCCTTTACATATGAATCCTGATAGGATTCTGTGCCTTCCTTTGTATTTGCATAAAAGGATTATGATTATAGTTACTACAGATAAGGACTGCATTAGAATACTGCCTGTGGCTTTCTTCACATGTCAGCAGTGTTCTTTTATATGGCCTGGTTTACCACAATTAAAGTAGGCAGGGCCTGGTCCTGCAGCTCTGTCTTCTTCATTCCTTCTTTTCAAAGTTGGGGATTGGTTTCCCCATTTTCCTCCATTTTCTTTTCTGTTAGGATCAATTTCTTTTCCATCTGTCTTCTGCTTATCTTTCCCCTGTTGATATGAACTATTTGGCTCATGTCTGTTGTGATTCAGAGGCTATGAGTCAATTCCCAATCCTCAGCCTTCATGCCAGCTGTCCTTGCTGAAGTAACATTTTGTTCAAGGTACATTTTAACATAGTAAGGGAGACAATTTGTAAACTCCTCTAACAACACCAATTCTCTTAATCCATCATAAGTATGCTCTATCTTTAAAACACACACCCATCAGTCAAACGCAATCTGTTTGATACTTTAAATTCCAGATTCATTTGCATGGGCTTTTTATGGGAATTTTGGAATTACTGATGAAATGGCTCTGGCACAAGTTCATTGGCACTCAGGGTTGCATCCGTAGTCTGTTTGTAATCAGCAGTCTCTTCAGGGGCCAGTGTAGAGAGGATTTCTTGGGCTTTTCCTGTTAACTGGCCCTGGATCATCTGTGCCCATGCCTCTTGGGATTAATGCAGCTGATCTGCAACTTTTTCAAAAGCAGCAAAGAAGGATTCTACATCTCCCTCTTTTAATTTAGGAACAAATTTGGAGAATTTTAGGGCTTTGAGGTCTGTTTTGGAATTTTGGGGATTTAGGCTGTCATTAGGCAGAATAAGATTTCTCCTAGCAGCTTCGAGTTGCCTTAGGTCTCTATCTCTCTGTACTTGCCGCTCTTATTCCAACTTCTGTAGCTGGAAATTCCTTTCTCTTTCTCCTCTCTCTGTTTCTTTCTGAGTTTCTCTTTCCTCCCATTTTTTCTGGGCTTGAAGTTTTAGCTCCTTTTCTCAGGCTTTAAACTCTAGCTCTGTTTTTTCCCTTGGGCTTTAAACTCCAGTTCAATTTCCAACATTTCCAGTTCTATTGTGGCTAAATGGTCATCAGTTTGCTCTCCTTCATCAGTAAAGTGCTATCAAGCGGCACTTGCTTAGTAATCACCTGCTCGCTGACACTCACTTTGGGTTCCGCCAGGGCCACTCAGCTCCAGACCTCATTGCAGCCTTGGTTCAAACATGGACAAAAGAGCTGAACTCCCCAGGTGAGGTGAGAGCGATTGCCCTTGGCATCAAGGCCGCATTTGACCGACTGTGGCATCAAGGAGCCCGAGCAATGGGAATCGGGAGAAAACTTTCCATTGGTTGGAGTCATACCTAGCACAAAGGAAGATGGTTATGGTTGTTGGAGGTCAGTTACCTCAGTTCCAGGACTTCACGACAGGAGTTCCACAGGGTAGTGTGCTTGGCCCAACCATCTTCAGCTGCTTCATCAATGACCTTCCTTCCATCATAAGGTCAGAAGTGGGTTGTTCGCGGTGATTGCACAATGTTCAGCACCATTCGTGACTCCTCAGATACTGAAGCAGTCCATGTCCAAATGCAGCAAGACCTGGACAATATCCAGACTTGGGCTGACAAGTGGCAAGTAACATTTGCACCACACAAGTGTCAAACAATGACCATCTTCAACAAGAGAGAATCCAACCATCACCCCCTGATGTTCAATGGCATTACCATCACTGAATCTCTCACTGTCAACATCCTGGGGGTTGCCTCCTGACTCCCCAAGGCCTGTACACCATCTACAAGGCACAAGTCAGGGATGTGATAGAATATTCCCCACTTGCCTGGATGAGTGCAGCTCCCGCAACACTCAAGAAGCTTGACACCATCCAGGACAAAGCAGCCCACTTGACTGGCACCACATCCAGAAACATTCACTCCCTCCACCACCGACGCACAGCAGCAGCAGTGTGTACCATTTACAAGTTGCACTGCAGCAATTCACCAAGACTCCTTCGACAGCACCTTCCAAACCCACAACCACTACCATCTAGAAGGACAAGGGCAGCAGATAGATGGGAACACCACCACCTGGAAGTTCCTCTCCAAGTCACTCACCATCCTGACTTGGAAATATATTCCTGTCGCTGGGTCAAAATCCTGGAACTCCCTCCCTAATAGCACCGTGGATGCACCTACACCACACATGCTGCAGCGGTTCAAGAAGACAGCTCACTGCCACCTTCTCAAGGGAAATTAGGAATGGGCAATAAATGCTGTCCCAGCTAGTGAAGCCCACATCCCATGAATGAAAAAAAAAATAAAGTAACCTGGTCTGGTTCCGATTCAGCTTCTGCTGCCTGTTCAGTCTCTGGACTGAATCCAAAATGCTCAGCCAACATTTTCAGGAATCCCTGTCTTTTTGCCTTGGTTGTCTTCAGTCCTATCTGCTTTGCAGTGGTTTTTAGCTGCTCCATGTCTAAGGATGCTAACTTTTGCCAATTTAAACCCTCCTGACCGATAAACTCTTGAGCATCACAAGTTGCCATCTTGATTTTTCTTAGTACTATTTATAAAACAAAGCTTGCTGCTCTAGCTTCTGGTTTGGTTTCAATCAATCTGGACTCCTGTTACTTCCCTTCCACTTCATTGCAGTTCAAGATTTGACTCCTTTCAGAATGGATTAAACCTCGGCTTTCTGAAGAAATTTGGCTTTGGCTCCGTTTGCAATGGGTAATATTCCAGACAAGAGACCTGATTGTTACTGTCACGTAAAAACCATTTCTTCAAAGCGGTGAGTGTGAGTGTGTGTGTGCGTGTGTGTGTGTGTGTGTGTGTGTGTGTATACGTGTGTGCGCGTGTGTGTGTATACGTGTGTGTGTGTGTGTATATGTGCGTGTGCGTATATGTGTGTGTGCGTGTATGTGTATATGTGTGTGTGTGTATACGTGTGTGTGTGTGTGTGTATATGTGCGTGTGCGTATATGTGTGTGTGCGTGTATGTGTATATGTGTGTGTGTGTATACGTGTGTGTGTGTATATGTGTGTGTGTGTGTGTATGTGTGTGTGTATGTGTGTGTAAGTGTGTGTGTGTGTATGTATATGTGTGTTTGTGTGTATATGTGTGTGTGTATATGTGTGTGTATATGTGTGTGTGTGTGCATGTGTGTGTGTGTGTATATGTGTGTGTGTGTATATGTGTGTGTGTGTGCGCACGCGCGCACATGTGTGTGTTTATTTTGCATGTGATTCAATTATAAAAATTACCTGCGGCAAAAATTTCGTCTTAAACAAGATAAAGGTTAGTTCATTACAAAACTACCGTTGTAAGTCACTTAAGTAAAGGTGATAAAGTTATTAACTAAAATACAAATTCAAATGTGGAAATGAAGTCAAAGGAAAAAGGATATCTAAAGATGAAATTTCAAATCAATCTCTGTGAGATATCGTTGAATTCCTTCTTTCCAAAGTGAAGGGGTTGAAACTTGTGGTTCTGTTTAGCAGCTGCGAAGGCTTGTGAAGCTGAAGATTTGAAGTTTCCTTCCATAGGTGGGCTTGGTAGGTAGAGCAGATTCTGGCAGAGAGTAAAGGCTCCTTTCCTTTCTGGAGACTGCAGGTACTGACAGTGGATTACCTGGTTTCTTCTCAGTAGCCCTGAGATATTTTTACTGGAAGCTTTACTCCGAAACCCCTGATGGCAGGAAACCTGAGTTCTTAGATTTGGTTCATGACTGTTTCAGCTGAGAGTTGTGTGCTGCTATTGTCTCTCACACTGCAACACAAAATAGCTTCTTGCAGCCTCTTTTATTTAATCCAAAAACACAAAATAGTTGCTATCCCAAATTGTCAAATCATACTTCCATATTAAATATTGGGTTAGCCCTTGTCTGGGGGCCATGGTCCAATCCATTGTTTTTTTAGCTGAGGTAATTAATCTTTTAAATGTTTCAGCCATTAACTTCAATGGTTCCCATTCTCCCAGGTTTGGGAGATAGGAAAGAGCTATTCACACCTCCACGGAAGCCATTGTCAATGATTTTCTGCTTACCCTCATGGAGATGCACATTGAATTACAAATGTCTTCACGAGTCATGGATATGTCTACTTGCAATCCACTTGGAGTCTTCTAGAAGCTTAATCACATTGCATTTGTAAAAGGTCAGGTGACTTTTGTTGGCCATCTTCAAAGCTTGTTGTGTCAATTTAAAATCAAGATTAGTTTTTTAAACAAAATTTATAATGGCCATGAACACCTGACTACGCTACTGACCACTAGCCACTGACCACTATCCTGACCATCTTACCCCCAACTGACCACTGGCCCCCTGACTGACCACTTGACCCTCCCAACTGACCAAACCCTCAACTGACCCTCCCCACTGACCACCTGAACCCCTGCGGAACCTCCTACTGACCAACCCCACCCAACCACCCTTCCACTGACCACTCTGCTACAACCCTACTGCCCCCAGCTGATACCCTTCACTGACCACCCACCCTCCTCCACTGACCACCTGAACTCCACCTCTCCACTGACCACCTTATCCCCCCCCGACTGAACCTCCACTGACCACCCAACCCCCATCCCCCCAGACAAAGTCCCCCTGACCAACCCCCCTAAACTGACCTCCCCTCCGACTGACCACCCTACTAACCACATGACCCCCCCAACCCCCCAGTGGGTTGGGGGGGGGTCAATAGGTGGAAAGGCATGTTGTGATGAGGACATAAGGAATCTGCAAGGGGATATAGATAGGTTGAGTGAGTGAGCAAAAACTTGGCAGATGGAGGTTAATGTAGGAAAGTGTGAGATCATGCACTTTGGTAGGAAGAATTAAAAGGTAGATTATTATTTAAATGGAGAGAGACTCCAAAAAAGTGCAGCACAGAGGGACCTGAGTGTTCTTGTGCATGAAACACAAAAAGTTAGTGTACAGGTGCAGCAAGTAATTAAGAAGACAAATGGAATTTTGGCCTGTTTGGGGGTTGGTAGGGGGTTAGAGTTTAAAAATAGGGAAGTCTTGTTACAGCTGTACAGGGTGTTGGTGAGGTTGTACCTGGAATACTGTGTATAGTTTTGGTCCCCATATTTAAGAAAGGATATACTGGCATTGGAAGCAGTTCAAAAGAGATTCCCAAGGCTGATTCCTGGGATGAAAGGGTTGACTTATAAAGAACGGCTAAACAGGTTAGGCCTTTATTCATTACAGTTTAGAAGAATGAGGGGTGATCTTATTGAAACGTAGAAGATTCTGAGGGTGCTTGACAGGGTAGGTGTTGAGAAGATGTTTCCACTCGTGGGGGAATCTCGAACTAGGGGACATAGTTACAGAATAAGGGTTCACTCATTTAAAACTGAGATGCGAAGGAATTTCTTCTCTCAGAGGGTAGTGAACATCTGGAATTCTCTACCCCAGAGAGTTGTGGAGGCTAGATCACTGAAAATATTTAAAGAGGAGGTAGATAGATTTTTGAAAGATCGGGGAGGTGAGGGTTATGAGGAGCTGGCACGAAAGAGGAGTTGAAGACTGGAGCAGATCAGCCATGATTTTGTTGAATGACGTGACAGACTTGAGGGGCTGAATGGCCTACTCCTGCTCCTATTTATTATGTTCTTATGACTCTGCAGCCCTCGACTAAAGGCTTCAGGAACGTGCTGCCTTGCACAGTTCTCGCCTGTCCTGAGTCGGAACATCAGGCGAAAAAGGATTGGCTGGATTTTGAGGTAAGAAACTATGAGCAGAGATTCTTCCACTCTACGGAAGTTCAGGCCCAGTATCACAACTACACACTCATGACAATCTCTGACTGCAGGAATAACCCAATAAAACAGGATTAATGCTTAATAGATATCGTGGTGGGAATCTCAGACTGTAGTTTTAACCATATAAAAACAGGGGTATGAATCCCTGACTGCAGTAATAAAGTGATAGGAAGAGGAGTAAGAACCTGACTGCAGTAATATCCTATAAAAACAGAACTATCTCTGACTCTATTAATAATTCCATTGAAACAGGGGTATGAATCTCTGAGTGAAGTAACCACCCATAGGAGCAGAAGTAAGAATTTTTGATTGCATTAATAATCCTATAGAACCTAGTGTAAGAATTTCTGACTGCAGTAATAATCCTATAAAAACAGGAATAACATTTCTGACTCCAGTAATAATTGTATAGAAACTGGTGTAAGAATTTCTGACTGCAGTAATAGTTCCGTCGAAACAGGAGTATGAATCTCTGACTGCAGTAACCACTCTATAGGAACAGGAGTAAGAATTTCTGATTTCAGTAATAACGCTAGAAAAACAGGAATAAGGGAGTAAGGATCGTTGATTGCAGCATGACTGTAAAACAGGGGAAAGAACTCTGAATGCAGCAATAACTCTATAAAATGGAGGCTAGAATCTTTGGCTGCAGAATTAACCCTGTAGAAAAAGGTGTATTTCTGATTATAGTCATAACACAGTGGACACAGAAATAAGAATCTCTGGCTGCAAAAACTCTATAGACACAGCAGTAAGATCTCTGGTCGCAGCAATAACCCTAAAGAAATTTGGGATAGAACCTTTGACTGCAGTAACAACACTATAGGAACACATATAAGGTCTGACTGCTGTAATAACTCAATACAAACAGCAGTAAGACTCCCTGACTGCAGTAATAACTCTAAAGAAACAAAGAGTATGGACCTATGGCTGTAGTAATAATGTGACAGAAACAGCAACTCACCAAGACTCCTTCAACAGCACCTTCCAAACCCACAACCTCTACTGCCTAGAAGGTCAAGGGCAGCAGATGCATGGGAACAACATGACCTGCAAGTTCCCCTCCAAGTCACACACCATCCTGATTTAGAACTATACTGCCGCTGGGTCAAAGTCTTGGAACTCCCTTCCTAACAGCACTGCGGGTGTTCCTACGACACATGGACTGCAGCGGTTCAAGAAGGCAATACACAGCCACCTTCTCAAGGGCAACTAGGGATGGGCAATAAATGCTGGTCTAGCCACCCACATCCCATGAAAGAATAAAAGTATGACGCTCTGTCTGAAGGAATTATCATATAAAAATGGAATTATGAACAGACTGCAGTTATACTTCATAGAAACAATGGTAAGAATCTGGGACTGAAATATTAATTGTATAACAATAGAAGTACATATCCCTTACTGCATTAATAATGTGATGGAATGAGGAGAATGAATCTCTGACTGCAGTAATAATACCATTAGAAACATGAGTAAGAATCACTGACTGCAATAATAATTCTTTGGTAAAAGTCTCTGTTTGCAGCAATAACCCCATTGAAACAGGGGTGAGAATATATGACTGAAGTAATCACATTATGAAACATGGGTAAGGATTTATTACTCATACCTATTTTCAAAATCACTTAAACATGTAAAAATGATGTATTTTGAAACTATTTTGAATACTGTGTACCAATATCCTGGCAAAATACTGTGGATGCAAAAAAATGCTGGGAAAACTCAGCTGTGTTGAAATGCCAAGCGACAGGGAAGTCTGGGTCATGCTTGCAGACAGACCGAAGGTGTTCTGCAAAGCAGTCACCCAGACTGCGTTGGGTCTCTCCAATGTAGAGGAGACCACATTGGGAGCAGCGAATGCAGTAGACCAAATTGAGAGAAGTGCAAGTGAATCACTGCTTCACTTGAAAGGAGTGTTTGGGCCCTTGGATGGTGAGGAAGGGGAAGTAAAGAGGCAGGTGTTATATCTTCTGCGATTGCATGGGGAGGTGCCGTGGGAGGGGTTGAGGTGCAGGGAGTGATGGAGGAGTGGACAAGGAGGATGATCCTTTTGAACGCATAGGCTGGTGGGGTGATAAGTGAGGACAAGGGGGACCCTATCATGGTTCTGGGAGGGAGAGGAATGTGTGAGGGCAGAGGTGTGGGAGATAGGTTGGACACGATTGAGGGCCTTGTCAGCCACCGTGGGTGGGAAACCTCAGTTAAGGAAGAAGGAAGATAGGTCAGAAGCGCTGTTTTGGAACAGATGCGACAGAGGCGAAGGAACTGACAGAATGGTTTGGAGTCTTACAGGAGTCAGGGTGTAGGGAGCTGTAGTCAAGGTAGCTCTCACCTGGACCTAGAAAAATTTATCAATTTTGCTTCCAATTTCCACCCCTCCATCACTTTCACATGGTTCATCACTGACACTTCCCTTCCCTTCCTTGACTTCTCTGTCTCAATTTCTGGTGATAGACTGTCCACCAATATTCATTACAAGCCCTCTGACTCCCACAGCTACCTTAACTAGAGCTCCTCACACCCTGTTTCCTGTAAGGACTGCATCCATTCTCTCAGTTCCTTCGCCTCCGTTGCATCTGTTCCAATGCTGCCACTTTCCAAAACAGTGCTTCTGACATGTCTTCCTTTTTCCTTAACCGAGGTTTCCCACCGTCAGTGCTTGAAAGGGCCCTCAACCATGTCTGACCTATCTCCCGCACCTCTGCCCTCACATCTTCCTCTCCCTCCCAGAGGCATGGTAGGGTCCCCCTTGTCCTCACTTTTCACCCCAATAGCCTCTCAAAGGATCATCCTCCGCCACTTCCGCCAAATCCAGCATGATGCCACCACCAAACACATCTTCCCTTCAACCTCCTGTCCCTCCGAGACACCCTGGTCCACTCCTCCATTGCCCCCTATACCTCAACCCCTTCCCATGGCACCTTCCTACACAAATCGCAGAAGATGCAACACCTGCTCCTTTACTTCCCTCCTCCTCACTGTCCAAGGGCCCAAACACTCCTTTCAAATGAAGTAGTGATTCACTTGCACTCCCCTCAATTTGGTCTACTGCATTCGCTGCTCGCCATGCGGTCTCCTCTACATTGGAGAGATCAAACGCCAACTGGGTGACTGCTTTGCAGAACACCTTCAGTCTGTCCGCAAGCATGACCCAGACCTCCCTGTCGCTTGCCATTTCAACACACCACCCTGCTCTCATGCCCACATGTCTGTCCTTGGCCTGCTGCAATGTTCCAGTGAAGCTCAACGCAAACTGGAGGACCAGCACCTTATCTTCCGATTAGGCACTTTACAGCCTCCCGGACTTAACATTGAGTTCAATAACTTCAGACCATGAACTCTCTTCTCCATCCCCACCCCCCTTTTTTCCACATTCATTCTTATTTTGTTTATTTATTTATCTATTTATTTTCATTAATCTTTTCCCCCTGCTTATTTTCATAATTATTATTTTTTATATTTATTTCCATTTTCATTCATTGTCTTACCCCCAGCTTTTAGCTTATTTTTGATCTTTCTTCCCCCACCCCAATCCCACAAGGGCCGTCTGTCACTTTCCAGAGTGATTACCCTGGTCCGGCCATTATCATATTTTGCTTCCTTAGTGTCACCATTAGCACCTCCTTTAGCCAGCACAACCACCATTAACAACTCTTTGACCTTTTGTTCATGACATCTTTTGCCACCTCTCCTTTGCCTCCACCTATCGCTGGCCTTCTATCCAGCTACATCAGTTCCAATCCGCTTAAATCAAGATATATTTCACCACATCTCTACCTCCCTTTAGATCGGAAGACTCATACGGGCTCGAAATGTTATCTCTGTCTCTCTCTCCACCTATGCTGTCAGACCTGCTGAGTTTTTCCAGCATTTTTTTGTTTTCGTACCAATATCCTGGCTTTGTTTTTCAGGTAATGAGTATAAAGAAATAACCATAAACTTCATTAAAATGTTTTTAAACAATATAGTTGGAATAATAAGGATTTGCTGTTGAAATAATAAAAATTCTGTATAAGGTATAGGAGCCATTTGTTTGTTGAACCTGCTATCCTGAAGCAGCACACCAGAGGGTGCTAAATTCCACTCCCATGAAAGGCCTCAGTAATTCTGCATTAACTCATCCTGTGCTGCTGGAAACAGAAACTTCAGTCAGAGTTTGAAAAGCACAGGAGTGTGTCAACTTGCCCTTAATCCCGGCTCATCCTCTCTCAGCTCACATGAAGTTTCTAACCCAGGAGCCATGTGGCTGGTGATTTAAAAAAAAATGAATTCCTTATAAATTGACTGAGTAATAACTAGCTACAACACAGAGAAGATTTTAAAAGTAGAATACCACCATTATAATGTTTCCCCATTTCTGTTTTTTGCTGTGCTGAATTTCTGTGGCTACACAGGAAAACATTCACTCCTTGGCTTGTGGGTAGAGCCATACAATCTTCAAACAAAAATGGGAAAAGCCGAGGAATACTCATCAGGTCAGGCAGCATCTGTGACGAGAGAAACAGTTAACTTTTCAGGTACATGACCTTCTGTTTCTTCTGCTTTGGTCATGTCAACATCATAGACTAATATCCATATTCTGTCAATATTTATATAGTTAGCGCTGGCTTAGCCAGGTATTAGGTGCTGGTATGGTAGCCCTGATAATGAAATCTTATAAATGAAACAAATTTAAAGATCATGAAGATTTCAAGTGATGGGGCTGTGGCTATTTCCTTTGGCAGCTTGTTCCATTGTGGGATTGTCTTTGGGAAGAAAGATTGTTGATGCACTATCTTAGAAACAAGTGGTCTTTGTAGTTTGTATGGATGGCTACCTCATGTTTTGTCATTGCCGAGGGGCAACATGTACTTGATTTTGTCAATTTCCAGGAGTCCATTCCATATTTTATAGAAGACGGTCAGTCTCCTTTTCTCCCTCCTTTGCTGTAGTGATTCCCATTCCAAATCTTTGATCAAGGACGTGACACTGGAGTATTTCCCATACTGATTCATGCAGAATCGTGCAGCACATCTTTGGATTGCTTCAATCTTATTTATATTTCTCATCACATAAGGATCCCACACACAACTTGAATGAATAAATGTCTGATGAGCTACAACTGATATTTTTGTTGCAATACCAAAGATTCCTCCTCAGAAATCCAAGAAGTCAGTTTGCTTTGGATGTTATCTGCTGAGTGTGGAATTCCCATTGAAGGTGGTTTTTAAGATGAATGCCTAGGCATGGTTGTGTATTTACCTGTTGGAGAATTTGATTACAGAACTGAAAGATATCTGTTGATGGATCCTTTTTCTTGGTGATGCACATGCACATGATATTACATATTTTGGCATTGAATATCATCTCCATTGGTCCTGCCATTCTAAATAGAACTGAAAAAAAGTTTGAGATGTAACAGGTATTGAGCAATTATAGAGGCAGAGACAGAGTGGGGGATAGTGTGAGGGGGGAACAGGATGAGTGTGGACAATATCACTGTGGACAGTGTCAGTCTGGATAGTGTGAGTGTGGACAGTTTGAGTCCGGACAGTGTGAGTGAGAGCAGTGTGAGCGTGGACAGTGTGAGCGAGGACAGTGTGAGCGTGGACGGTGTGAGCGAGGACGGTGTGAGCATGGACCAGTGTGAGTGTGGACAGTGTGAGCATGGACAGTGTTAGCATGGACAGTGTTAGCGAAGACAGTATTAGCGAAGACAGTATTAGAGAAGACAGTGTGAGTGAGGACAGTGTGGACATGTACAACGTGAAAAAGGACAGTGTCATCTGGACCAGGTCAGTCTGGACAGTGTGAGCATGGACAGTATGAGTGTGGACAATGTCAGGCTGGACAGTGAGAGAGTCTGGACAGAGTGAGCGTCGACAGTGTGAGCATGGACAGTGTGAGCGAGGACCGTGTGTGCGAGAACAGTGTGAGCATGGACAGTATAAGCCTGGATAGTGTGAGTGTGGACAGTGTCAGTCTGGACAGTGTGAGCTTGGGCAGTGTGAGTCTGGACAATGTGAGCATGGACAGTGTGGCTGTGGACAGTGTCAGTCAAGACAATGCGAGTGAGGACAGTGTGGGTGTGGACACTGTGAGTCTGGACAGTATCAGTCTCGACAGTGTGAGCGTGGACAGTGTGAGCGTGGACAGTGTGAGCGTGGACAGTGTGAGCGTGGACAGGGCGAGCGTGGACAGGGCGAGCGTGGACAATGTGATCGAGGACAGTGTGATCGAGGACAGTGTCAGTGAGTACAACGTGACTGTGGACAGTGTGAGCAAGGACAGTGTGAGCGCGGTCATTGTGAGGGTGGACAGTGTGAGCGTGGACAGTGTGAGCGTGGACAGTGTGAGTGAGTACAACGTGAGTGTGGACAGTGTGAGCAAGGACAGTGTGAACGTGCTCAACGTGAGGGGGGGACAGTGTGATCGAGGACAGTGTGAGTGAGTACAATGTGAGCGTGGATAGTGTGATCGAGGACAGTGTGATCGAGGACAGTGTGAGTGAGTACAATGTGAGCGTGGACAGTGTGAGCATGGACGGTGTGAGCGTGGACAGCATGAGTGTAGACAGTGTGGGTGTGGACAGTGTCAGTGTGGATAATGTCAGTCTGGACAATGTGAGCCTGGACAGTGTGGGTATTGACAGTGTGAGAGAGGACAATGAGAGTCTGGACTGTATCAGCCTGGACAGTGTGAGCTTGGACAGCGTGACTGAGGACAGTGTGAGCATGTAGAGTGTCAGCCTGGACAGTATGAGTGTGAATTTTGGGAGCATCGGCAGTGTCAGTCTGAATAGTTTGAGCGTGGTCAGTGTGAGCAAGGACAATGTCAGTCTGGACAGTGTGAGTGTGAATTCTGGAGGCATGCGCAGTGTCAGTCTGGATAGTTTGAGCGTGGACAGCATGAGCAGGGACAGTATGATCGAGTACAATGTGAACGTGGACAGTATCACACTGGACAGTGTGAGCGTGGACAGCATCAATCTGGACAGTGTGATTGTGGACAGTGTGATCGAGGACAGTGTGAGCTAGTACAACGTGAATGTGGACAGTGCGAGCGTGGATAGTGCGAGCGTGGACAGTGCAAGCGAGTACAACGTGAATGTGGACAGTGTGAGCATGGACCGTGTAAGCGTGGACAGTGTGAGCGTGGACAGTGTGAGCGTGGACAGTGTGAGCGTGGACAGTCTGAGCGCAGACAGTGTGAGCGCGGACAGTGTGATCGCAGACAGTGTGATCGCAGACAGTGTGATCGCAGACAGTGTGATCGCGGACGGTGTGATCGCGGACAGTGTAAGCGTGGACAGTACAAGCAAGGACAGTGTGAGCAAGGACAGTGTGAGCAAGGACAGTGTGAGCAAGTACAACGTGAGCGAGTACAACGTGAGCGTGGATAATGTGATCGTCGACAGTGTGAGCGTCGACAGCGTGAGCGTGGACAGCGTGAGCGTGGACAGCGTGAGTGTAGACAGTGTGAGTGAGTACAACATGAGCGTGGACAATGTGAGCATGGACAGTGTGGGTGTGGACAGTGTGAGAGAGGACAATGAAAGTCTGGACAGTATCAGTCTGGACAGTGTGAGATTGGATAGCGTGATTGAGGACAGTGTGAGCGTGGACAGCGTGAGCGTTGACAGTGTCAATCTGGACAGTGTGAGTGAGGACAGTGTGAGTGAGGACAGTGTGAGCATGTAGAGTGTCAGCCTGGACAGTGTGAGTGTGAATTTTGGGCATGGGCAGTGTCAGTCTGAATAGTTTGAGCGTGGACAGTGTGAGCAAGGAAAATGTCAGTCTGGATAGTATCAGTCTGGACAGTGTGAGTGTGAATTCTGGAGGCATGCGCAGTGTCAGTCTGGATAGTTTGAGCGTGGACAGTGTGAGCGAGTACAGTGTGAGCGTGGACAGTATCAGTCTGGACAGTGTGAGTGTGGACAGTGTCAGTCTGGACAGTGTGAGAGTGGACAGCGTCAATCTGGACAGTGTGATCGAGGACAGTGTGAGCTAGTACAACGTGAATGTGGATAATGCGAGTGTGGACAGTGCGAGCGTGGACAGTACGAGCATGGACAGTGCGAGCGTGGACAGTGTGAGTGTGGACAGTGTGAGCGTGGACAGTGTGATCGAGGACAGGGTGAGTGAGTACAACGTGAATGTGGACAGTGTGAGCAAGGTCAGCGTGAGCGTGGTCAATGTGAGGGTGGACAGTGTGATCTCGGACAGTGTGAGCGGGGACAGTATAATCAAGGACAGTGTGACCGAGTACAACATGAGCGAGTACAACGTGAGCGTGGATAGTGTGATCGAGACAGTGTGATCGAGGACAGTGTGATCGTGGACAGTGTGATCGTGGACAGTGTGAGCATGGACAGCGTGAGTGTGGACAGTGTGAGCATGGACAGCGTGAGTGTAGACAGTGTGAGCGTGGACAGCGTGAGTGTAGACAGTGTGAGCGTGGACAGCGTGAGTGTAGACAGTATGAGTGAGTACAACGTGAGAGTGGACAGTGTGAGCATGGACGGTGTGAGCGTGGACAGCATGAGTATAGACAGTGTGGGTGCGGACAGTGTCAATGTGAATAATGTCTGTCTGGACAATGTGAGTTTGGACAGTGTGAGTGAGGACAGTGTGAGCATGTAGAGTGTCAGCCTGGACAGTGTGAGTGTGAATTTTGGGCATGGGCAGTGTCAGTCTGAATAGTTTGAGCGTGGACAGTGTGAGCAAGGACAATGTCAGTCTGGATAGTATCAGTCTGGACAGTGTGAGTGTGAATTCTGGAGGCATGCGCAGTGTCAGTCTGGATAGTTTGAGCGTGGACAGTGTGAGCGAGTTCAGCGTGAGCGTGGACAGTATCAGTCTGGACATTGTGAGCGTGGACAGTGTCAGTCTGGACAGTGTGATCGAGGACAGTGTGAGCTAGTACAACGTGAATGTGGACAATGCGAGTGTGGACAGTGTGAGCGTGGACAGTGTGAGCGTGGACAGTGCGAGCGTGGACAGTGCGAGCGTGGACAGTGCGAGCGTGGACAGTGCGATCGAGGACAGTGTGAGCGAGTACAACGTGAATGTGGACAGTGCGAGCGTGGACAGTTGATGTCTAGACAGTGTGAGTGTGGACAGTGTGAGTGTGGACAGTGTGAGCGTGGACAGTGTGATCAAGGACAGTGTGAGTGAGTACAACGTGAGTGTGGACAGTGTGAGCAAAGTCAGCATGAGCGTGGTCAATGTGAGGGTGGACAGTGTGATTGCGGACAGTGTGAGCATGGACAGTATGATCGAGGACAGTGTGAGCGTGGACAGTGTGATCGTGGACAGTGTGATCGTGGACAGCGTGAGTGTAGACAGTGTGAGCATGGACAGCGTGATTGTAGACAGTGTGAGCGTGGACAGCGTGAATGTAGACAGTGTGAGCGTGGACAGCGTGAGCGTAGACAGTGTGAGTGAGTACAACGTAAGCGTAGACAGTGTGAGCATGGACGGTGTGAGCGTGGACAGCATGAGTGTAGACAGTGTGGGTGTGGACAGTGTCAGTGTGGATAATGTCAGTCTGGACAATGTGAGCCTGGACAGTGTGGGTATTGACAGTGTGAGAGAGGACAATGAGAGTCTGGACTGTATCAGTCTGGACAGTGTGAGCTTGGACAGCGTGATTGAGGACAGTGTGAGTGAGGACAGTGTGAGCATGTAGAGTGTCAGCCTGGACAGTGTGAGTGTGAATTTTGGGAGCATCGGCAGTGTCAGTCTGAATAGTTTGAGCGTGGTCAGTGTGAGCAAGGAAAATGTCAGTCTGGACAGTATCAGTCTGGATAGTGTGAGCTTGGACAGCGTCAGCCTGGACAGTGTGAGCTTGGACAGCATGATTGAGGACAGTGTGAGTGAGGACAGTGTGAGCATGTAGAGTGTCAGCCTGGACTTTGTGAGTGTGAATGTGAATTTTGGGAGCATCGGCAGTGTCAGTCTGAATAGTTTGAGCGTGGACAGTGTGAGCAAGGACAATGTCAGTCTGGACAGTGTGATCGTGGACAGTGTCAGCCTGGACAGTGTGAGTGTGAATTCTGGAAGCATGGGCAGTGTGAGTCTGGATAGTTTCAGCGAGGACAGCGTGGGCGTGGGCGTGGACAGTATCAGTCTGGACAGTGTGAGCGTGGACAGTGAACGTGGACAGTGTGAGCATGGTCAGTGTGAGCGTGGACAGTGTGAGCATGGTCAGTGTGAGCGTGGACGGTGTGAGCGTGGACGGTGTGAGCGTAGACAGTTTGAGTCCGGACAGTGTGAGTGAGAGCAGTGTGAGCGAGGACAGTGTGAGCGTCGATAGTGTGAGTGAGGACGGTTTGAGCGTGGACAGCGTGAACGTGGACAGAGTGAGCGTGGACAGCCTGAGCGTGGACAGAGTGAGCGTGGACAGAGTGAGCGTGGACAGAGTGAGCGTGGACAGAGTGAGCGTGGACAGAGTGAGCGTGGACAGAGTGAGCGTGGACAGAGTGAGCGTGGACAGAGTGAGCGTGGACAGCCTGAGCGTGGACAGCCTGAGCGTGGACAGAGTGACCGTGGACAGCCTGAGCGTGGACAGCCTGAGCGTGGACAGAGTGAGCGTGGACAGAGTGAGCGTGGACAGAGTGAGCGTGGACAGAGTGAGCGTGGACAGCCTGAGCGTGGACAGAGTGAGCGTGGACAGAGTGAGCGTGGACAGAGTGAGCGTGGACAGCCTGAGCGTGGACAGCCTGAGCGTGGACAGAGTGAGCGTGGACAGAGTGAGCGTGGACAGAGTGAGCGTGGACAGAGTGAGCGTGGACAGAGTGAGCGTGGACAGAATGATCGAGGACAGTGTGATCGAGGATAACGTGAGTGATGATAGTGTGAGCGAGGATAGTGTGATCGAGGACAGCGTGAGTGTGGACAGTGTGAGTGAGTACAACATGAGCGTGGTCAGTATGATCATGGACGGTGTGAGCGAGCACAACATGAGTGTGGATAGTGTGAGTGTGGACAGTGTGAGCGCGGACAGAGTGAGTCGGGACAGTGTCAGTCAAGACAATGTGAATGAGGACAGTGTGGGTGTGGTCAGCCTGAGCGTGGACAGTGTGGGTGTGGACAGTGTGGGTGTGGACAGCCTGAGCGTGGACAGAGTGAGCGTGGACAGCCTGAGCATGGACAAAGTGAGCGTGGACAGAGTGTGTGTGGACAGAGTGTGTGTGGACAGAGTGTGTGTGGACAGAGTGAGCATGGACAGTGTCAATCTGGGCAGTGTGGGTGTGGACAGTATGATCGAGTACAATGTGAGCGTGGACAGCATCAATCTGGACAGTGTGAGTGTGGACAGTGTGATCGAGGACAGTGTGAGCTAGTACAACGTGAATGTGGACAGTGCGAGCGTGGACGGTGCGAGCGTGGACAGTGCGAGCGTGGACAGTGCGAGTGAGTACAACGTGAGCGTGGACAGTGTGAGCGAAGACAGCATGAGTGTGGACAGCATGAGCACTGTCAATATGAGTGTTGACAGTGTGATCCAGGACAGTGTGATCGAGGACAGTGTGTGCGAGGACAGTGTGAGCGTGGACAGTGTGAGCGTGGACGGTGTGAGCGTGGACGGTGTGAGCGTGGACGGTGTGAGCGTGGACGGTGTGAGCGTGGACGGTGTGAGCGTGGACGGTGTGAGTGTGGACAGTGTGAGCGTGGACAGTGTGATCGAGGTCATTGTGAGCATGGACAGTGTGAGCGTGGTCAGTGAGAGGGTGGACAGTGTGATCAAGGACATTGTGAGCATGGACAGAGTGATCAAGGACAGTGTGAGTGAGTACAATGTGAGTGTGGACGGTGTGAATGTGGACAGTGTGAGCAAGGACAGTGTGAGCGTGGTCAGTGTGATCGAGTACAGGGTGATCGAGTACAGTGTGATCGAGGATAACATGAGTGAGGATAGTGTGAGCAAGGATAGTGTGAGCGAGGATAGTGTGAGTGAGGATAGTGTGAGCGAGGATAGTGTGAGCGAGGATAGTGTGAGCGAGGATAGTGTGAGCGAGGATAGTGTGAGTGTGGACAGTGTGAGTGTGGACAGCGTGAGTGTGAACAGCGTGAGTGTGAAGGGTGTGAGCGGGCACAACATGACTGTGGATAGTGTGAGTGTGGACAGTGTGAGCGTGGACAGTGTGAGTCTGGACAGTATCAGTCTGCACAGTATGAGCATGGACAGTGTCAGCCTGGACAGTGTGAGCATGTAGAGTGTCAGCCTGGACAGTATGAGTGTGAATTCTGGAGGCATGGGCAGTGTCAGTCTGGATCGTTTGAGCATGGACAGTGTGAGTGTGGACAGTGAAATTGAGGACAGCATGAGCGTGGACAGCGTGAGGAAGGACAGCGTGAGGAAGGACAGCGTGAGCAAGTACAATGTGAATGTGGACAGTGTGAGCATGGACAGTGTGAATGTGGACAGTATGATCGAGGACATTGTTAGCATGGACAGTGTGATCAAGGACAGTGTGATCAAGGACAGTGTGATCAAGGACAGTGTGAGTGAGTACAATGTGAGTGTGGATAGTGTGAGCGTGGACAGTGTGAGCGTGGACAGTGTGAGCGTGGACAGTGTGAGCGTGGACAGCGTGAGCGTGGACAGTGTGAGCGTGGACAGTGTCAATCTGGACAGTGTGAGCGAAGACAGCATGAGTGTGGACAGCATGAGCGCTGTCAATATGAGTGTTGACAGTGTGATCCAGGACAGTGTGATCGAGGACAGTGTGTGCGAGGACAGTGTGAGCGTGGACAGTGTGAGCGTGGACAGTGTGAGCGTGGACAGTGTGAGCGTGGACAGTGTGAGCGTGGACAGTGTGAGCGTGGACGGTGTGAGCGTGGACGGTGTGAGCGTGGACGGTGTGAGCGTGGACAGTGTGAGTGTGGACAGTGTGATCGAGGTCATTGTGAGCATGGACAGTGTGAGCGTGGTCAGTGAGAGGGTGGACAGTGTGATCAAGGACATTGTGAGCATGGACAGAGTGATCAAGGACAGTGTGAGTGAGTACAATGTGAGTGTGGACGGTGTGAATGTGGACAGTGTGAGCAAGGACAGTGTGAGCGTGGTCAGTGTGATCGAGTACAGGGTGATCGAGTACAGTGTGATCGAGGATAACATGAGTGAGGATAGTGTGAGCAAGGATAGTGTGAGCGAGGATAGTGTGAGTGAGGATAGTGTGAGCGAGGATAGTGTGAGTGTGGACAGTGTGAGCGAGGATAGCGTGAGTGTGGACAGTGTGAGTGTGGACAGCGTGAGTGTGAACAGCGTGAGCGTGAAGGGTGTGAGCGGGCACAACATGACTGTGGATAGTGTGAGTGTGGACAGTGTGAGCGTGGACAGTGTGAGCGTGAAGGGTGTGAGCGGGCATAACATGACTGTGGATAGTGTGAGTGTGGACAGTGTGAGCGTGGACAGTGTGAGTCTGGACAGTATCAGTCTGCACAGTATGAGCATGGACAGTGTCAGCCTGGACAGTGTGAGCATGTAGAGTGTCAGCCTGGACAGTATGAGTGTGAATTCTGGAGGCATGGGCAGTGTCAGTCTGGATCGTTTGAGCATGGACAGTGTGAGCGTGGACAGTGAAATCGAGGACAGCATGAGCGTGGACAGCGTGAGGAAGGACAGCGTGAGCAAGTACAATGTGAATGTGGACAGTGTGAGCATGGACAGTGTGAATGTGGACAGTGTGATCGAGGACATTGTTAGCATGGACAGTGTGATCAAGGACGGTGTGATCAAGGACAGTGTGATCAAGGACAGTGTGAGTGAGTACAATGTGAGTGTGGACAGCGTGAGCAAGGACAGTGTGAGCGCGGTCAATGTGCGGGTGGACAGTGTGATCAAGAACAGTGTGAGCGTGGACAGTATGATCAAGGACAGTGTGAGCGAGTACAACCTGAGCGTGGATAGTGTGAGTGAGGATAGTGTGATCGAGGACAGTGTGATCGAGGACAGTGTGATCGAGGACAGTGTGAGCGAGGATAGTGTGAGCGAGGACAGTGTGAATGTGGACAGCATGAGCGTGGACAGTGTGAGCGTGGACAGTGTCAATCTGGACAGTGTGAGCGTGGACAGTGTCAATCTGGACAGTGTGAGCGTGGATAGTATGATCGAGTACAATGTGAGTGTGGACAGTATCAGTCTGGACAGTGTGTCTGTGGACAGCCTCAATGTGGACAGTGCGAGAATGGACAGTGCGATCGAGGACATTATGAGCGTGGACAGTGTGAGTGTGGACAGTGTGATCGTGGACAGTGTGAGCGTGGACAGTGTGATCAAGGACTGTGTGATTGAGTACAACGTGAGTGTCGACAGTGTGAGTGAGGACAGTGTGAGCGCGGTCAATAAGAGCGTGGACGGCGTGAGCATGGACAGTGTGAGCATGGACAGTGTGAGCATGGACAGCATTAATTTATACAATGTGAGCACGGACAGTGTGAGCGTGGACAGTCTGATCAACGACAGTGTGAGCGAGTACAATGTGAGCGTGGATAGTGTAAGCGAGGACAGTGTGATCGAGGACAATGCGAACATGGACAGTGTGAGTGTGGACAGTGTGAGCGTGGACAGTGTGAGTGTGGACAGTCTGATCAAGGTCAGTGTGAACGAGTACAACTTGAGTGTGGATAGTGTCAGCGAGGACAGTGTGATCGAGGACAGTGTGAACGTGGACGGTGTGAGCGTGGACGGTGTGAGCGTGGACGGTGTGAGTGTGGACAGTGTGAATGTGGACAGTTTGAGCGTGTACGACGTGAGCGTGGATAGTGTGATCGAGTACAGTGTGAGCGAGTACAGCGTGAGCGTGGATAGTGTGAGCGAGTACAACATAAGCATGGGCAGTGTGAGCGAGGACAGTGTGATCGAGAACATTGTGAGCGAGTACAACGTGAGCGTGGATAGTGTGAGCGAGGACAGTGTGAGCGAGGACAGTGTGATCGAGGACATTGTGATCGAGGACAGTATGATTAAGGACGGTGTGAGCGTGGACAGTGTGAGCGAGTACAACATAAGCATGGGCAGTGTGAGCGAGGACAGTGTGATCGAGAACATTGTGAGCGAGTACAATGTGAGCACAGATAGTGTGAGCGAGGATTGCGTGATCAAGGACAGTGTGATTGAGGATAGTGTGAGGGTGGACAGCATGAATGTATACAATGTGAGCATTGACAGTGTGAGCGTGGACAGTATGATCAAGGACAGTGTGAGCGAGTACAACATGAGCGTGGATAGTGTCAGTGAGGACAGTGTGATCGAGGATAGTGTGAGCGTGGACAGTGTGAGCGTGGACAGTGTGAGTGTGGACAGTGTGAACATGGACCGTGTGAACATGGACCGTGTGGGTGTGGGCAGTGTGAGTGTGGACAGTGTGAGTCTGTACAGTGTGAGCCTGGACATTGTGAATCTGGACAGTGTGCGCGAATACAGTGTGAGTGAGAACAGTATGATTCTGGACAATGTGAGCGAGGACAGTGTGGGGTGGACAGTGTCATTGTGGACAGTGTCAGGTGGACAATATGAGCATGGACAGTGTGAGTGTGGACAGTGTGCGTGAATACAGTGTGAGTGAGAACAGTGTGATTCTGGACAGTGTGAGCACGTAGAATGTCAGCCTGGACAGTGTGAGTGTGAATTCAGGGAGCATGGGCAGTGTCAGTCTGGATAGTTTGAGCGTGGACAGTGTGATCGAGGACAGTGTGAGCGTGGACAGCGTGAGTGTACAAAGTGTGGGTGAATACAACGTGAGCGTGGACAGTGTGAGCGTGGATGGTGTGAGCGAGCACAACGTGAGTGTGGACATTATGATTGTGGACAGTGTGAGCGTGGACAGCGTGAGTGTGGACAGCGTAAGCGTGGACAGTGTGAGTGTGGACAGTGTGAGCGAGGACAGTGTGAGCGTGGACAGTGTGAGCGAATACAATGTGAGCGTGGATAGTGTGAGCGAGGACAGAGTGAGCGTGGACAGTTAGAGCGTGGACAGTTAGAGCGTGGACAGTTAGAGCGTGGACAGTTAGAGCGTGGACAGTTAGAGCGTGGACAGTTAGAGCGTGGACAGTTAGAGCGTGGACAGTTAGAGTGTGGACAGTTAGAGTGTGGACAGTGTCAGCTTGGACAGAATGAACAAGGCCAGGACAGTGTGAGGGTGGACATTGTGAGTCTGGATAATATGAGCATGGACAGTGTGGATGTGGACAGTGTGAGCGTGGACGGTGTGAGCGTGGACAATGTGAGCATGTACAGTGTCAGCCTGGATAGAATGAACATGGCCAGTGTCAGAGATAAAAACAAAAAAACTGCGGATGCTGGAAATCCAAAACAAAAACAGAATTACCTGGAAAAACTCAGCAGGTCTGGCAGCATCGGCGGAGAAGAAAAGAATTGACGTTTCGAGTCCTCATGACCCTTCGACAGAACTTGAGTTCGAGTCCAAGAAAGAGTTGAAATATAAGCTGGTTTAAGGTGTGTGGGGGGGGCAGAGAGATAGAGAGACAGAGAGGTGGAGGGGGTTGGTATGGTTGTAGGGACAAACAAGCAGTGATAGAAGCAGATCATCAAAAGACGTCACCAACAATAGAACAAAAGAACACATAGGTGTTAAAGTTGGAGATATTATCTAAACGAATGTGCTAATTAAGAATGGATGGTAGGGCACTCAAGGCATAGCTCTAGTGGGGGTCGGGAGAATTAAAAGATTTAAAAATATTTACAAATAATGGAAATAGATGGGAAAAGAAAAATCTATATAATTTATTGGAAAAAAACAAAAGGAAGGGGGAAACAGAAAGGGGGTGGGGATGGGGGGAGGGAGCTCAAGAGCTAAAGTTGTTGAATTCAATATTCAGTCCGGAAGGCTGTAAAGTGCCTAGTCGGAAAATGAGGTGTTGTTCCTCCAGTTTGCGTTGTGCTTCACTGGAACAATGCAGCAAGCCAAGGACAGACATGTGGGCAAGAGAGCAGGGTAGAGTGTTAAAATGGCAAGCGACAGGGAGGTTTGGGTCATTCTTGCGGACAGACTGCAGGTGGTCTGCAAAGCGGTCGCCCAGTTTATGTTTGGTCTCTCCAATGTAGAGGAGACCACATTGGGAGCAACGAATGCAGTAGACTAAGTTGGGGGAAATGCAAGTGAAATGCTGCTTCACTTGAAAGGAGTGTTTGGGCCCTTGGACGGTGAGGAGAGAGGAAATGAAGGGGCAGGTGTTGCATCTTTTGCGTGGGCATGGGGTGGTGCCATAGGGGGGGGTTGAGGAGTAGAGGGTGATGGAGGAGTGGACCAGGGTGTCCCAGAGGGAGCGATCCCTACGGAATGCCGATAGGGGGGGGTGAAGGGAAGATGCGTTTAGTGGTGGCATCATGCTGGAGTTGGCGGAAATGGCGGAGGATGATCCTTTGAATGCAGAGGCTGGTGGGGTGATAAGTGAGGACAAGGGGGACCCTATCATGTTTCTGGGAGGGAGGAGAAGGCGTGAGGGCGGATGCATGGGAGATGGGCCGGACACGGTTGAGGGCCCTGTCAACGACCGTGGGTGGCAAACCTTGGTTAAGGAAGAAGGAGGACATGTCAGAGGAACTGTTTTTGAAGGTAGCATCATCGGAACAGATGTGACGGAGGCGAAGGAACTGAGAGAATGGGATGGAGTCCTTACAGGAAGCGGGGTGTGAGGAGCTGTAGTCGAGGTAGCTGTGGGTTTGTAATGGATATTGGTGGACAGTCTATCACCAGAGATTGAGACAGAGAGGTCAAGGAAGGGAAGGGAAGTGTCAGAGATGGACCAAGTGCAAATGATGGAGGGGTGGAGATTGGAAGCAAAATTAATAAAATTTTCCAAGTCCCGACGAGAGCATGACGCAGCACCGAAGTAATCATCGATGTACTGGAGAAAGAGTTGTGGAAGGGGGCCGGAGTAGGACTGGATCAAGGAATGTTCCACATACCCCATAAAGAGACAGGCATAGCTGGGGCCCATGCGGGTACCCATAGCCACACCTTTTATTTGGAGGGACTGAGAGGAGTTGAAGGAGACATTGTTCAGCGTGAGAACAAGTTCAGCCAGACGGAGGAGAGTAGTGGTGGATGGGGATTGTTCGGGCCTCTGTTCGAGGAAGAAGCTAAGGGCCCTCAGACCATCCTGGTGGGGGATGGAGGTGTAGAGGGATTGGACGTCCATGGTGAAGAGTGAGTGTCAGACTGGACAGTGTGAGGGTGGACAGTTTGAGCATGTACAACGTGAGCGTGGATAGTGTGATCGAGGACAGTGTGAGCGAGTACAACATGAGCGTGGATAGTGTGAGCGAGGACAGTGTGATCGAGGACATTGTGAGCGAGAACATTGTGATTAAGGACGGTGTGAGCGTGGACAGTGTGAGCGAGTACAACGTAAGCATGGGCAGTGTGAGCGAGGACAGTGTGATCGAGGACGTTGTGAGCGTGGACAGCATGAATGTATACAATGTGAGCATGGACAGTGTGAGCGTGGACAGTATGATCAAGGACAGTGTGAGTCTGGACAGTGTGAGTCTGGACAGTGTGAGTGTGGACAGTGTGAGTCTGGACAGTGTGAGTCTGGACAGTGTGAGTGTGGACAGTGTGAGTCTGGATAATGTGAGTATGGACCGTGTGGGTGTTGGCAGTGTGAGTGTGGACAGTGTGAGTGTGGACAGTGTGAGCCTGGACAATGTGAGCCTGGACAGTGTGAGCGAGGACAGTGTGAGCGAGTACAACATGAGCGTGGATAGTGTGAGCGAGGACAGTGTGATCGAGGACATTGTGAGCGAGAACATTGTGATTAAGGACGGTGTGAGCGTGGACAGTGTGAGCGAGTACAACGTAAGCATGGGCAGTGTGAGCGAGGACAGTGTGATCGAGGACGTTGTGAGCGTGGACAGCATGAATGTATACAATGTGAGCATGGACAGTGTGAGCGTGGACAGTATGATCAAGGACAGTGTGAGCGAGTACAACGTGAGCGTGGATAGTGTCAGCGAGGACGGTGTGATCGAGGACAGTGTGAGCGAATACAATGTGAGCGTGGATAATGTGATCGAGGACAGTGTGAGCGTGGACAGTGCGAGCGTGGACAGTGTGAGCGTGGACAGTGTGAGTCTGGACAGTGTGAGTGTGGACAGTGTGAGTCTGGATAATGTGAGTATGGACCGTGTGGGTGTTGGCAGTGTGAGTGTGGACAGTGCGAGTCTGTACAGTGTGAGCCTGGACAATGTGAGCCTGGACAGTGTGAGCGAGGGCAGTGTGAGTGTAGAAATTGTGAATGAAAACAATGTGAGCCTGGACAGTGTGAGCATAGATGGTGTGAGCGAGCACAATGTGAGTGTGGATAGTGTGAGCATGGACAGTGTGAATGTGGACAGTATGACTGTGGACAGTGTGAGTGTGGACAGCGTGAGCGTGGACAGCGTGATCGTGGACAGTGTGAGTGTGGGCAACATGAGTGTGGATAGTGTGAGCGAGGACAGTGTGAGCGAGGACAGTGTAAGCGAATACAATGTGAGCATGTATAGTGTGAGCGAGGACAGAGTGATCGAGGACAGTGTGAGCGTGGACAGTGTCAGTCTGGACAGAATGAACATGACCTGTGTCAGTCTGGACAGTGTGAGTGCGGAGAGTGAGAGTCTGGACAGTGTGAGGATGGACAGTGTGAGTCTGGACAATGTGAGAATGGACAGCGTGAGTGTGGACAGTGTGAGTGTGGACAGTGTGAGTCTGTACGGTGTGAGCCTGGACAGTGTGAGCCTGGACAGTGTGAGCCTGGACAGTGTGAGCCTGGACAGTGTGAGCCTGGACAGTGTGAGTCTGGATAGTGTAAGTCTGGATAGTGTGAGTCTGGATAATGTCAGTCAGGACAATGTGAGCGAGGACAGTGTGATCGAGGACAGTGTGAGCGTGGACAGTGTGAGCGTGGACAGTGTGAGCGTGGACAGTGTGAGCGTGGACAGTGTGAGCGTGGACAGTGTGAGCGTGGACAGTGTGAGCGTGGACAGTGTCAGTCTGGACAGAGTGAGCACGGACAGGGAGAGTCTGGACAGTGTGAGTATGGACCGTGTGGGTGTGGGCAGTGTGAGTGTGGGCAGTGTGAGTGTGGGCAGTGTGAGTGTGGACAGTGTGAGTCTGTACAGTGTGAGCCTGGACAGCGTGAACCTGGACAGTGTAAGTGTGGACAGTGTGCGCGAATACAGTGTGAGTGAGAACAGTGTGATTCTGGACAGTGTGAGCACGTAGAATGTCAGCCTGGACAGTGTGAGTGTGAATTCAGGGAGCATGGGCAGTGTCAGTCTGGATAGTTTGAGCATGGACAGTGTGAGCGTGGATGGTGTGAGCGAGCACAACGTGAGTGTGGACAGTGTGAATGTGGACAGCGTGAATGTGGACAGCGTGAGTGTGGACAGCGTAAGCGTGGACAGCGTGAGCGTGGACAGTGTAAGTGTGGACAGTGTGAGCGAGCACAGTGTGAGCGAGGACAGTGTGAGCGAGGACAGTGTGAGCGAGGACAGTGTGAGCGAGTACAACGTGAGTGTGGATAGTGTGAGCAAGGACAGTGTGATCGAGGACAGTGTGAGCGAGTACAATGTGAGCGTGGATAGTGTCAGCGAGGACAGTGTGAGCGTGGACAGTGAGAGCGTGGACAGTGCCAGCCTGGACATAATGAACATGGCCAGTGTCAGTCTGGACAGTGTGAGCGTGGACGGTGTGAGCGTGGATGGTGTGAGCGAGCACGACGTGAGCGTGGATAGTGTGAGTGTGGACAGTGTGAATGTGGACAGCGTGAATGTGGACAGCGTGAGTGTGGACAGCGTGAGTGTGGACAGCGTGAGTGTGGACAGTGTAAGTGTGGATAGTGTGAGTGAGGACAATGTGAGCGAGGACAGTGTGAGCGAGCACAGTGTGAGCGAGCACAGTGTGAGCGAGCACAGTGTGAGCGAGCACAGTGTGAGCGAGGACAGTGTGAGCGTGGATAGTGTCAGCGAGGACAGAGTGATCGAGGACAGTGTGGGGGTGGACAGTGTGAGCGTGGACAGTGTGAGTGTGGACAGTTGGAGCATATACAGTGTCAGCCTGGACACAATGAACATGGCCAGTGTCAGTCTGGACAGTGTGAGGGTGGACAGTGTGATCGAGGACAGTGTGAGCAAGTAGAACGTGAATGTGGACAATGTGAGCATAGACAGTGTGAGCGTGGTCAGTGTGAGGGTGGACAGTGTGATCAAGGACAGTGTGATCAAGGACAGTGTGAGTGAGTACACTGTGAGCGTGGACAGCGTGAGCAAGGACAGTGTGAGCACGGTCAATGTGAGGGTGGACAGTGTGATTGAGGACAGTGTGAGCATGGACAGTATAATCAAGGATAGTGTGAGCAAGTACAACGTGAGCGAGTACAATGTGAGCGAGTACAATGTGAGCGAGTACAACGTGAGCGAGTACAACGTGAGCGAGGACAGCGTGATCGAGGATAACTTGAGTGAGGATAGTGTGAGCGTGGACAGTGTGAGTGTGGACAGTGTGAATGTGGACAGCGTGAGTGTGGATAGTATGAGTGAGTACAACGTGAGAGTGGACGGTGTGAACATGGACGGTGTGAGTGAGCACAAAATGAGTGTGGATAGTGTGAGCGTGGACAGTGTGAGCGTGGCCTGTGTCAGGCTGGACAGTGTGAGGGTGGACCATGTCAGTCTGGACAGAGTAAGCACGGACAAGGAGAGTCTGGACAATGTGAGTATGGACCGTGTGGGCAGTGTGAGCGTGGACACTGTGAGCGTGGACAGTGTGAGTGTAGAAAGTGTGAGTGAAAACAACGTGAGCGTGGACAGTGTGAGCATGGATGGTGTGAGCGAGCACAACGTGAGTGTGGATAGTGTGAGCATGGACAGTGTGAGCGTGGACAGTGTGAGCGTGGACAGTGTGAGCGCGGTCAATGTGAGGGTGGACAGTGTGATCGAGGACAGTGTGAGCATGGACAGTATGATCAAGGATAGTGTGAGCGAGTACAGCGTGAGCGTAGATAGTGTGAGTGAGGATAGTGTGAGCGAGGATAGTGTGAGTGTGGATAGTGTGTGTGGACAGTGTGGGGGTGGACAGTGTGAGTGTGGACAGTTAGAGCATGTACAGTGTCAGCCTGGACACAATGAACATGGCCAGTGTCAGTCTGGACAGTGTGAGGGTGGACAGTGTGAGCGTGGACAGTGTGATCGAGGACAGTGTGATCGAGGACAGTGTGAGCAAGTACAATGTGAATGTGGACAGTGTGAGCATAGACAGTGTGAGCGTGGTCAGTGTGAGCGTGGTCAGCGTGAAGCTGGACAGTGTGATCGAGGACATTGTGAGCATGGACAGTGTGATCAAGGACGGTGTGATCAAGGACAGTGTGATCAAGGACAGTGTGAGTGAGTACAATGTGAGTGTGGACAGCGTGAGCAAGGACAGTGTGAGCGCGGTCAATGTGAGGGTGGACAGTGTGATCGAGGACAGTGTGAGCATGGACAGTATGATCAAGGATAGTGTGAGCGAGTACAGCGTGAGCGTAGATAGTGTGAGTGAGGATAGTGTGAGCGAGGATAGTGTGAGTGTGGATAGTGTGTGTGGACAGTGTGAGTGTGGACAGTTTAAGTGAGTACAACGTGAGCGTGGACGGTGTGAGCATGGACGGTGTGAGTGAGCACAAAATGAGTGTGGATAGTGTGAGTGTGGATAGTGTGAGCGTGGACAGTGTGAGCGAGGACAGTGTGAGTCTGGACAGTATCAGTCTGGACAGTACGAGTGTGGACAGTGTCAGCCTGGACAGTGTGAGTGTGAATTCTGGAGGCATGGGCAGTGTCAGTCTGGATTGTTTGAGCGTGGACAGTGTGAGCGAGGGCAGTGCAATCGAGGACAGCGTGAGCGAGGACAGGGTGAGCGAGGACAGCGTGAGCGAGTACAACGTAAGCATTGGCAGTGTGAGCGAGGACAGTGATCGAGGACATTGTGAGCGAGGACAGTGTGATCGAGGATACTGTGAGCGTGGACAGTGTGAGCATGGACAGTGTGAACGTGGACAGTGTGAACGTGGACAGTGTGAGCGAGTACAACGTGAGCGTGGATAGTGTCAGCGAGGACAATGTGATCAAGGACAGTGTGATCGAGGACAGTGTGATCGAGGACAGTGTGAGCTTGGACAGTGTGAGCTTGGACAGTGTGAGCTTGGACAGTGTGAGCGTGGACAGTGTGAGCGTGGACAGTGTGAGCGAGGATAGTTTGAGCATGGACAATGTGAGCGTGGACAATGTGAGCGTGGACAGTGTGAGCGTGGACAGTGTGAGCGTGGATAGTGTGATCGAGGACAGTGTGATCGAGGATAGTTTGAGCATGGACAATGTGAGCGTGGACAGTGTGAGCGTGGACAGTGTGAGCGTGGACAGTGTAAGCATGGACAGTGTGAGCGTGGACATGTTTGAGCGTGTAAAGTGTCAGTCTGGACAGTATCAGTCTGGACAGTATCAGTCTGGACAGTATGAGTGTGGACTGTGTCAGCCTGGACAGTGTGAGTGTGAATTCTGGTGGCATGGGCAGTGTCAGTCTGGATCGTTTGAGGGCGGACAGTGTGAGCGAGGACAGTGTAATCGAGGACAGCGTGATCGAGGACAGTGTGATTGAGGACAGTGTGAGCGTGGACAGTGTGAGTGTAGAAAGTGTGAGTGAATACAACGTGAGTGTGGACAGTGTGAGCATGTAGACAGTATGATCGAGGACAGTGTGATCAAGGGCAGTGTGAACGTGGACAGTGTGTGCCTGCACAGCGTGAATGTAGAAAGTGTGAGTGAATACAACGTGATCGTGAACAGTGTGAGCATGGACGGTTTGAGCATGGACGGTGTGAGCGAGCACAATGTGAATGTGGATAGTGTGATTGTGGACAGTGTGATTGTGGACAGTGTGATTGTGGACAGTGTGATTGTAGACAGTGTGATTGTGGACTGCGTGAGTGTGGACAGTGTGAGCATGGCCTGTGTCAGTCTGGACAGTGTGATTGTGGACAGCGTGACCGAGGGCAGTGTGATCGAAGTCAATGTCATTGAGGATAGTGTGATCGAGGATAGTGTGAGCATGGACAGCGTGAGTGTAGACAGTGTGAGTGAGTACAACATGAGTGTGGACAGTGTGAGCGTGTACAGTGTAGGTCTGGACAGTGTGAGGGTGGACCATGTCAGGCTGGATAGTGTGAGTATGGACAGTGTCAGCCTGGTTAATTTGAGCGTGAACGGTGTAGGTATGGATAGTGTGAGCATGGACAGTGAGAGTCTGGACAATGTGAATATGTACATTGTGGGTGTGGACCATGTGGGTGTGCGCAGTGTCAGTCTGTACAGTGTGAGCCTGGACAGTGTGAGTATGGATTGTGAGTCTGGATAGTGTCAGTCAGGACAATGTGAGCGAGGACAGTGTGGGTGTGGACAGTGTCATTGTGGTCAGTGTCAGTCTGGACAATGTGAGCATGGTCAGTGTGGGTGTGGACAGTGTCACTGTGGTCAGTGCCAGTCAGGACAATGTGAGCGAGGACAGTGTGGGTGTGGACAGTGTCATTGTGGTCAGTGTCAGTCTGGACAATGTGAGCATGGTCAGTGTGGGTGTGGACAGTGTCACTGTGGTCAGTGCCAGTCAGGACAATGTGAGCGAGGACAGTGTGGGTGTGGACAGTGTCGTTGTGGACAGTATCAGTCTGGACAATATGAGCATGGACAGTGTGGGTGTGGACAGTGTGCGCGAATTTAGTGTGAGTGAGAACAGTGTGATTCGGGACAGTGTGAGCGCGTAGAATGTCAGCCTGGACAGTGTGAGTGTGAATTCAGGGAGCATGGGCAGAGTCAGTCCGGATAGTTTGAACGTGGACAGTGTGATCGAGGACAGTGTGATCGAGGACAGCGTGAGTGTAGAAAGTATGAGTGAATACAACATGAGCGTGGACAGTGTGATTGTGGACAATGTGATCGAGGACAGTGTGAGTATGGACAGCGTGATTGTGGACAGCGTGATTGTGGACAGTGTGATCGAGGACAGCGTGATCAAGGACAGCGTGATCGAGGACAGCGTGATCAAGGACAGCGTGATCAAGGACAGCGTGATCGAGGACAGTGTGAGTATGGACAGCATGATTGTGGACAGTGTGATCGAGGACAGCATGATTGTGGACAGTGTGATCGCAGACAGTGTGATTGAGGACAGTGTGATCGAGGACAGTGTGAGTGTGAACAGCGTGATTATTGACAGTGTGAGCGTGAACAGTATGATCGAGGAAAGTGTGATCGAGGCCAGTGTGATTGAGGACAGTGTGATCGAGGATAGTGTGAGCTTGGACAGGGTATCGAGGACAGTGTGAGCGTGGACACGTGAGTGTAGAAAGTGTGCGTGAATAGTATGTGAGCGTGGACAATGTGAGCATGGACGGTGTGAGCGAGCATAACGTGAGTGTGGACAGTATGATTGTGGACAGTGTGATTGTGGACAGTGTGAGCGTGAACAGTGTGAGCGTGGACAGTGTGATTGAGGACATTAATCGAAGACAGTGTGATTGAGGATAGTGTGAGCGTGGACAGCATTAATGTATACATTGTGAGCATGGACAGCATGATCGAGGAAAGTGTGTTCGAGGACAGTTTGGTCGAGGACAGTGTGATTGAGGACAGTGTGAGCATGGACAGCGTGAAAGTAGAAAGTGTGAGTGAATACAACATGAGCGTGGGCAGTGTAAGCATGGATGGTGTGAGCAAGCACAACGTGAGTGCGGATAGTGTGAGCGTGGACAGCGCGAGCATGGACGGCGTGATCGAGGACAGTGTGATCGAAGACAATGTGATCGAAGACAGTGTGATTGAGCATAGTGTGAGCTTGGACAGGGTATTGAGGACAGTGTGAGCATGGACACGTGAGTGTAGAAAGTGTGCGTGAATAGTATGTGAGCTTGGACAATGTGAGCATGGACGGTGTGAGCGAGCATAACGTGAGTGTGGACAGTGTGAGTGTGGACAGTGTGATCGAGGACAGTGTGATTGAGGATAGTGTGAGCATGGACAGCATGAATGTATAAAACAAGAGCGTGGACAGTGTGAGCGTGGACAGTATGATGGAGGACAGTGTGATCAAGGGCAGTGTGAACGTGGACAGTGTGATCGAGGAAAGTGTGATCGAGGAAAGTGTGTGCCTGGACAGCGTGAATGTAGAAAGTGTGAGTGAATACAACGTGATCGTGGACAGTGTGAGCATGGACGGTGTGAGCGAGCACAATGTGAATGTGGACAGTGTGAGTGTGGACTGCGTGAGTGTGGACAGTGTGAGTGTGGACTGCGTGAGTGTGGACAGTGTGGGTGTGGCCTGTGTCAGTCTGGACAGTGTGAGCGTGGACAGTGTGAGCGTGGACAGTGTGATTGTGGACAGCGTGACCGAAGTCAGTGTGATCGATGATAGTGTGAGCATGGACAGCGTAAGTGTAGACAGTGTGAGTGAGTACAACATGAGTGTGGCCATTGTGAGCGTCTACAGTGTCAGTCTGGACAGTGTGAGGGTGGACCATGTCAGTCTGGAAAGTGTGAGCCTGGACAATGTCAGCCTGGATAATTTGAGCGTTAACAGTGTCAGTATGGATAGTGTGAGCATGGACAGTGTGAGTCTGGACAATGTGAACATGGACATTGTGGGTGTGGACATTGTGGGTGTGGGCAGTGTCAGTTTGTACAGTGTGAGCCTGGACAGTATGAGTTTCGATAGTGTCAGTCTGGACAATGTGAGCATGGACAGATAGGGTGTGGACAGTGTCAGTCTGGGCAATGTGAGTGTGGGTGTGGACAGTGTGTGCGAATACAGTGTGAGTGAGAACAGTGTGATTCGGGACAGTGTGAGCACATAGAATGTCAGCCTGGACAGTGTGAGTGTGAATTCAGGGAGCATGGGCAGTGTCAGTCCGGATAGTTTGAGCGTGGACAGTGTGATCGAGGACAGTGTGATCGAGGACAGCGTGAGTGTAGAAAGTGTGAGTGAATACACCGTGAGTGTGGACAGTGTGAGCATGGATGGTGTGATCGAGGACAGTGTGAGTGTGGACAGTGTGATTGTGGACAGCGTGATTGTGGACAGTGTGAGCGTGGACAGTGTGAAGGTGGATAGTGTGAGTGTGGACAGCGTGATTGTCGACAGTGTGATTGACAACAGCGTGATCGAAGATAGTGTGATCGAGGATGGTGTGATCGAGGATGGTGTGAGCATTGACAGCATGAATGGACACAACAGGAGCGTGGACAGTTTGTGCATGGACAGTATGATCGAGGACAGTGTGATCGAGGACAGCGTGAACGTGGATTGTGGACAGTGTGATTGTGGACAGCGTGACCGAGGGCTGTGTGATCGAAGTCAATGTCATTGAGGATAGTGTGATCGAGGATAGTGTGAGCATGGACAGCGTGAGTGTAGACAGTGTGAGTGAGTACAACATGAGTGTGGACAGTGTGAGCATGTACAGTGTAGGTCTGGACAGTGTGAGGGTGGACCATGTCAGTCTGGATAGTGTGAGCATGGACAGTGTCAGCCTGGTTAATTTGAACGTGAACAGTGTCAGTATGGATTCTGTGAGCATGGACAGTGAGAGTCTGGACAATATGAATATGTACATTGTGGGTGTGCACCATGTGGGTGTGCGCAGTGTCAGTCTGTACACTGTGAGCCTGGACAGTGTGAGTATGGATTGTGTGTCTGGATAGTGTCAGTCAGGACAATGTGAGCGAGGACAGTGTGGGTGTGGACAGTGTCACTGTGGTCAGTGTCAGTCTGGACAATGTGAGCATGGTCAGTGTGCATGTGGACAGTGTCACTGTGGTCAGTGTCAGTCAGGACAATGTGAACGAGGACACTGTGGGTGTGGACAGTGTCGTTGTAGACAGTATCAGTCTGGACAATATGAGCATGGACAGTGTGGGTGTGGACAGTGTGCGCGAATTTAGTGTGAGTGAGAACAATGTGATTCGGGACAGTGTGAGCACGTAGAATGTCAGCCTGGACAGTGTGAGTGTGAATTCAGGGAGCATGGGCAATGTCAGTCCGGATAGTTTGAGCGTGGACAGTGTGATCGAGGACAGCGTGAGTGTAGAAAGTGTGGGTGAATACAACATGAGCGTGGACAGTGTGATTTTGGACAATGTGATCGAGGACAGTGTGAGTGTGGACAGCGTGATTGTAGACAGCGTGATTGTGGACAGTGTGATCGCGGACAGTGTGATCGAGGACAGTGTGATCGAGGACAGCGTGATTGTGGACAGTGCGTTCAAGGACAGTGTGATCGAGGTCAGTGTGATCGAGGACAGCGTGGTTGTGGACAGTGTGATCGAGGACAGTGTGAGTGTGGACAGCATGATTGTGGACAGTGTGAGTGAGCATAACGTGAGTGTGGACAGTGTGATTGTGGACAGCGTGATCGCGGACAGTGTGATCGAGGACAGTGTGAGTGTGGACAGCGTGATTGTGGACAGTGTGTTCGCAGACAGTGTGATTGAGGACAGTGTGATCGAGGACAGTGTGAGTGTGAGCAGCGTGATTATTGACAGTGTGATCGAGGACAGTGTGATCGAGGACAGTGGGATTGACGATAGTGTGATTGACGATAGTGTGATTGACGATAGTGTGAGCATGGACAGCATGAATGTATAAAGTGTGAGCATGGACAGTTTAAGCGTGAACAGTATGATCGAGGAAAGTGTGATCGAGGACAGTGTGATTGAGGACAGTGTGATCGAGGACATTGTGAGCATGGACAGTGTGAGCGTGGACAGTGTGATTGAGGACATTAATCGAAAACAGTGTGATTGAGGATCGTGTGAGCGTGGACAGCATGAATGTATACATTGTGAGCATTGACAGCGTGAGCGTGGACAGTATGATCGAGGAAAGTGTGATCGAGGACAGTTTGATTGAGGACAGTGTGATCGAGGACAGTGTGATTGAGGACAGTGTGAGCATGGACAGCGTGAAAGTAGAAAGTGTGAGTGAATACAACATGAGTGTGGACAGTGTGAGCATCGATGGTGTGAGCAAGCACAACGTGAGTGTGGATAGTGTGAGCGTGGACAGCGTGAGTGTGGACAGCGTGAGCGTGGACAGCGTGAGCATACACAGCGTGAGTGTGGACAGTGTGAGCGTGGCCTGTGTCAGTCTGGACAGTGTTAGTCTGGACAGTGTGAGCGTGGACAGTGTGAGCATAGACAGTGTGAGCATGGACGGCGTGATCGAGGACAGTGTGATTGAAGACAGTGTGATTGAGGATAGTGTGAGCTTGTATAGGGTATCGAGGACAGTGTGAGCATGGACACGTGAGTGTAGAAAGTGTGCGTGAATAGTACGAGAGCGTGGACAGTATGATCGAGGAAAGTGTGATCGAGGACAGTTTGATCGAGGACAGTGTGATCGAGGACAGTGTGATTGAGGACAGTGTGATCGAGGACAGTGTGATTGAGGACAGTGTGAGCATGGACAGTGTGAAAGTAGAAAGTGTGAGTGAATACAACATGAGCGTGGGCAGTGTAAGCATGGATGGTGTGAGCAAGCACAACGTGAGTGTGGATAGTGTGAGCGTGGACAGTGACAGTCTAGACAATGTGAGCGTGGACAGTGTGAGTGAGTAGAACGTGAGTGTGGACAGTGTGAGTGTGGACAGCATGAGTGTGGACAGTGTGAGCATGGACAGTGTGAGCGTGGACAATGCGAGCATGGACAGAGTGACCGTGGACAGTGTGAACGTGGACAGTGTCAGTCCAGACAGTGTGAGCATGGATAGTGGGAATGTGGACAGTGTCAGTCTCAATAGTGTGGGTGGTTGCAGTGACAGTCTGGACAGTGACCGTCAGATGGAGTGATTTTGGACACTTTCAGTCTGGACAGTATGCATGAGGACAGTGTGAATGTAGACAGTGTGAGTGTGGACAGTGTCAGTGTGGACAGTGTGAGCGTGGACAGTGTCAGTTTGGACAGTGTGATGGTGTACTGTGTCAGTCTGGACAGTATGAGGGTGGGCAGTGTCAGTCTGGACAGTGTGAGGGTGGACAGTGTCATTCTGGACAGTGAGAGTGTGGGCAGTGTCATTCTGGACCGTGTGAGCATGGACTGTGTCAGTCTGGACAGTGTGAGGGTGGACTGTGTCAGTCTGGACAGTGTGAGGGTGGACAGTGTCATTCTGGACAGTGTGAGCGTGGGCAGTGTCAGTCTGGACAGTGTGAGCATGGGCAGTGTCAGTCTGGACAGTGGGAGCATGGACTGTCAGTGTGGACAGTGTGAGGGTGGGCTGTATCAGTGTGGACAGTGTGAGGGTGGGCTGTATCAGTGTGGACAGTGTGAGGGTGGGCTGTGTCAGTGTGGACAGTGTGAGCATAGACAGTGTCAGTGTGGACAGTGTGAGGGTGGACAGTGTCATTCTGGACAGTGTGAGCGTGGGCAGTGTCAGTGTGGACAGTGTGAGGGTGGACTGTGTCAGTGGACAGTGTGAGGATGGGCAGTGTCAGTCTGGACCATGTGAGCGTGGGCAGTGTCAGTCTGGACCGTGGGAGCGTGGACCGTGTTAGTTTGGACAGTGGGAGCGTGGACCGTGTTAGTTTGGACAGTGGGAGCGTGGACTGTGTCAGTGTGGACAGTATGAGGGTGGGCTGTGTCAGTGTGGACTGTATGAGGGTGGGCTGTGTCAGTGTGGACAGTGTGAGGGAAGACTGTGTCAGTGTGGACAGTGTGAGGGAAGACTGTGTCAGTGTGGACAGTGTGAGGGAAGACTGTGTCAGTGTGGACAGTGTGAAGGTGGACTGTGTCAGTGTGGACGGTGTGAGGGTGGGCTGTGTCAGTGTGGACAGTGTGAAGGTGGGCTGTGTCAAGTGTGGACAGTGTGAGGGTGGACAGTGTCATTCTGGACAGTGTGAGCGTGGGCAGTGTCAGTCTGGACCGTGTGAGCATGGACAGTATCAGTCTAGACAGTGCGAGGGTGGACTGTGTAAATGGTAGACATTGTAAATGATGGATCATGTATGAGGTTGAGGGGTGCCAGCTTTTTATCTGCGGTGTGTTTTATTTACTGAACATGGCCGCGATGGAATTTGAACTGGTACTCTCTCTGGATTACGGGTCCAGTAAAATAACCAGCACCCGACCGCAACCCCATTATAATTGTTGAACATTTATGAAAGAGGTGACAACCAAACATCAGCACACATGTTATAATAAGTGGAGGGAGTTGCTATAATTTTATATTTATTGATTTTGAAGACGGGGAAATCTACTAAAAGTTGCTTTGTGATATCACCCTACTTTTGTGATGTCAGGCAGGTAGAGGTAATCCTTGAATTTACCTCACACTTTTCTCCCGCACTCGCTTATGTCTTGTAGATCCCTCGATATCCTTACCTCAAGGGGGCCCCGTTTAGCTCAACCCTCTTCCTCCTGCAGTTTCCTATTTTGGGCTGGACTCTACTCAAATTCGGCGCCTCCGCCTCCGCTCGAAGGGAGGTTCACTTTACAGGGAATCTTCCTGAGTAATCTCCTCTCCTCTCCTCCCGCCGCTGGTTAACTCCTTCCCAGCCGAGAGTGTCCGGGCAAACTCTTTGACACTCTTGAGAGACTGGGGGCATGGCAACGATCATGGGGGTCAGCCGCCTGCTGCAGGCTCCCTTCAAACGCTACCTCCCTCCCTGCGCCTCTGTCAGCGAAAGGAAGGCAGCGAAGACGAGGGTTTCTGCCCGCGGCTTGGACTCTGGGACCCGACCCTTCCACGCCACCTCTTCAGCCGCCAACATCAGCTCCTTCCTGCCGGAGGCCAGCTCCTTCCCCGGGGTAAAGTCGTACGCTGATCTGTTGGACTTCTCCAACAGCAATCCCGAGAAGTTCTGGGGGACTCTGGCCAAGGAGAGGCTGGTGTGGGACCAGCTCTTCCACTGCGTCCACGACTGTGACTTCAGCAGAGGCTCAATCGCCTGGTTCCTGGGAGGGCGACTCAACGTGTCAGGTACAAAAACCTTTCAGCAATGCAAGGAGCTAATTTGCTCTGTACTTTATGGATATTGCATATTCCCAATAGACACCCGAAAAAAAATAGTGGGGGCGTCAATCCCAGATTGGTTTAGAAAAAGGAGTTGAGTTTAAAAAAAAACAGATGAAGGAATATTCTCCCCCCTTCAAAATGGTGACTCCAATGATTTAGCTATAAACAAGACACGGATCTTTGTATTTAGTGCGTACGAAGTTTCATAAACTAAAGGCAGAAAAAAATCAAGATAAGCAAACCGCTTTGTTTCAGGAAATAGAAACGTTTTGTAAACCAGATCTTTTGGGTGTTATGAAAGTGGGAAATGAAAGTGGGTTATCACACTTTTTCATTTGTTAAGAGATGTCCAGATGATTTTGTTACACTCCGTTCAGGTGGTCAGAGGCCGGACCGACGACCCAAGATACCACATCAGGACCCTCCGTGGGAATTGCCCGGGAAGTTTAAAATTTCGACAGCCAATACCCCTGCTCCCCAGGATCCTGAGCGAATGTCTCCGACATTCTCTGAGCTCGAGTCGGACACTTGGGACAGTTCCCCGGTACTTACCTGGACAGTTACCCAGGAAATGTTAGACAGATTAAAACCTGGTCTATCACCTGGGTAACCCAACCCCAAATCCCCGCCCCTTGACTACTGCCCCCGCCACAACCACCCACCCGACTCCCCTGACCCGACTCCCCCGACCCGACCAAACTACCCTCCAGACCTGACTACCCCCCCACCCATCTGAGATTGCCCCCAACTACCCTACCGACCACTCCCCCAGCACCTGACTAACACCACCCCGACAAGACTTGGCCTTGAATTGACTTGACTGCTCTCCGGTCAGCTGCCTGACTACTCTCCCTGACCATCCACTATCTCCCGACCCGACTTGCCATGTATTCACCCATTCTCCCGCCTACCCCTTTCACCCATCTCACCTCTTCCAACTACCCATCTACCTACCCATTCACTCCCTCACTCTAGTATTCGTCACAAGACTGGACCTTTAAACTCCGCTCTGATTGAATTACCAGAAGGAAACTGCATATTCCTGTGATAGCCGAGATTGTAAGCTCCTAGAAGGAATGCGCAGCAGCAGCAGCATTGGGAAAATATTTGCACGCAGGGGCAATGGACTCAGCACTGCCCCCTGCTTGAAAGATTCAGGCCAATCTCATCTATGTTTAAATTACAACTTTAAAATAGTAAACTGCAGTATTTTAAGATTTCAGGATCCATAACAGTTCAACCGATGAACAGGAAAAATAACTTTTAATTAGCGCCTTTTACCAACCGCAGGATTCCCTATGGTATTTTACAGACAATCCAGCACTTTTGAATGGTAGTCATTGTTGCAATGTCGGAAACGCGGTAGCTAATCTATCATGCACAGTGAAATCTAAGCTGACATTGCAGTCCTAGTCAGTTACTATTTCCCAGCCATGCGACCTGGCTATTACCTCATTGCAGTTTGTGGGGTCTTACTGTGTGCAAATAAGCTGCTGCATTTCTTTCATTACAACAGTGACTACACTTCACAGTACTTAATTAGCTCCAAAGCACTCTGAGATGTCCTGTGGTCATGAATGCAGTATACCAATGCAGGTTTATTCTCTTTAATCTTGTCTCATATTTGAAGCCTCTTGCCTGGGCATCATCTTCGTGATCCATTCCTGCACTCTCCCTATGACCTTGAAATCTTTCTCAAAACTGACAGTGTTGTAACTGCAACCTAACCAAACTGCTGCTCTATTGATAACCCCAAAGGGTCATAAGTGGGGGTGAGGAAAGGGGGCAGGCATGAAAGGACAGCCTGTGGTACAAAAAAAGAACCATTTAGCCCACTGAAGCTCATCATTTGTTAAATATTGGAGAGGCTGTGGTTGGATAAGGGAGGCTGGACAGGACATTGGTGGGGCCCATAATTGGATTGGAGGAGTCCTGAAAGGACATGGATGGGGTCCGTAACTAGATTAGGGAGGTCAGGGAGTGCATTGCGGGGTCCGTTGTTAGTTTGGAGGGAGCAGAGAGGACAATTGGAGTGGCTTAATCTGTGATTAATCTGTGTCGGGGCTAGGGAGGACATTGGGAGATCTGAATGAAAACTGTGAATTCTTATGGTTCAATTTTAGAGTCCAACAGATCTTTACAAAGCCCTTAACATTCTGGGAAGTGTTCGCGGACTGTCCAATGTGCAACCCAGGTTTAATCAAGGTTGCTAGAAGGTTCTTGCTCTTCTTCATATTTTCCTACATTTCCTGTCAGCTCTCATCAGGCATGTGAGTAGGTTGGAAGAGAGTGGGGAGGGGCCAGTGAGGATGTCAGAGAGGCTGTGAGTAGATTGGGGGACTGGAGAGGACATTGGGGCTGTGATTAGATTGGGTTGGGCCAAAGGCTACATCATTAGAGTGGCTGTAATTAGCTTGGGGGAGCTTGAGGGTATATCAGAGGGGCTTTGATTATGTTGGGGAGCCAGAAAGGACATCATGGGGCAGGAGGAGAAGTCATGGTTAGATCAGGAGGGCTGGAGAGGACATTGCGGGTGGATTGTCAGTAGATTAGAGGGGGAGGTTCAATCACGCGAGGGAAGCAGGTTAGCTTAAGGGGCTGGGGTTAGCACTTTTTCTCCCCCTGGCCCACAAGCAGTGCTGTAAAGTTACCAGTTGAATCCAGTTTTTCCTGCTTTCCTTCAGCTGCTGGATTTCCTACGCCCTGGATGTTAAAAGTAAAACTCTGCTTAAATTTGAAGCATATGGTCTTTTCAGTATATTTAAATAGTTGACTCGCCTCTGGACAGCAGGTTAAAAATGGAAGTGGAACCTTTTGAGGGGGAGGAATTGAGGTCAAGTTACCAATTTTTGAATTTTTAACAACCGCCTCTATTGTCATACCCATCCTAAGGTTTAAGCTACCCTGATGACTCTATTTGCCTGACCTCAGTACTGTGCTACTAGTGAGCATAAAATGGCCATCCTGCTGCAGCTCACCACCTATGGGCCAGGTGGGTGGACTAAAGGCAAACATGGCCATAAGAAGGTAGGACCTTGGTGGGGAATGGAGGGGATCATGGATTGGAAGGAAGTGCTCAGGGTGGCAGCAGCTCATATTATGCATGTGAGGCCATGGAGTGTTACTGCTACTCACGTTCTCAAGTCGCCACAGAAAAGTATTTTAAACATTACCATTTTGGGCATTTCTTGCTGGAGCACCCAGTAAATCTAGGGGAGGAGTCTTGTTGAGGCATCAGGGATTTCACCTGTCATCTTGAATGGTCATTAATTGGTCACTTATGGGCCTCAATTGGTGGTGGGGTGGGAAAGTCAAACATGGGCGTTCCTGCCTAGGAGTTAATTTGAGTGGAGGTGGGAAGGCAGTGGGCTTCCGGTACACTATCATCCTACCTTAGTGCATGCCCTTCTTGTTTCCAAGCTCACCACCAGTGAGAGCAGAGGATTCTGCCATAACTGTTTTTTGGAATAGTAATCAGCTTTTTATGCATGTAATTGGACCAACTCCCATTTGCATTCTAAATTGGTTTATTATGTTAGCCTTGGCTCAGCTGATAGCACTCTTGCCTCAGAATCAGAAGGCTGAGGGTTCAAGTCTCGCTCCAGAGACAAGAGCAGAAAATCCTGGCTGATACTCCAATGTAGCACTGAGGGATTGTGGCAATGTGTGAGTTGTCATGTTTCAGATGAGATGTTAAATCAAGACCCCTTCGGCCCTCTCAGGTGGGTGTAAAAGATCCCATGGCACAATTTCAAAGAAGAACAGGGATGTTCTCCCTGTATCCTGGCCAACATATATTCTTCGACCAACATCGTTAAAAACAAATTGGTCTTTTCTCATTGCTGTTTGTGGGAATCCTGTGATGCAAAATCACCTGCTGAATTTCTTACATTTCAACAGTGACTACGCTTCTTAATTACTTAATTGACTGTAATGTGCTTTGGGATGTCCTGAGGTTGCGAAAGATGCTATATAAATGCAAGTTCTTTCTCTGCCATGTGTTATGACACAGTTGGTAAAGCTGAGTTATTTAAAAATTCCAGACCGAAACTTTAAACAACTGTCATAACCTATATTTTAAGTGGTATGTTTGAGATGCAGCTCTAAATTCAGGAACCAGACCACCAGTTCTCCAGAGGTTTTATATCAAACTACGTGAGACATTTATTAATTTACACAAGTTAAATATGGCTACAAATTACTACTATCATAACTTTTAACAAATTCCCAAACTAATCTCCATTAAGGCAACAGCAACCTATAGATTTGAAGTGGACACCAGGCAAAGCATTTTCACCTTACAAATTCCAAATGAGGTTCCTTTTACATTGGTTCCTTTGCGGGCACAGTGGTAGGCTTACAGGCTTTGGTTTTACATTGCCTCTGCCCAACACACAAAACTGATATCTGTTATACCTAGCACATCTCATTGAATGTAAATTCTCATTGTATCACCGGCCTCTTTGAACTCTACCTCTTCTAACAATAAAACCCTATTCATAGTACCAATTTTATTAGTAATATAAACATTGCTTGGTCTCTGCCAGCTAGGTGCCAGATTTCACTCCCCTTCTTGAATGCTCTATTCAACAAAATGCAAATGCATTCTACCTCTCTTACATCTCAAAACTAATAATATACATCAAAGCATCCAGACTAACTGGCTTTAATCCAATTAAGATGCACCCACAGACTAACCCTCTATTTTAAAAAAAATTCCAATAATGTTAAATACATTAATAGCTTCATGACACCATGAGTGATGCCCTTATCTAAAAAAAAACTATTAATCTCATTCTTGAAATTTTAAATTGCCCCAGCATCCACAGCCTTTATACTTTGTGTGAAAATCTGCTTCCTGATTTCACTCCTGAATAACCTTGCTTGAATTTTAAGATAATGTTCAGATTTCCCCACTCAAGGAAATAGTTTCCCCATACCCATCCTATCAAATTATTTGATCATTTTAAACACCCTATATGATCAACCCTCAATTTGCTAAACTCAAAGGGGCGAATTTTAGGGGATAGAAAAGTCTTGAGTCTGCTGATGGTCAAAAGAGCTGCCCTGCAGTAAGGATAGGCTGGGGGCTACCTTAACAAGGCAAGAGTGGGACTTCTACCTCTCAGGGAAAGGAAGTACCACCCTGAAGAGCTGCTGGCCAATCAGCTCAGTAGTCCCAGCAGTACTAAAATACAGCAGTGGCTGCTGCTGGGATTACAAGCAGTCCCAAGAAGAAGATCCGTGGATACTGGACTTACAGGTAAGTCTGGGGATTTTGGTCAGGGAGGGCTTGGGGACACAGGGGGTTAGGTTCTTGCGGGGTGGGGATTGGGTTTTGGAGGCCAGGTGGAGGAGGCACAAAGGGAGGGCAGGGGTATAATCTTGGAGGTGCTTCAGATGGGCACAGAGGAACCCCAAAGGAGGTACACCAACCCCCCCCCTCCACCCACCCCCCCCCACTCCACCCACCCACCCAACCCCCGCCCTTCTTCTTTTCGCCTTTTAACCAGAGTTGCAATAGTAAGTTCTGTCGAAGGGTCATGAGGACTCGAAACGTCAACTCTTTTCTTCTCCGCCGATGCTGCCAGACCTGCTGAGTTTTTCCAGGTAATTCTGTTTTTGTTTTGGATTTCCAGCATCCGCAGTTTTTTTGTTTTTATTATTGCAATAGTAAGGGCCTGGCCTCCTTCATTCCATCTTCCCCAGTCACAAGTATTATTGTGGCTGAGGCGGAACAAGTTCATGAACTGGCTATTAATTGGCCAGGTAAGGACCTCAATATGCTGAAGGGAAGTCAGGCTGGCTGATGCCTTTGCATGCCTACCGTAATGTGGGGAGCAGCTTGGGGGTGGGTGGGAAGGTGGTAGGCTGGCCACCTGTTTTATTTTATGTGCCCCCCCACCAGCGAATATGCCAGTTGTGTGCTGTAAAATTCTCCCCTAAGGGAATACAAGCCAAATTTATGCAACTGCCCTCATGATCTAACCCTTTAAAATCAGTATCATTCTGGTGAATAAGCGGTCCCACCACCAAAGCTAATATATCTTCTCCAAGGTGCCATGCCCAAATTTCAATGCAGCACATACTTTTTTTGCACAGGAGATCGATAGTGACAGTGCCTGAATGGATGGTGAAATTAGATTGAATAGTGAATTTCAAAAGGAAAAGGATATATACATGAAAAGGAAATATTTTCAGGGCTAGGGGGGAAAGAACGAGGGCGTAGAATTAGTTGGGTAGCTCTTTCAAAAGCTAACACGTGAATGAAGGGCCAAATGGCCTCATCCTGTGATGTAAGATTCTAAGATAAGCACCAGCATAATCTGTGTCAAGCAAATACATTAACATGTTTAGTGCTTCTGCAGGATTTTTGGAAAGGAATTTTTAATATTTATATGACCCCCTCTATGTTTATCATGAATCTATAATCGTTTCTACAACCCTCCAAGGAGAGAGCTCTGAATGTTATTCACATTTCTTGTTAACAACATTTCTTGTAGTATGCAGTGGTATAACCCAAAACATCTCTGCCACTCTACCCTCTTGCCTCTTTTAATACCCTCTTTAAAACCTACCACTTTGACCAAGCTTTTGTTTGGCAATATTCCTGTGAAGCATCTTGGGATATTTTGCAGTGTTGATGGTTTTTGTTAAACACACTATATAAATACAACTTGTGGTTGTTGGTACTTTGCATTAAATTGTCACCTCTAAGTTATCATTTAGCTTACATTAATAATTTTGATTTATTCTCAGTGAATTGTTTAGATCGCCATGCCAAGCATTCCCCCAACAAGGTGGCTTTGATCTGGGAGAGGGATGAGCCAGGCACTGAATTAAGGATTACATACAGGTACAACCTTTAGTACACAATAGTTCTTTAAAGCAGTTTAATGGACAATCTTAAATGTGGTCATGTTTGTAGAAAGTTGTGAAATTGAATTAGTTAATTCATTCATTAATTTGGGCCTGCTGGATTATCAAGACAAAAAAAATGTTTTGTTAATGTTCTTCCACAAAGAGAACCTGAAATTGTCAGGCCTACATGTGAGTCCAATCCCACGCTCCTGATTACTAATCCTCTCAGGGCATATAAAAATGAGTAATAAATATGACCTTGCCAGCGTTTCCCACAAACAAATAAAACAAAATGGAAACTAACAATATCCATCTGGTTTAAAGCGTTAGCTTCACATTATGACTGAATATGGAATCTTCATAAGAAATTTTAAAAATTGTTTACTACTTTCTATGCTTCAGTAGGGAAGTTAGAGTCCAGGACAGGGAAGGCCTACATTTCCCTTGTGGGGCCGAGAAGTGCATTCCTGGAAATAAATAAACTTACTTCCAGGAAAATTTAAAACAAAGCAAAATTTTACACTTAGCTGGAAAGGCCTTCCCAAACTCCAATCCTGCTTATTAGTGCCAGGGCAGCTCTTTACTGGATTAAGTGACATAACGGAACCCCAACGTGCATAAGTATATGAGTCCCCTGTCTGATCCAGGCAGATGCCTCATATGCCTGTAAAATGAGCTATTTTTAAATTGGAACAGAGCGGTTGTTTAGGTTGTTAACCCACTCCATTTTAATTGCCACCCTGCTCCCTGGTGGAAGCTGGGTGATTGCCGACAATCACCCCCACCCCACCCTCCCAAATTTCCACCCCCCCCTCCCACCCCACCTCCCCCCTCCCCCTCCCCCCCCACCCCGTCCCTCCCTCTCACCCCTCACTCCTCCCTCCCCCCCCATCCTCTCACCCCCTTCTCCCACTGCACCCCCCCCACCCCCCCCCCCCCACCCCCGCCGTCTCCCTCTCCCCCACCACCCTCCCCAACACACTAATTAGTAAATGGATATTTTATGTTACAGGGAACTTTTGGAGATGACATGCAAGCTGGCCAACACTTTAAAGCGTCATGGGGTGCAGAAAGGGGACAGAGTTGCCATCTATCTGCCAGTATCTCCCATAGGCATAGCTGCAATGTTGGCTTGTGCGAGGATTGGTGCTGTGCACACTGTGGTCTTTGCAGGGTTCAGTAGTCAAGCACTGAGTGGAAGGATCCGTGATGGTAGGTGAACAAAGATCTTTCACATCTTTTGCTGTTTATTAATTTGTTTAAGAGTTACATTAGTTTTCAATACAAGCAGGGAGATAGTGGTGTAGTGGTAATGCCACTGGACAAGTAATCCAGAGATAAAAACAAAAAAACTGCGGATGCTGGAAATCCAAAACAAAAACAGAATTGCCTGGAAAAACTCAGCAGGTCTGGCAGCATCGGCAGAGAAGAAAAGAGTTGATGTTTCGAGTTCTCATGACCCTTCGACCGAACTGAGTGAATCCAAGAAAGAGGTGAAATATAAGCTGGTTTAAGGTTTTTTGGGGGGGGGGGGGGGTGTGTGGGAAGAAGTGGAGGGGGTTGGTGTGGTTGTAGGGACAAATAAGCAGTGATAGAAGCAGATCATCAAAAGATGTCACAGACAACAGAACAAAAGAACACATAGGTGTTAAAGTTGGTGATATTATCTAAACGAATGTGCTAATTAAGAATGGATGGTAGGGCACTCAAGGTATAGCTCTAGTAGGGGTGGGGGAGCATAAAAGATTTAAAAATATTTAAAAATAATGGAAATAGGTGGGAAAAGAAAAATCTATATAATTTATTGGAAAAAACAAAAGGAAGGGGGAAGAAACAGAAAGGGGGTGGGGATGGAGGAGGGAGCTCAAGACCTAAAGTTGTTGAATTCAATATTCAGTCCGGAAGGCTGTAAAGTGCCTAGTCGGAAGATGAGGTATTGTTCCTCCAGTTTGCGTTGGGCTTCACTGGAACAATGCAGCAAGCCAAGGACAGACATGTGGGCAAGAGAGCAGGGTGGAGTGTTAAAATGGCAAGCGACAGGGAGGTTTGGGTCATTCTTGTGGACAGACCACAGGTGTTCTGCAAAGCGGTCGCCCAGTTTACATTTGGTCTCTCCAGTGTAGAGGAGACCGCATTGGGAGCAACGAATGCAGTAGACTAAGTTGGGGGAAATGCAAGTGAAATGCTGCTTCACTTGAAAGGAGTGTTTGGGCCCTTGGACGGTGAGGAGAGAGGAAGTGAAGGGGCAGGTGTTACATCTTTTGCGTGGGCATGGGGTGATGCCATAGGAGGGGGTTGAGGAGTAGGGGGTGATGGAGGAGTGGACCAGGGTGTCCCGGAGGGAACGATCCCTACGGAATGCCGATAGTGGGGGGTGAAGGGAAGATGTGTTTGGTGGTGGCATCATGCTGGAGTTGGCAGAAATGGCGGAGGATGATCCTTTGAATGCGGAGGCTGGTGGGGTGATAAGTGAGGACAAGGGGGACCCTATCATGTTTCTGGGAGGGAGGAGAAGGCGTGAGGGCGGATGTGCGTGAGATGGGCCGGACACGGTTGAGGGCCCTGTCAACGACCGTGGGTGGAAAACCTCGGTTAAGGAAGAAGGAGGACATGTCAGAGGAACTGTTTTTGAAGGTAGCATCATCAGAACAAATGCGACGGAGGCAAAGGAACTGAGAGAATGGGATGGAGTCCTTACAGGAAGCGGGGTGTGAGGAGCTGTAGTCGAGATAGCTGTGGGAGTCGGTAGGTTTGTAATGGATATTGGTGGACAGTCTATCACCAGAGATTGTGACAGAGATGTCAAGGAAGGGAAGGGAAGTGTCAGAGATGGACCACGTGAAAATGATGGAGGGGTGGAGATTGGAAGCAAAATTAATAAATTTTTCCAAGTCCCGACGAGAGCATGAAGCAGCACCGAAATAATCATCGATGTACTGGAGAAAGAGTTGTGGAAGGGGGCCGGAGTAGGACTGGAACAAGGAATGTTCCACATACCCCATAAAGAGACAGGCATAGCTGGGGCCCATGCGGGTACCCATAACCACACCTTTTATTTGGAAGTGAGAGGAGTTGAAGGAGAAATTGTTCAGTGTGAGAACAAGTTCAGCCAGACGGAGGAGAGTTGTGGTGGATGGGGATTGTTCGGGCCTCTGTTCGAGGAAGAAGCTAAGGGCCCTCAGACCATCCTGGTGGGGGATGGAGGTGTAGAGGTCTATGGTGAAGAGGAAGCGGTTGGGGCCAGGGAACTGGAAATTGTTGATGTGATGTAAGGTGTCAGAGGAATCACGGATGTAGGTGGGAAGGGACTGGACAAGGGGAGAGAGAAGGGAGTCAAGATAACGAGAAATGAGTTCTGTGGGGCAGGAGCAAGCTGACATGATCGGTCTACCGGGACAGTTCTGTTTGTGGATTTTGGGTAGGAGATAGAAGCGGGCCGTCCGAGGTTGAGCGACTATCAGGTTGGAAGCTGTGGGAGGAAGATCCCCAGAGGAGATGAGGTCAGTGACAGTCCTGGGAACAATGGCTTGATGTTCAGTGGTGGGGTCATGGTCCAGGGAGAGGTAAGAGGAAGTGTCTGCGAGTTGACGCTCAGCCTCCGCGAGGTAGAGGTCAGTGCGCCAGACAACAACAGTACCACCCTTGTCAGCGGGTTTGATGACAATGTCAGGGTTGGACCTGAGAGAATGGAGTGCAGTAAGTTCAGAGAGAGAGAGATTAGAATGGGTGAGAAGAGCAGAGAAATTGAGACGACTAATGTCGCGCCGACAGTTCTCAATGAAAAGATCAAGAGAAGGTAAGAATCCAGAGGGAGGGGTCCAGGTGGAGGGAGAATATTGGAGGTGGGTGAAAGGATCCATTGAACGGGGAGAGGACTCCTGCCCAAAGAAGTGAGCCCGGAGACGAAGACGGCGAAAGAAGAGTTCAGCATCATGCCGAGCCCGAAATTCATTGAGGTGAGGGTGTAAGGCTATGAAACTAAGTCCTTTGCTGAGCACTGAACGTTCAGCATCGGAGAGGGGAAGGTCAGGGGGTATAGTGAATACACGGCTGGGGCTGGGATTGGAAGATGGGGTGTGGACGGAGGGACAGGCAGGGGTGGAGGGTCCTAGATGGGTGTTGGTGTCGATGAGTTGTTGGAGCTTGCGTTCCTTAGCACTTGAGAGAAAGAGAAAAAGTTTCTTGTTGAGGCGTCGGATGAGACGAAGAATAAAATGAAACTGGGGGCACGCGCAGCTTTGAAAAAGTGTACAGCGGTGCTGCTGGAGGGAGAGGTCGAGTGTGTTCATATGGCGGTGCATGGCACTGAGTGTGGATCTCAGAATGTGACAGGAACAGCAGTCCGAGAAATGTTTTATGTTCCGGAGATACCTGTAATCCTGGGTGGGTTCGAAACATGAGCGCTGGAATTTCAGTTGAAATCCACGTGGGGTAAGTCTGAGACGGAGACAGTCATTGAGAAAGGAGATATGACTATGAAAGCGGGTTTTAGTAAACACCTTGTCAAACACCAGGAGAGAAATGGAAAGCAATGAAGGTGAGCAAGGCTTCCAATCTCCACCCCTCCATCATTTTCACGTGGTCCATCTCTGACACGTCCCTTCCCTTCCTTGACCTCTCTGTCTCAATCTCTGGTGATAGACTGTCCACCAATATCCATTACAAACCTACTGACTCCCACAGCTATTTCGACTACAGCTCCTCACACCCCCGCTTCCTGTAAGAACTCCATCCTATTCTCTCAGTTCCTTCGCCTCCGTCGCATCTGTTCCGATGATGCTACCTTCAAAAACCGTTCCTCTGACATGTCCTCCTTCTTCCTTAACCGAGGTTTTCCACCCACGGTCGTTGACAGGGCCCTCAACCGTGTCCAGCCCATCTCCCGCACATCCGCCCTCACGCCTTCTCCTCCCTCCCAGAAACATGATAGAGTCCCCCTTGTCCTCACTTATCACCCCACCAGCCTCCGCATTCAAAGGATCATCCTCTGCCATTTCCGCCAATTCCAGCATGATGCCACCACCAAACACATCTTCCCTTCACCTCCCCCCCTATTGGCATTCCGTAGGGATCGTTTCCTCCGGGACACCCTGGTCCACTCCTCCATCACCCCCTACTCCTCAACCCCCTCCTATGGCACCACCCCATGCCCACGCAAAAGATGTAATACCTGCCCCTTCACTTCCTCTCTCCTCACTGTCCAAGGGCCCAAACACTCCTTTCAAGTGAAGCAGCATTTCACTTGCATTTCCCCCAACTTAGTCTACTGCATTCGTTGCTCCCAATGTGGTCTCCTCTACATTGGAGAGACCAAACGTAAACTGGGCGACCGCTTTGCAGAACACCTGTGGTCTGTCCGCAAGAATGACCCAAACCTCCCTGTCGCTTGCCATTTTAACACTCCACCCTGCTCTCTTGCCCACATGTCTGTCCTTGGCTGGTTGCATTGTTCCAGTGAAGCCCAACGCAAACTGGAGGAACAACACCTCATCTTCCGACTAGGCACTTAACAGCCTTCCGGACTGAATATTGAATTCAACAACTTTAGGTCTTGAGCTCCCTCCTCCATCCCCACCCCCTTTCTGTTTCTTCCCCCTTCCTTTTGTTTTTTCCAATAAATTATATAGATTTTTCTTTTCCCACTTATTTCCATTATTTTTAAATATTTTTAAATCTTTTATGCTCCCCCCACCCCCACTAGAGCTATACCTTGAGTGCCCTACCATCCATTCTTAATTAGCACATTCGTTTAGATAATATCACCAACTTTAACACCTATGTGTTCTTTTGTTCTGTTGTCTGTGACATCTTTTGATGATCTGCTTCTACCAATGCTTGCTTGTCCCTACAACCACACCAACCCCCTCCACTTCTCCCCCCCACCCAAACCCCCCTTAAACCAGCTTATATTTCACCCCTTTCTTGGATTCACTCAGTTCGGTCGAAGGGTCATGAGGACTTGAAACGTCAGATCTTTTCTTCTCCGCCGATGCTGCCAGACCTGCTGAGTTTTTCCAGGTAATTCTGTTTTTGTTAAGTAATGCAGAGACCCAGTCTACTGCTCTGGTGTCATGGGTTCAAATCCCACCATGGCAGCTGGTAGAATTTAAATTGAATTAATTAATAAAAGCTCTGGAATTGAAAGCTCGTCTCTGCAGTGGTAATGATGAAACTCTCATTGATTGTCATAAAACCCATCTGGTTCACAAGTGTCCTTTAGGGAAGGCAATCTGCCGTTTTACCCAATCTGGTCTACATGTCACTCTAGATCCACAGTAATGTGATTGACTCTGAACTGTCATTCTGAAATAGCCTAGCAAGCCGCTGAGTTGTCAAGGGTCAACACTTGCCTGCGATGCCCATATCCCATGAAAGAATATTAAAAAGTCATGTACCTGGGCCATCCACATGAGACCATCTGATTGGTATTTGCTTAATTAACATCAGTTTATCCGATCAACATATTTAATTAATGTACAAGAATGTCCCAGGGCTTGGCCTTAATAGCCAAGTGGTTATGGTACTGGGCTTGTAACCCCAAGATCAAGAGTTCAAATCTCACAATGGCAAACTATGAAACAATGTAACTTCATCTGAATAGGAACAGATGGAAACGTGTTTGTACTTGAAAGAGTTACAAGAATGTCCCATTCTGTCTGTGATATAATGGACAACCAAAGTAATGGAAAGAATGTATAGGCCCATTGAGGAATATACATTCAAAAGCAAAATATTATGGCTGCTGGAAATTGGAAATAAAAACAAAAAATGCTGGAAATAATGAACAGGTCTGGCAGCTCTGGGGAGAGAAGAACGGAGTTAACATTTCGGTTCATGATCACTGCTGAGTATTTCCAGCATTTTCTGTTTTTATTTAAGGAAATGTATATGCTTTTTTGTGTGATGAAAATAGAGTTTACACAGGGGAAGTAAGGAACATTTTGCTAATACAACTTATATTATGTTACGTAGTCATCTTGAATTATATTTGGCTTTGAATTGCCTCCATTATCTCTAGGCCAGGGAAGTAGCTAATACACAACACTGTTCAACACTGTTTCCAAAGGATCACTTGTCTTCCACTAATTTCTGAATAGCGACTGTTACATGAATAATGAGAGCAAGTTTATTCTGTAGCAGATCCTTCTTTGGAATGTTCACGTGGACTAGTCGAAAGATGTGCTGATCAGTAACTGTTCGAGATGACAAAGAAGCCCCTGTGATTTGTTTGTCCTGGCCTCATTTGAATTTGGGGCAAGCAAGCTGTGGACACTAAAAGGGGCCTCCAGATGCAGATTGCCACGCTTTGACCTCGAGAATAGAAGCCGGATGGGATGCTGGCATAAGTATGAGGGGATGAGAAGGCTGGACTGACAGTAGCAGGTAGTGTTTTATGTAACTGGGATATGGCTACCAGTGCAATCAGCAAGAATACTGCTGAATCCACCTACAAACATTATATTCTAAACTCTGCGAGAGGCTTGCGGAAAGTCTTCCAGATTACTGGACAACGTAAGAAACATGTTCTGATAACAAGATTTTGGGCTAAAAATTCATCTCGAGTGGAGAAAAGAGAGGCCATAGCAAACTCTAGAAAGCCTGAGGTAGGTCCGACACTGACTCCACTCGCTGTTGCCCAATAGCTGGAAGGAGTGTTAACAAACACAAGGGGCCTAGTACCTGGTTTGGGTGGCTGCCTGGAGATACTGAATGTTATTTAAGGCCACAATGGTGTCAGCTGTATTACAGTTGACCTTGGGATGTGTCACATTGTATAATTGCATATCATTAGCATCATTTAAAAGAAACAGTGCCTCATGAGGGTGTTTGTCTTTCACTAACTAGCCCAATGCAAAGTCGTCATCACCTGCAATCAAGGAGTCCGTGGTGGTTGTGTTATTGAGCTGAAGAAGATGGTGGACGAGGCAGTAAAGACATGTCCCACCGTAAAGCATGTCTTTGTAACACAGAGAACGGACAATAAGGTTGCTATGAGTAACATCGACATACCACTTGAAGAAGTAAGTCATCATGAAAGCAATGCGTTTGAACTTAAATGAGCCTCTTTTGGTACTTGAAAGGTTTACCTTTGTTATATGTAAAGTTGAGATGAGTAAAAGTTGCTACTTTGTAAAATCTGTTACGTGTAATATCAACTGTTATTAGAGGAACAGTACAGATGTCCACTATAAAATCCAATCAAAGCAGAAAAGCACAGTAATACTTAGAAAGAAGCTCTTGTATTTATACAGTGCCTTTTATGACCTCAGAACATCCCAAAGCACTTTATAGTCAATCAAGTACTTTGAAGTGTAGCCACTGTTGCTGATAGCACAACAGCCAATCTGCTCACAGCAAGGTCCTTCAAACAACCTTGTCATGATCATCTGTTTGAGTGAAGTGCTTTGAATGATAAATATTGAGCAGGACGGTGGGGAAAACTTTCCTGCTCTTCAAATAATACCATGGGATCTTTTACATGCACGAAAGGGTAGATGGGGTCTCAGTTTAATGCCACATCCAAAAAAAGGCACTTCTGATGGTGTTCACTCAGTATCACATTATTGTCAGCGAATGTGGCCCAATGTGGCTAATTGCATTTCTGCTTAGTAAATAAAAATGAGTGACAGGCATGAATCATGGCAAACAGTGCCTATTAATTAGTTTCAAGCAGAACTAGACCATGGGGTGAGGAAAACCCCAGTGGTGGAAAGTGTTGCTCCAAATTCACCTGGCCCTCCCAGAGCATGCTATCTGTACCACATATCATATCTCAGAAACCGGTAATCCAGAAAACTTGATTAACAATCCTGAAAATGTAAGCTCAAATCTTGCCAGACCAGTGGCAATAAAAAGTCAGTACCCGTCCTTGTGGAGACAAAATCCTATCTTCCCACTGAGGGCACCCTCCATCGTGTTGTGTGGCACTACCGCTGTGCTAACTGGGATAGATTCAGACCAGATCCAGCAGCTACAAACTAGGCATCCATGAATTGTTGTGGGGCATCAACAACAGCAGAATTATTAATTATTCAAATGCAATCTATAACCTCATGGCCCAGCATAGCCATCGCTCTTCCATTATCATTAACCCAGAGGCCTAACCCTGGTTCAATGAGGAATGTAGGAGACAGGGTAACCAATCATCCCAGATTTTATGGGATTGTCCCGTAGTTGGGCCGGTTGTCCTGTGTTGCTTGAGGTTGGGATGCTGCTTTTCACATATTTGAGATGTCAGAGCTTTGTGCATGTGCAGTACACACTTCTTCGATCTTCTCTCCGGCAGCCTGAAGAGCTCTGGTAGCTTCCCCCCACCCTACTCCCCACAGCTCTCGCAGCAGCCACCCCCATAACTGGTGGAACTACAACACAAGACCATGCGTATACTAGAAAGCAGCATACTACAGACAAAGCTAAATGATTCCATGACCAACGGAGCAGATCTAAGCTCTGCAATCCAGCTACATCCAGTCATGAACAGTGGTGGACAATTAAACAACTGGAGGAATGGGCTCCACAGACATCCCTATCATCAATGGTGACAGAGCCCAGCATGTCAATGCAAAAGACAAGGGGCGGGATTTTCCGGCCCCTCCTGCTGGAGGGACCTTTCAGTCCCACCGAAGTCAAAGGGGATTTGAATGGCCCACCACATCTGTCTTGGGGAAATCCACTGCGGCGGGGCCAGAAAATGCTGGCCAAGGATGAAACGTATGCAACATCTCCTCCTGAGGTCTCCCACATTTTTAAAATATTAGTTCATGGGATGTGAGCATTGCTGGCTAGGCCAGCATTTATTGCCCATCCTTAATTGCCCTTGAGAAGGTGGTGGTGAGCTGCCTTCCTGAACCTCTTGCAGTCCTTGTGGTGTAGGTACATCTACAATGCTGTTAGGGAGGGATGTCCAGGATTTTGACACAGCCACATTGAAGGAATGGTGATGTAGTTCCAAGTCAGGATTGTATGTGGCCTGGAGGGGAACTTGCAGGTGATGGTGTTCCCATGTATCTGATGCCCTTGTCCTTCAAGGTGGTAGTGATTGCGGGTTTGGAAGATGCTGTTGAAGGAGTCTTGGTGAGTTGCAGCAGTGCATCTTGTAGATGATACACGCTGCTGCCACTGTGCATTGATGGTGGAGGTAGTGAATTTTTAAGGTGGTGGATGAGGTGCCAGTTAAGAGGGCTGCATTGTCCTGCTTCTTGAGTGTTGTTGCAGCTGCACTCATCCAGGCAAGAGCAGCGTATTCCATCACACTCCTGACTTGTTCCTTGTAGATAGTCAACAGGCTTTGGGGAGTCAGGAGGTGAGTTACTTGGCGCAGAATTCCCAGCCGCTGACCTGCTCTTGTAGCCAGAATATTTATATGGCTAGTCCATTTTGGTTTCTGGTCAATGGTAGTCCCTATGATGTTGATAGTGGCGGATTCTGCAGAAGTAATGCCATTGCATGTCAGGGGGAGATGGTTAGATTCTCACTTGTTGGAGATGGTCATTGCGTGGCACAAATGTTACTTGTCACTTATCAGCCCAAGCCTGAATGTTGTCCAGGTTTTGCTGCATATGGACATGTATTGCTTCAGCATCTGAGGAGTCACGAATAGTGCTAGACATTGTATAATCATCAGCGAACATCTGCACTTCTGACCTTATGATTGAGGAAAATAACTAAATTTACTGAATGACCCCCAAATAATAATTTACCAACAAGATTCCACTTTTCGTAGCTTTTACCTTAACATGAATCAGAACCAATGCAAATTATGCACGAATTAACAGGCAAATGATACTTCAAATAAAAAGGTAAATTTCTCCTTCAATAGTCGATCCAATGAAGGAATGGCTTACCAACCACAAGCATTCACAAATGTGGCCCCACGTAGCTACTGCTCTACACAAAGTAGGTCAGAGCCCTATCTGACTACTGCTTTCACTTTCAAGTTTCAGGGGTACAATTATTATCAGCAAGACACACTTCTATTAATCTCTCCCTCAGGTCACAACAGCCCTGATGGTGTAGCTCTCTAGAGTTCCTTTTCAACCGACCAACTAATAACACCCCCATTCATGGTTCTGAGAAAAACACCCAGCTCTTTATATTCTCCAAGCCATTCACTCAACTTTCCAGTTTTTACAACTTTTTAGCCAGCTCACATAGTGCCTCCAAGAATTCTTGTCTCCTTTTCTGCCAAACAGCCTGGCCTGAGAGAGATTTGCTTCTTTTCCTCACAAGAATTTGGTGAGTTCCTCTTTCTGTCTCTTGTCTGCTTTCTCTTTGTGCCTGTATCTGTGCTTTCATCTTCTAGCTCCTCTGCTTATAGCCCTCCTTTGTGTCTGCCAGTCACGTGACTTCTTTCTTAATTTCATTCCTGTTGGTACTGTTTCCAGTCAAGGGTGGCTAGGTCAAATGGACCAGTATTTCTTATTATCCGAGAAAATTAAATTGATCACTTTTACAATTGATGCAAACTCTTAAAAGTCCTTTACAAACATTCTTGAAAACAATTACAGATTCCACAGACCTTTTAAAGAAATTACAAATTTTCCTTCCTGCACTGCTTCCAGGTTGAAGGTTTTCACATTGTCCATACTTGCTGGGATGAGTGCAGCTCTAACACCCATGGAGTTTGACACTATCCAGGACAATCCAGTTTGCTTGATTGACATCCTATGCACCACCTTAAACACTCATTTCCTTCACCACTGACACACAGTGGCAGCAGTTTACAAGATGTACTGCAGCATCTCTCCAAGGCTGTTTTGACAGTCCCTTCCAAACCTGCGGCCTCTACCACAAAGTCAGCAAGAACAAGGTCAGCATAGGCAAGGAAACATCACCGCCTGCAAGTTCCCCTCCAAGTCACACACCATTCTGACTTAGGACTATATTGCCATTCCTAACTCACTGGGCCAAAATCGCGAATCCCTTCCCTAATAGCACTGAGGGTGTTCCTACATCACAGGGAGTGCTGTGGTTTAAGAAGGTGGCTCACCACCACTTTCTCAACGATAATTAAGAATGGGCAATAAATTCTGGCCTTGCCAGGGATACCCACATTTCATGAATGAGCCAGGAGAAAAGTAAAAGTGACACTGAGCAGTTGTTAAAAAATCCAGCTGGTTCCCTCATGTCCTTTTGGGAATGAAACCCAATTGACTCCTAACTTCCCTCTGAAGTTGTCTAGTAAACAACTCAGTTATATCAAATCATTCACCAGAGGTTTCAAAAAGGCAGCCCACCACCATCTTCCCAGGATAACTCGGGATGGTGACCTTGCCAGTGATACCCACTTTCCCAGAATTAATTAACATAAAATGTTTAATTTCCTGTAGTTTGCATCATTTCCATTTATAGTTCTTACCCCTTCCCCTCTCCCTTAGTGAGATTAAAGAACTGAGCAATTACAGAAGTAAGAGATTTGTGTATCTACCCTCAGAATATAAGTGTGTTTCACATATTTGTCATGCTTAAATATATTGATGACACTAAATGGTTGTTAAAACATTTTGCCCTAGAATAATGCATCAGCTGAGAAGGAAGATCTGACCTTTTTTTTCTTTAGGAGATGGAGAAAGAGGAACCAGTGTGTGATCCTGAGTCCATGGACAGTGAGGACTTTCTCTTCTTGTTGTATACCTCTGGAAGTACAGGAAAACCCAAGGGCCTAGTCCATACACAGGCTGGTTATCTGCTGTATACATCTCTCACCCACAAGGTATGAGTAGAATAGGAGAGTAAGCTCATTGTTTTCCGCTAGTACCTTCTATCGACTAATATTAACTTAGAGAGAAATTTCTGTAGATGTATAACTGGCATAAAAGCTAATCTCGCAGATAATATTTATCAGTGTCAAATGAGGGGACATGTCTAAATAATTTTTCCAATTTATTTATAAAAAACTTTCATTATGTACTTAATCTCCCTAAGGCAGCTCCATGCCTCAGGGAGATTGCTGCATGCGAAAGAGCGCAGGCCCCAACTCTCACTCCACCCCCCTCGCCAGCACAGGTAGTGCTGAGTGCTACGGAATGCGTATTATGGCGGCATGCAGCTGATCGCAGGGCTCCCTGCCTGCCCCACCTGCTCCTGCCCAGCCTGACTGACATAGGTAAGATTCAGCCCATTGGAATTGAACTCCCCCCCTCCCCTTTCCCCTCTCCTGAGGTTGTTGCTCGCATGTGGCCTAATGCATTGCAGTTAAATGCAGAAGTTGGCAGGTTGGAGCCAGTTTCCTGATGTGCTCGCATTTTTTTTCGGGATTTCTGCAACCAAAACCCAAGTAACTCTTCCTCATTCAATGAACTTTCTTGCTCAATTCATTTAATAGATGTTGTTACCCATTCAGCAGAGGGAAGGTTTCAGGCATATGTATTAACTGTTTGTAAGTCAGTACCCCAGGGTGTATTTTCAAGGCCTTGCTGTTATTTGTTATTTGTAAAGTGAATTTTTAAGTACTGTAATGTTGTTGCTGTTCGAGGTTCTAATGTGTAATATATAACATACAAATGTTATCTTTTAGTGCGTCTTTGATTATCAAGAAGGTGATATTCACGGCTGTATGGCAGATATTGGCTGGATTACAGGGCACAGTTATGTGGTCTATGGCCCACTCTGCAATGGTGCCACTACTGTGCTGTTTGAGAGCACACCTACCTACCCAAACCCAGGTAAGCATGTCAATGACTATCATCAAAAAATTACATTTCATAAGCCTGTTAGCGCTCCATATGATTGGTGGTACACTGAAGGGAAATAAAAGGGAACTTGGGGTGGTGGGGGCAAGAGGCGGTGGTGATTTTAACTGCCAACTGGTGTCTGCCAAGAAGCTAGGTTTCAGTTGGATTCTTGCAACTTTGCCATTCAGTTTGGAGTTAAAATATTCAGGGTCTGATAACCGCATAAAACCCTGATCTGATTATTTAAAATAGGACCTCGCCCTCACCAGGCGGGCGCCTTTGTTGCCTGTTTCAAGCAGCAGATTTAAATGGAAAACAGCAGGATCCAGGCTAGGCATTGGCAGGCAAGTCACCTGATTGATTTACATGCTCACTCTGCCTTGCTGATTTCTACTGGGCAGGTTGAGTTAAAATGAACCCTACGGTGCTTCTTGGACACCATCTCTAAACACCCACCTCTAAAATGTTCAATGGCCTAAAGCTGTGAGATTAGACCACACTCCTGCCTTCTCAGGGAGTGACTGTTCAATGTTTCAGATACATTTAGGAGTTTATGGGATATTGTGGAAGATTGTGTCAATCAATGCAGAGATTTTCCCTCATCTATTGCAGAAAAAATGGGGGGTATTGTGGATATATATTTGTTCTCTTACTACATCTGATTGTTAAACTGTTTAATATTATTTCTGAATCACTTACACTCCCCAGTTCCTACTGGATTGCTTAAACACATCTTCCAGTTCACACTAGCACCATTGCCCCATCTCCAGTTCATTAGAGACCTTTTCTCCCCTTATTCCAGTTCACCCCAGTTCATGCCATTCTCCCATGCCCTCCCAGTTCACCTGGCGCTGCCACTCTCTCTCCTCCTGCTCCCACCTCCCTGCTTCACCACTCCTGCTGGCTTCTACCCGACAGTAATGCAGCTCCAGAGGAAACAAATGCTGCAATGGACTCTGTAGGCTGGGTCTTCCTGTGGCAACAAATACAACGGCGGGACCAGGAATCAATGGCCACAGCGTACAGAATCCAATCTCATGGACTGAGGGAGAGTGCAGGCTGGGGCGGGGAGAAAGGGGTGCAGGGGAAAGTGGCAGAAAGAGATTCCAAGGATGGCTCAATTTCAGTGGATTCTGAAAAATCCAAGATGGCAATCTTCTTCAGGTATATATACATATGTATATAAATATATATCACATGCTCAATTATGTTTATACAAAAGCAAAATGCTGGAAATCTGAGGGCTTGTAAATACTCAGGGGTGAAATTGGAAGAAGAGATGGGGTCAGAGGGAAGTTTAGGGGAAGGAAGATCAGAGGGGTGTTGGGACCCAGGAATTGTTGAAGCTTACAATTCTTAAGTCCTGAAAGGTAGAAAAAAAGATTTTTGTTAAAGCATCAGACAAGATGAAGGATGACAGGAAACTGTGGACTAGAACAGCTTTGAGATAGTGAGCTTGTACTGCTGAAGAGAGAGAGAGATTGGCAGCATGCTTGTGGTGGTGCACGGCATTGATTGTGGATCTTAGGATGCAGCAAGATCAATGGTTTGAGGAGCACCAAATATCTAGGAGATATCTGCAAATGTGGGCGGATCCAAGACACAAAGGCTAGAATCCATGTGAAATATGTCAGAGCCAGAGACATTTGCTGAAGAAGGAGATGTGGCTGTGAAACTGAGTTTTGATAGATACCCTATCAAACATGAAAAGGGGAATAGAAAGCAATGAAGGTGAACAAGGTAGAAGAGGCAAACAGAAATCCTTTTGGAGAGAAGGGTAGAACTGCTTCAAGCTGGGCATTCCTGGAAGAGAAGTGGCTGTGAATTAAACACGAATACAAAAGCAAAATACTGTGGATGCTGGAAATCTGAAGGAAAAAATGAAAACGCTAGAAATACTCATCACGTCAGGCAGCAAAGTGGGGCGAGAAACAGAGTTAACATTTCAGAGTGGTGACCTTTCATCAGAACTAGGAAAAATTAGAGATGTAATAGGTCTTAAGCAAGTGAAAGGGGAGAAGGGTTGAAAAAGGAACAAAAGGGAATGTCTGTGATCAGGTATAAGACAGGAGAGATTAAATGAGAAAAGAGTTGTTGGAGCAAAGCCAAAGCGAGTAGTAATGGAAACAAAAGATGTGTCTAGGGGAGGTTGAATGGCAAAATAGTGAACAGTTGCCATCCAAAAACAAAGTGAAAACAATGTGTTTTGGTAAAACCAAAGCATTTAAGCCTATGTTTTGTAACAGTATTACAGCTGAATAAAGGCAACTACAGAGGCATGAGGGAGGAGCTGGCCAGAATTGACTGGGAGATGAGCCTAGCAGGAAAGACAGTGGAACAGCAATGGCAGGAGTTTCTGGGAGTAATTTGGGAAACACAGCAAAAATTCATCCCTAGGAAGAAGAAGCATACTAAAGGGAGGATGAGGCAACCATGGCTGATAGGGGAAGTCAGGGACAGCGTAAAAGCTAAAGAGAAAGCATACAATGTGGTGAAGAGCAGTGGGAAGCCAGGGGATTGGGAAGCCTACAAAGACCAACAGAGGATAACTACAAAAGAAATAAGGAGGGAGAAGATTAAATATGAGGGTAAACTAGCCAGTAATATAAAAGAAGATTGCAAGAGTTTTTTTTAGATATATAAAGGGTAAGAGAGAGGCAAAAGTGGACATTGGGCCACTGGAAAATAACGCTGGAGAAATAGTAGTGGGGAACAAAGAAATGGCGGAGGAACTGAATAGGTACTTTGCGTCAGTCTTCACGGTGGAAAACATGAATAACATCCCCAAAGTTCAAGAGAGTTGGGGGGCAGAGGTGAGAATGGTGGCCATTAACAAGGAGAAGGTGCTAGGAAAACTGAAAGGTCTGAAGGTGGATAAATCACCTGGACCAGATGGATTACACCCCAGAGTTCTGAAGGAGATAGCTGAGGAGATAGTGGAGGCGTTAGTGATGATCTTTCAGGAATCACTGGAGTCAGGCAGGGTCCTAGAGGACTGGAAAATTGCTAATGTAACCCCCCTGTTTATGAAGGGAGTGAGGCAAAAGATGGGAAATTACAGGCCAATTAGCTTGACCTCGGTCATTGGTAAGATTTTAGAGTCCATTATTAAGGATTAGATTTCAGAATACTTGGAAGTGCATGGTAAAATAGGGCAAAGTCAGCATTATTTCATCAAGGGGAGGTCATGCTTGACAAATCTTTGAGGAGGCAATGAGTAGGTTAGACAAAGGAGAGCCAATGGATGTTGTCTACTTGGACTTCCAGAAGGCCTTTTGACAAGGTGCCACACAGGAGGCTGCTCAGTAAGATAAGAGCCCATGGTGTTAGAGGCAAGGTACTAGCATGGATACAAGATTGGCTGTCTGGCAGAAGGCAGAGAGTGGGGATAAGGGGGTCCTTCTCAGGATGGCGGCTGGTGACTAGTAGAGTTCTGCAGGGGTCAGTGTTGGGACCGCAACTTTTCACTTTATACATTAGCGATCTAGATGAAGGAACTGAGGGCATCCTGGCTACATTTGCAGATGATACAAAGATAGGTGGAGGAACAGGTAGTATTGAGGTGGCGGGGAGGCTGCAGAAGGATTTGGACAGGTTAGGAGAATGGTCAAAGAAGTAGCAGATGGAATACAATGTGGGGGCGTGTGAGGTCATGCACTTTGGTAGGAAGAATAGAGGCATAGACTATTTTATAAATGGGGAGAGAATTCAGAAATCTGGAGTGCAAAGGGACTTGGCAGTCCTAGTCTAGGATTCTCTTAAGGTTAACTTGCAGGTTGAGTTGGTAATTAGGAAGGCAAATGCAATGTTGGAGGACTAGAATATAAAAACAGGGATGTGCTGCTGAAGCTTTATAAGGGTCTGGTCAGACCACATTTAGAATATTGTGAGCAATTTTGGGCCCCGTATCTCAGGAAGGATATGCTGGCCCTGGAGAGGGTCCAGAGGAGGTTCACGAGAACGATCCCAGGAATGAAAGGCTTAACATATGAGGAATGTTTGAGGACTCTGGCCTATACTCGATGGAGTTTAGAAGGATGAGGGGGGATTTGATTGAAACTTACAGAATACTGAAAGGCCTGGATAGAGTGGACGTGGGGAAGATGTTTCCATTAATAGGAGAGACTAGGACCTGAGGGCACAGCCTCAGAGTAAATGGAAGACCTTTTAGAACAGAGATGAGGAGAAACTTCTTTAGCCAGAGAATGGTGAATCTATGGAATTCATTGCCACAGAAGGCTGTGGAGGCCAGGTCATTGAGTGTATTTAAGACCGAGATAGATAGGTGCTTGATTGATAAGGGGATTAAAGGTTACGGGGAGAAGGCGGGAGAATGGGGTTGACAAACTTATCAGCCATGATTGCATGGTGGAGCTGACTTGATGGGCCGAATGGCCTAATTTCTGCTTCTGTGTCTTATGATCTTATGGTCTTATGTTCATGATAGATTCTAATATACTGGAAATGCTACAAAGTTCTTATTTAGAACATACTTTTTGCCCTATGCCCATCCGCCTGATGCAAGACTTCAGACTTTCAGATGAATGATATCTTGTATTTATAAAACCAATAGACTCTTCCACAGCTGCAGTATGTGATGAGTTTGATAACCTCTGAGAGAATCAAATCAAGACGGCTAAAGCTGAATTATTGCCAGCAATGCATATGTGGTTGAACAGTACATGTACCAATTGTCTTGAGGAAGTAGCAGAGGAGTCAGCAGTTGATGGGTTCTGTGTTCTTACCCTACAGAAGGGGAACTCATTAATGACCAGGTCTTTTGAGAGTAGACTATATGATACGCTAAAAACTCTGCAAAAGTGCAGCTCAGACATGGCCTCAGCAATACTTGGGGCATTTGGAAAACTGCGACACATATGGAGGGAGTGGCAGTTCTATGCACAGAGATATTCAGGAAGGCAGCAATGCAATTTGCGGCTGTTACCTTCCCAATCACTATAATTGTAGCTATTGAGCCTTGAGGCTGCATTTTACGAAGAGGTGCTTTTAATTCTGGACTGTACAGGCTTGGGAATAAGCCTGAGGGAACTCTGTTAGCGGGCTTTGTATCCAATGGGCTGTTTCTACTCAGATCTCTGATATCCCAGGAGGAATGAGCCGAGATGGTAGGACAAGGCATGGTTGAGCTGGGTTCCTCTCAGCGCAATTTCAGATCCATCCAGCCCAGCTGGATATAACCCAGAGCCAGATTCTGGAGAGGAACAGCAAGCTGGTGCAGAGTCTGAGGTGCTGGCTATAGTTACAGGGCCATTTTGTGACTCAGTGGGGAGAATTTTTACCGCCCCCGCTCGCTGATGTATAAAATGATGCGCGGTGACGTGAGGCATGCTCCCGATGTCACCACATATCATTCCGATTTTTCTCTTGGTGGGTGCATGCTGGAGATGGCTGCACACCTGCCAAACTGTCAAAGGCCTGTTAAAGGAAATTAATTAACTAATTTAGGTAATTGACTGGGCTGCCCATCCGACCTTAAGGTTGGTGGGCAGGCGAAGAGCCCAAGTGGCCTTTGCGTTTTTCAGGAAATTTACCCTTCGGCGAGCGGGCCCCGCCCCCAAATCGCCGAGGGGAAAATCCTGGCCAACTTTGCAAGTCCGTATGACTCTTCTTCAGAGCTAAAGAGAAGTAGAAATGTGATGGATTTTATACTGTTTAAGCGGGGTGGAGCAGGTGAAGCAAAATAGAAAGATCAGGGATAGATGGGAGTTAAGGAGAAATTTGACAAAGGTGGTCATGGACACAGGACAAAGGAAGTGTTAATGGTAGCGGTAAGGACTAAAGGAGGTGCTGAATGTGTTAATAGCAGAACAAGGGTGAGCGGTCTATGAAAGCACAACATAGAAATAAGTGACAATGGCCCTGTGGGGTTGGGGGAGGGGGTTGCGGAAAGAGGATAAAAAACAAATGAAGAAAATGAAAATAAGTAAGAATAAAAATTAAAATTAAAAAAGGAGTAGAGATAGAGAAGAGAGTTCATAGTCTGAAGTTGTTGAACTCTGTTACGTCTGGGAGGCTGTAAAGTGCCAAATAGGAAGATGAGGGGTTTTTTGGGTTTGCTGATAGTAAATGGAATGCAAGGAGCAGATTAAAGGGGAGGGCCCTCAGTGGAGTTGAAAACCCAAACGTTTGAGCATTCTGGAAAAAACTGTTGGGATACTGGGATGTTCACCGAGAAGCCCGGACTATCCCAGCCAAACCGGGACATCAGGTCATCCTATTGATTTTTCATATTTACATTTAAGTTTTTTTGTTTTTGCTCTTTGGATAGTCTACATTTTTAAAAATTCATGCTTGGGATGCATGAATCGTTGGCAAAGCTGACATTAATTATCCACCCATCCCCAGTTGCTCCGAGAAGGCGGTAGCTTTCTTCTGAACAGACATTAGCAAAACCAGCTGGGATTTTACTGACAACCTGACAGCTTTATGGTCACATTTACTGATAAAATCTCCAGCGCTTAAAATGCCCACATTTAAGTCAAGCATCTATTTGTCATAGAGCAAAACATTTTCCATTATAGTCAATTACAAAGTTCCTGTTTACAGTCTGATAAACATGCTGGCTACTTGGGAGAGACAGGTATTCAGAGAGATCATTACAGTGCACACGCACACTTCATTAAGGTGCAATTCTCTTGTATACTTAAGTGGCAAGCTCAGTGGTAGCACTCTTGCCTCTGAGCTAGAAGGTTGTGGGGTCAAAACTCACTCCAGAGACCAGCACAAAATCTCGACTGATGCTCCAGTGCAGTACTGAGGGAGTACTTCATTGTCAGAATTGATATCTTTCAGAGGAGGCGTTAAACCAAGGCCCCATCTGCCCTCTCAGTTGAGCATAAAAGATTCCAAGGTGCTATTTTGAAGAAGTGCTGGGATGTTCTCTCTAATGACTAACTCTCTCCTGTCTCACATTTATCCCCTAAACAATTTAAAACAGATTATCTGGTCATTATCTCATTGCCGTTTGTGGGACCTTTCTGTTCGTAAATTAGCTGCCTCATTTCTTTCACTACAACAGTGTCTACCCTTCAAAAAGTACTACATTGGCTGTAAAGTACTTTGGGACTTGAGATAATGAGAGGTGCTATATAAAAGGCAAGTTCTTTATTCTTTTCTCTGTGTAATACAACAGCCATATTACAATTGTACCCCTCTTAACACTGTTTAGCTTTCAGCTTTCTGATGACACCTTTTTTTTTGCAAAAATATACTTTATTCATAAAAAATCTTCAACAACATTTTAAACCATTTCAAAATCACCATCACAAAAATACAATCAGGATCAACTTTTACAACATGTGTCACAAGGTGCATCAGTACAAACAATGAATATTACAATCATTAGCAGACATTCATTTTGAGCTGTACAGTCCGAGGGGATTTAAACAGTTCCCAGTCCCTTGGTGCACTGTGGCAGAAAGACACCTTTCTAATTAAAAGATGATCTAAAATACCCAAAGGCATTACAGTCTTCTAAAAAGCAACGGCTTAATCTCGAATAATGCATTTTTCTACGTAACTGTCGACATTTCATTGATATTTCAGTAATGTCTACTGAATGTCACAAGTGTTGCAGATGGAGGAGGTAAACTATCTACTGTGTATAACAGGCAAATCCCATTAGCACAGTACACCTGCCATAAGTGGTAGGAACGATTTCAGCATTTTATCTGCAAATTATGCAAATTATTTTAAACTGAATTCAACTTCTCACACTGTCTTGATGGGAGTTGGAATTCATTTGCTGTGGCCTTCGATTACTAGTATTATAACCAATACACAACTGCTCAATAAAATCTAGCATCTTGCGGCACAAAAGGAGGCCATTTGGTCCATTGTGCCTGTGTCAGCTTTTAAAAGAGCCATCCAATTAGTTCCACTCCCCTGGCTCTCTTTCCACAGCTGTGCAAATTTTTTTTCTTTGCAAACATATACCCAGTTCCCTTTAGAAAGCTACTATTGAATCTGCTTCCAGCACTCTTTCAGGCAGTGCATTCCAGATCGTAAGGACTTGCTGCGTTAAAAACATTTGGGATTTTCTCCCCATCGGCGGGCTTGGGCGGGAGTGGGTGTGGGCGTGCATGCAGCTGATTAATTAAGGCCTGCTCGGCATGGTGCGCACCCGGAAGCACTGAGCGCTCCCTGTGCGGGGGAGGGTTGTTGCCTGAGTCGGGGCCTGTGCTCTTTCAAGCTTGTGCATGAAAGAGCTCAGAAATCTCCGAGGCATAAAGCTGCCTTGGGGAGATTAGTTTAAGTTCAAAACAATTTAATAAAGGAAAAAAAAAATTTTTAAGACCTGTCCCCTCATGTGAAACTGTCACATGAGCTGGGACATGTCTATTAATTTTATTAAAATTTTTTACAAGACTTTAAAACCCTTCATGAAACCTCATCCGGCCGTGGATAAGCTCAGTAAATTGATTCAATTGGTAGTTAACAGATCTTAATAGGCTGACTCAATTGCACACCCGCCGAACTGAAAATCTGAACGACGCACGGTGATGTCGGAATGCATGCCCGATGTCACCACGTGTCATTTTACGCTTCGGCAAGCGGGCCCTGCCCCTGCTCACCAAGCCTAAGATCCTGCCCATTCTCTTCATCTGCTCACCTCTGGTTCTTTTTCCATTTATCTTAAATGTATCCATTTGTTACTGACTCATTTACCAGGAGAAACAGTTTCATGGAATGACACAACACATAAGGAGGCCCTTTGCTCCAATGTGCCTGGCTCTTTGGAAAGAGCTATCCATTTGTTCCACTCCTTAACTCTATCCCCACAGCCCTGTAGTTTTTTTTTGCCTTTCAAGTATTTATCCAATTCCCTTTCAAAAGTTATTATTAAAAATTTAAGCTGATGCATTGTAGTTCACAACAACTTGCTGCATAAAATGTTTTCATGTCGTCTCTATTTATTCCATCCAAATGCTTCATAATTTTGAACACTTATATGAAATCTTCACCTCACCTTCTCTGCTATAAGGAGAACAATCCTGGCTACCCTAGTCTCTCCACGTAGGGCAGAATTTTCTCATAGTGGGATGGCAGAGTGGGAGCACCGCCATTTTACGCGGGCGGGCCAATTAAGGCTCGCCCAGTGTACTTCACGACTCCCGTGCATAGTGGGAATGGGCAGGCGGCAGCGGACACACTCAGCTGCTGGTTCAGTGGCGACCCGGCGGCCTGTATTAAGGAAGGCCTGACAGCCTTGGAAAGGCTGCTCACAATGGCTGGGCAAAGGGCTCTGCAGAAGGGCAATGGAGGTTATGCAAGTCCAGAGGGTAGGCCATCGGGGCAGGCCAGACCATAGGGTATGGCAGCAGGCCAGTGTGCCCCTCGTTTTTTTGATGACTGCCTTGCTGTCATCCTCGAGGGGTGGCAGCATGGCAGGAGTGCTGGTTCCCCTGGGCAGGAGGAGGCCCCTCCCCCACATGATGAAACATGCCTGGGAGGAAGTGGCAGAGGTGGTGAGCTCCCTCGATGTGGCGCGGAGCACCTGGATCTAGTGTTGCAAGCGCTTTAACGACTTGTTGCGCTCTGGAAGGGTGAGGACAGTGTTGGCATTGGTCACTTAACCCAACAGGTTGGCTTTCCCCCCCTGCTGCACCCCCTGCCCAAGTCTGAGTGTAGTGACTGCATTGAATCATTGATGACATGTGTCCTTTGCTGGGTGGGCCAGCAGATATTCCCCATGCCAAGGTCAGCCTGAGAGGGTGGTGAAGAGATGGGTTCTGCGCCTGCAGCATGAGAGACCCACATGACTGTTTTGGGGACAACCTGGAGGAGCTGCACCTAGGCACTGTGCTTGAACTGCAGGACATGTCCAAGTCAGGGTGATGACATGCTGGGAGGGGAGCTTCAAGGTGGTGTGGCAACGAACCATCTTCTGCCCTCTGTGCTCCATATGCTTGTGCCTCCTTGCTATGGAAGGATATACCGTGTGGTGCCTAATGTTATGTAGGCAGCATGTGGCCATGACGGGGGGTGGGGTTGGGGAACAGGCCTAACATCCTTATGAGAGTGTTCGGCAGCAGGGGGTTGAGGAGGCACTGGTGGACTGATATGTCCCACTTTGGTTGGGGTGGGCCGTGCGTGAAGAGAGTCCATGTACAATTTGCACAAATCAATGCTCTTCTCTCATTTTCAGGAGAAGAGTGTTCATAATGCTGCAGGGCATGTGAGGATTGGCGGTGGCCAGGCGCAGTTAGCCATTCTCAGCCAGTTTGAGCAGGAGGCCCTGGATTTGGAGAGGCGCCATTTCCCAGGTCCACTGGTGTCGGTGAGGCTGGGGTGCCACGGCCAGGTATGTATGCCCAGCAGTGAGGTCAGCATTGTTCTCCCGACAGCCATAGCTATGCTGACTGTTAAGTGATTTAATTTTGAAACATGGCTTGACCATTGCTCATGGAAAGATGAGTGCATAATGATCCGGGAGACAGGGATGCACATTGTGATTGTCTCCATGTTAACTGAGCCAATGTCCTTGTTCTTCCTTTCAGCATCAGCGGAGCAGGGCCGGGAGGAGGAGCAGCTGAGGCCCCTCTCACACCTGAGGGCTCTGAAGTCTCACCAGTGTCACACCATCTCTGCCAGGCAGGCATCAGCGCAGATACTAGCACCTCGATGGGAATTAGATCATCGACTAGTGTCCCAGGGCACAATGGTGAGGGCATTTCACAGGCACTGGAGGAGCTGGCAGAGACAGAGAGTGCCCAGGGTGCCGGCAGTTGGAGGACTGCAGGGGACCAGGCACATGCTCAGTCGGTGCCTGACGATGTGTCTCTGGAGTCGTCCACAACACAGCAGATGCAGGAAAGCGGCTGGGTGTGTGGAAGCATCTGGGGGAGATACATGAGGCTATGCTTGGTTTGGTCTCTGTGGTGGAGGAGTCTATGCAGATGATTGCCGAAGCAATGAGCCACATGTCCGAACACCGTGCGTCCTCCATGGAGAGAATGGCGACTCTCGTGGAGAGCCTCCTCCAGGGAGACCCTTTAGGGCTTCCTGGGGATGCGCTCTGCCCAGCAAGCCCTCACATCAGCATTGACCTCAGCTGGTTAGTGCCAGTGTGGGAGATGGTGTGGGAACCAAGTTTCCCAGCTTGGTGCCCATCCATCCACGGTGAGCAGGGAGGTTCGAAGCGACCTTATGTTGGCGCAGCAGCTGCCTGTCATCTCCGCGGGCATCTCTCAGAGCGCTCCGGATGAGGACGGCAGCTCCTCTGCCCCTCTCCCTGTGACCGTCGCATCTGGTGAGGCTGCGACGACTGGGGAGATGCCAGCTGTGGAACTGACAGCTCCATCCCAGGCGGGCCCAGCACTGGCTTCACGGCCCAGAGGATGGCCACCAAAGTCATCGAGGCCAACAGGACAGCAGAGTCAGCAGGCTGTCTCAGATGCCACTCCCAGTGCTGGGGCAGCACCAAGACGTAGCACCCAGAAACGTAAACATAAGGCACCTTAGACACACTGTGTGTTTATCACTGGTGCTTTTGTGTTGGCCCGAGATGAGGTCTTTATGATTTGCTTTGATTTGGAACACCCTTGTCATTTTGTTTCATTAAGTTTCTTTGCCTGTGATATTAAATTCAGATATGTGACCATGGCTGAAGGTGCCTCTTTTCTTTTACATGTGAATGGTTTCCAAAAATGTTAGGAGTGCTTTGTGGGACATTCAGCTTTATTAACAAGGTCCTTTGTTACTGTTCCTAAACTGGAAGATTTGGCACTTAGGTATCGAGTTTGGAGCCTACAGCCAGGCTTGTCCTGGAGGTCCATCTGTGGTTTGCTAGCTGAAGTTTCGTTGGATTAAAGCCTCCCGGGTGTCCCTGCCTCCCTGGAGTATGCCCGGGTCAGCGCCTACCCCCTCAGCATTTCCCTGTGCATGCTCATTCTCAGACTCACTGCTGGACTCATCATGTGCAGCCACAGCCACTGCGTTGATGTCTTCATCATCCACTGTGTCTCCTCTTTCCAGTGTAGATTGTAGAAAGCGCAGCATGCAACCACTGTCAAACGATCTGGGGGGTACTGGAGTGCACCCCCTGAGCGATCCAGGTATCGGAAGTGCATCTTGAGAAGACCGATGGTTCTCTCCACCACAGCCCTTGTTGAGGCATGGCTCCTATTGTACCGCTGCTCAGCTTCTGTTCTTGGATGGCGGAGAGGCGTCATGAGCCACCTTATGAGGGGATAGCACTTGTCACCCAGCAGTCATCCATCAAACTGGGCTGGAGCACTGAAGAGCCGCAGCATCTGGGAGTGTCTGAGGGTGTAGGCATCCTATGAGCTGCCTGGGTACCTTGCACAGACTTGTAAAATCCACATCCTGTGATCACACACTATCTGCACGTCCATCGAGTGGAAGCCATTCCTGTTGACGGGCTCACCTACTGGCACCTTGATGGCCATGTGGACAGCCTATTGCACCCTGAACGTGGGGGAACACAGCAATGGCCGCAAAGCCTCTGGCTCGCTCTGTCTGACTTGCCTGGTCCCGAAGGTAGTGGATGAAGGTCAATGAATGCCTAAACAGAGTGTCTGTAATCTGCTTGACACAAGTGTGGACAGCTGATTGGGAGACACCGCAAAGATCACCCACCGACCCCTGGAAGCAGCCAGGGGCATAGAAGTTGAAGGCAGCTGTGACCTTCAGAGCCACTGGCATGGGGTGTCCACTCTCACAGTTAGCGGAGATCTCAGGCCCAATCATCTGCCAGACATAGTTGACTGTCTCCCTTGAGAGACGGAGCCTCCTTCGGCACTGCACCTCAGACATATTGAGGTAGCTGCTTCGCCGTCTGTATACCCTGGCAGCAGGATAGTGGCGTCTTCTGTGGCCCCTTCCACCTTGGTCTACCTCTTGGCCCTGCGCCCCTTGTGCCTGTGCCTGTCTTCCCAAAGGTGGCTCCCCTGGAGGCTGAATGTGCACTCCTGGCCTTCTCCCCCTCCCTTCCTCCTCAGAGGAGATACCTCCAGTGGACAGTTCAGCTCCCATTCCCAGGCTATGGGAAGGCTTCCTGAAACCTGCAGGCCCAAGAAAGATTCTTCACTGCAGAGTGCTGACCTGAAGGTTAAGAGTCCAGACAAAGCAGCTGGTATGTGTTTTGAAGTATTGCAGATCACACAGGCAAGTTTCAATAACTTTGAAAAATCAATACTTGAAAGAACACGCTCGCGACCACATTGAGCCCTCTTATCCCACCCGTGGATGAGGTTCAATTAAATATGTCCTACCCACCTGCCCGTTGCGTTGACCCAAAGATTATACGGGTGCCGAAAAATCGTTGTTGTTTGGTGAGTCAAAGGCCTTAAGTGGCCTGTTAACTAATGATGGGCACGCAGCGGATATCATCGTGCGCCCACCCAATGAAATATCGAAATGGCATCGGGACGCTCGCCTGACATCACCGCACGTAATTTTATGTGTGGACGTGCGGGGCCCACCCCCGCATGCCAATGGGAAAATTCTGTCCATAATCAAGTCTTTCATTCAGAGAAATATTTCACTCTTTTTATTAAGCTGCAAATAAACCAGAGAGACAGATGGTGCAGCATTCTGTGGAATAGTCAGTGAAATAATGAGACTATTTATACCAAGGCATCCACCTTATATCTCAAATTTCATTGTGGTTGGGCCACTGTGGTAAAGTAAGGAAGCAGCCATTGTCAAATGAGAGTTAGCCGGAAACAGACCATGAGATGAATGATCAAAGGGGATAATGGGAAAGAGATTTCTGCTAAGCAGAAGCTCAACTGTGAAAACTGGTACAGTGAAGTGTGAGAAACTTTGATGACTCAAAGAAATGAGGATCACGTAACAGAATGGAAGCCAGCCAAAAAAATGAAGAGTGGAAGAGAGCAAATATAATAAAATAGATTAAACAGGATGGAGAATTAGTAAAGGAACTATCAGGTTATGATAGATCATATGGGAGCAGAGAACAGACAAAGTTGATTGAATTGAAGTGATATTGGTCTTTGTTTTAAGGGCCTCAGTTGGCTGGGAGTGGGAAGGGTAGGCTGTCCATGAGCTTTTTCACCACAGACTTAATTGGGGCAGAGGCAGGAAGGTGTCCGCACCCTCCCACCTGATTAAATGCCTCTCGCCATCAAACTTGCTGCAGGGCAAGGAATTAAATTCTGTCATTTGGGCCAGAGTTTCACCATGGATACAGGAAACAGAAACTGGGTCTGTTTTTATATCAGAAACTTGACTCCATTGCGAAACTGACTGAAGTTCAGATTCTTGTGGGCGTGAGTCCTTCATCGATACAGAGACAGTTTCCTGTCCAATTAAAGCTAGTGGGAGCAGGAATGAAGGCGGCTTTCAGGCACCCAAGGCAGTCATGACTGAAGTTGCTGGTTGTCCTGAGGGACAGAGTTTGTGTCAAAGCTTCCACTACATCATAGGGAAGGAAGATGTCACAGGGGAGCTGTACGCCTGACCCCATAAGAAAGAGAAAAGGGAGGTCCTCTTCCTGGTGGGTGACAGGAAGATGTAGCAGGGCACTTCTCTGCATATTTGGTGTCCTCTCCCTCTAATTCCTCCTCCTCTCACACCTCCTGCTCCTCTGCACTGAGCTGTCTCCTTCCAGGGCCTCACAGTTCTTAAGGTCTACACCTCTCTGGAGGGCCATATTATGGAGAGCGCAGCAGGCTATCACAATCACAGTGATCATTGCAGGAGGGTTTTGCAAAGCATTACCTGACCAGTCCAGGCACTGGACCCAGTGCCCTCTTTGAGCCTGTGATGCCCCATCAATTGTATTGCAAAACAGAATCTGTTTTTTATATTTCTTGCTAGTTTATCATCATATTCTAATATCTCCCTCTTTATCAATTATTTGGTCATTCTTTGCTTTCTAAAGCTCTCCCAATCCTCAAGCTTGCTGCTCTTCTTGGCAATATCATAAGCCTGTACTTTTAATCTAACAATTCTTAACCTCTTTATTTAGCCACAGATGGATATGTTTTTTCATGGAGTTTTTATTTGTTTATGGAATGTATATTCATTGAAATTATGAAATATTTCTTCAAGAGTTTTCCATTGCTTATCTGCCATCATACCTTTTAACCTAATTTTCCAATCTACCTTAGCCAACTCACCCTCTCAAACTTAATTGGTTTTATTTAAGTTGGGTATTCCAAGCTTGGATTTAAGTATATTACTCTTGACCTCAATGTGAAAGAATGACATAAGTTGATCTGAAACTATGCTACTAAACTCAAATTAGTTCAAATTCATTAATTAATGAAGTAGAACATCTAATTCTCCAATATATTGACACCGAACAATTTCAGGTAGTCAATTTGATTAGTTTAGATGCATTTTGTTCCCAGTTCAGGGAAGCTAAATTGTGTGATTATTAACTCTCACTGTGCTTTGTTTATCAGGAAGATACTGGGAAACTGTGCAGCGATTACGTATCAATCAGTTTTATGGGGCTCCAACAGCCATTCGCCTGCTGCTGAAATATGGAGATAGCTGGGTGTCCAAGTATGATCGATCATCTTTGAAAACACTAGGCACAGGTAAACCTCAGATTAACAATTCACTTTGGAGAGAGGCCAGCATGTCACTCTCCAATTCAATAAAGGAGACTGAGATAAGCTGGGGAACTATAGACCACTAGTTTCTCTCCACTAATAATGTCTGATCTGCTGAGTATTTCCAGCATTTTGTGTTTTTATTACGCGCCATTAGTTTGTGGTAAACTACTGAGTGGAATTTCCATGTGAGTGCTCTGATAGTGCCATAATGCCTTAATTTCTTGGGGTGAAATTGGTCTCAGTGAAGGCCTGTTGGAACCCTTCTATATTTTAGCAAATACTTGTACAAATATTTTAAGATATTTTCTTCCTTATGGGAATGATCTCCCATTAAGTGCTTACCCATACAGTTTCCCTCTCTTTTACATGGGCTCAGAGAAACTGGTCACTAGCACTCTAGAGTTCCAATTCCGAGTTTCAAGGTTAAACCTAGACCTCGTCTTGACTGACACTTGTACTCTGCCCTTTAGCAGAGGTCACTTTTGACCAAATTTTCAGGACAGGGAGGGAAAAGTTCCTGCTTGGTAGGTCAAACAAATATAGCATAAAAACAAAATACTGAGGATGCTGGAAATCTGAAATAAAAACAGAAACTGCTGAAAAAACTCAACAGGTCTGGCAGCATCTATGGAGAGAGGAGTGGAGTTAATGTTTCAAGTCCGTATGACTCTACTTCAGAAGAAGTCATACCGTCTCGAAACATTAACTCTGTTTCTCTCGCCACAGATGCTGCCAGACCTGCTGAGTTTTTCCAGCATTTTCTGTTATATTAAACAAATATAGCAATAAGCCATTGAATTAAGCAAACTTCCCTTCCTCCTAATTCAGTATATTAGCACTGCTGTGGGGGGATGGGGGAACACAAGGGGTGGATATTCTAAGAGTGGAATGGTGAAAATAAGCAGGACTGATTAACTAAAACGACTGTGTGGTATGCATTCAGTTCATGGATTCTAGGATGAGTCTTCACTGGGATTAACACCCCAACTGCAATTTTGTGAAGTAGCTCCCTCGATCTACATTGTATTGTTTAGCTGCTCATTTTTCTCTTGCAGTAGGGGAACCTATTAACCATGAGGCCTGGCATTGGTTCTGGAAGGTTGTTGGAGAAGGCCGTTGTACCCTTGTAGATACTTGGTGGCAGACAGGTGAGCACTACTCGGATGTGTGAATATTCGGACACTCAGCGAAGTATGCTAAGAATATTGTCCACCAAAGCATCTGGCGCCAAAATTAGTTCTAAGCACACCTCCAAATCTGGCTTCCTGTGCATGCCACATTTCCTTCATATATCACTGATTACTGCTGGGCAGTTGTTCGAGCTTGAAACTCTAGAATTCCTGTGTAAATCCCTGTCCTCTCCACCTCTCCTTTAATACACTTCTTAAAATCTATATCGTTGACCAAGCTTTTGGACACCGATTCTAGTATCTCCTCCTTAGTTTGGACCAGGATTTTCCGGCCCGCCATGGCAGGACCCTCCATGCAGGATGCAGCAGCCCAGCCAAAAGTCCATTCACTTTTGGTGGGACCAGTTGATCTCGGCAGTGGGTGGGGCCAGAAAACCCCACCCTTTGTGCAAATGTTTGTCAGATTTTGTCCTGTGAAATGTCTTTATCCTATTTTTTATGATAGTCCAGGTGCCGAATAAATGCACTTTGTTGTTGTAAGAGGATTTCAGTTCTGATTTGGTTAGAACGGTTGCTGAACATTCAAACCATGAAAGGAGTTGATTTTGACTGCCTTCGCCTGGTTTTAGAAGGACAGTAATGTCTTCAAGTTAACACTGCCGATGCAGAAAGGGGCCTACTGCCCTGGGTGTCTAAAGCACCCATCTGATTCAGGTTAAAGGACTATTTGAATATGGAAATCAGGGTTATTTTACCTCTCAGTTGCCTAGCCTTTTAATTCCGATAGTGTCCTGTACTATGGGCTTTGGTCCCTCTTCTGTGTTCTTAATTAATTGTTTCATTCTGATGTAAATAGTTCTTTTTTCTACTCCAGATCCAGATTGGATGCATCCTAAATTGCTGATGAAAGGGTGGAAAATGTTGAGGTGTTGGCAACAACAATGCAATCCAAATCTTAACTGCTCATTACATTAAAAAAAACTTTCCTCATGTCAACTCTGGTTCTTTTGCCAATCACCTTGAATCCATGTCTTCTGGTTATTGACCGTCCAGCCTACAGAAATAGTTTCTCTTTATTTACTCTATTCCAATTCATTTGCCCTCCTGCACTGCTGCCTTGAAAAATGTGACCCTTTGCACAGATTACATATGTAAATATGGTGCCTGGGGACAGTGCTGCTGAACTGAAACATGAAGCATGTCCTCTGATTCAGAGATTACTACTAAGAGGGTTAAACTGACAGAATGCTTTATAATTATCCTTGTAGTCTGAGGGTAGGAGATTCTGTGGGTTACCTAAATAATGTGGTATTCACAAAGCCCAGTAAACATGTATCACTGTGATGGTTTTGATAGTACAAAATGAGTAACCTAATCTAACTTTAGCTTTTTCATTCCCAGGATCATGGAACTGCGGAACTCCTAACTCCCTTAGCTCTCTCTTTCTGCTACTGGCCTTTAAAAGACAAGCTTGGTGGTATCTTTTCACTGTTTCTTGATTTACCTCTCAGCTGCTTATTCTTTTCAACTCTGTTGTGTCCTGTGTTATAGGCTTTGGTCCCTCTTCTAGGTGAATTAATTGTTTCATTATAATGTAAATGGATTTTTTTGTTCTTTACTCTTCTCATCCATTTGCCCTCCTGCACTCCTGAAAAAATGTGACTCTTTGCCAGGGATATATTCCACAAATGTCAGTCACCCTCTGGATCTTGACGGGTGAGTGTTTGCCAAGTTTTAGGACAGCCAAGAATGATAGTTGAGCCTAGTTCTGTCCAAGGAACACAAGGGAGAACCAGGTGGATTATAAGGAGTACAGAGGACAAGCGAAGGGCAAAGAAACAGAATGAGAATAGGTTGGCAGATAACCTGAAAGGAATCCAAAGGTATTCTATAGGCGTATTAATAGTAAAAAGACTATCAGAGGAATAGTGGGCTAATTATGGACCAAAATGGAGAGCTATTGGTGGAAGCAGAGGCGTGGTTGAAGTACTAAATGAGTACTTTGCATCAATGTTTACCAAGGAAGAGAAGATTTGCAAAGTTATAGTAAATGAGGAGGATGCCGGGATACTGGGTGAGATAAAATTAGATAAAGAGGAGGTACTAGGGAGGCTGGCAGTATTTATAGTAGATAAGTCACCAGATCCAGATTGGATGCATCCTAAGTTGCTGATGAAAGGGTGGAAAATGTTGAGGTGTTGGCAACAACAATGCAATCCAAATCTTAACCGCTCATTACATCAAAAAAAACTTTTCCTCATGTCAATTCTGGTTCTTTTGCCAATCACCTTGAATCCATGTCTCCTGGTTATTGACCCTCTAGCCAATAGAAATAGTTTCTCTTTATTTACTCTATTCCAATTCTCCTTAGCTACAGGGCTAGTGCCAAAGAACTGGCAATTTGCAAATTTTACACCCTTATTCAAAAAGGAGAGAAGGATACATTGGCAATTACATGGCAGTCAGTTCAACACCAGTGCTGGGGAAACATTTAGAAACAATACTCCCGGAGAAAATTAATGGGGTTTTCAAAAGGGGTTGGATAAAATACCACAGAAGAGATTTACTAGAGTTGGCTTTTTCTCCTTAGAACGGAGAATGCTAAGAGGAGATTTGATATTGGAGTTTCAAATCATAAAGTTTTTAAATACAGTAAATAAAGAGAAACTGTTTCTATTGGTTGGAGGGTCAATAACCAGAAGACATGGATTCAAGGTGATTGGCAAAAGAACCAGAGTTGACATGAGGAAGAGTTTATTTTTCTGTGTAATAAGCCATTAAGATTTGGATTGCATTACCTGATAGGGTGGTGGTTGCAGATTCAATAGCAACCTTCAGAAGGAAATTTAATAAACACTTGATGGAGGGAAAACTTAGAGATATGGAAAAATTGTGAGGCATGAGACGAACTGGATCACTCTTCAAAGGAGCTGGCACAGATTAGATGGGTTGAATAGTCTCCTTTTGTGCTTACTATGCAATGATTCTGTATTTGTGCACTATGAGCAGGGATATGAAATAGGAGACGGATTTTCCCTTCCTTAACTTATAAGTGCTTATGCTACTTGTAGTGCTCCAACTATCCCCAGATAATTCAGCAAAGAAAAAGAAGTATGATGGAAGTTTTAAACTATTGTCATGAAGAGAAGCTTGAGAGATTGGAACTATTTTCACTGAGCAGAGAAAGCTAAGGAGAGTTCAATGGCCTGGATTTTTGCTCCCAAGTTGGGTAGTGGGACTTGGGGAAATTTCCTGGCTCTCTGCACATGCCTCAGGAAAAAATGTCCTTAAAGGCAGAATCTTCTTTCCAGGGGAAAGCAGATGCAGATAGAGTCAGGGATTGAAGGCGGTTATGGGGGCTGCTAAGTGCTGGTGCGGGCTGTTTAAAAGGCCTGCCTTGGTTCTCTGGGACCTCCAGTCCTCACTGCTCATAATCCCTCAGCCGCCCCATGCACTCCCCATGCCCATACCTGCCAACTCCTGCCAAACCATGTCCTCCATGCCAACCCATGCCCTCCATGCCAACCCATGCCCCCACCCACTCCATATTCCTTTATTGCTCCATGCTGACTTAGTGCCAAGTGACACCCACCAACCTTTGCCTTGACATACTCCATGCCAACTTATCTAGTATGCGCCATGGGCAAACCTCAGGAGCCATGCTGAGATGAAATAAAATAAAGTTTAAAATATCTATTACAGAGCTAGGTACATAAAAAATACTCCCATTCATGAAAGCCCATTCAAAACATTTAAATCCCCTCAAGTACTTGTTAAATGTCCCAGCCATTAAGAAATGAAAGGAAGATTGTGGGGCCCTGTATCCTAGCAGACAAGTAGACTCCAGTTGGCCAGCCTGGATTGTGAAATGTAGATGGCCTTTATATAGTTCTCTTTGGATTTGGTCTGTGCAGCCCACAGAGAGGTCGTTAGTATCTCTTCAAAGATAATGAGGTGTTAGTTTCTTTGATGCTGTCAGGTGTCTCTTTTTTTTTAGGGTCACAGACAGACATAGGTTCAGCCATTTTGAAAGGTCTTTGTCCAGTTTTTAAAATTTTAGAAAAAGCCATGAGGCTATTTCTGAATCAGTCTTGTAGTTGCTGGTACAGAATTCCCAGTAGTAACAGTGTAGATGGGGGTGAGGTCTTAGTCCCCTCACAATATAGTTCCTGCATTACACTAGAATTACTCATGTTATTGAACTTTAACTAAAGACTTACCTTATCAAAACAAACAAACTTGTATGCACAATCCCACATCAAAAACAACTAATCATTTAATAACTTCTTTGAGCTGTCAATCAAACTGTCAACTTGCAACGCCCACCCCAACTGTGATAATGATAGTTTGTGGAAATCTGCCAAACATTAATAATTCTGTAATGATAGCTATAAGGTTATGTCAACAAATAGCATTGAAACAGATAGAACAGATTTTTTAACACTGTCAAACACAAGCAGGCAGTACTTTATTTTAATTCTTAAAGGGCTAGGGATTCAAATAACTTGATAGCTCTACAGACCATATTCACCCTTCAGGAGCATTTATGATTTCTCTAAAGATTCATAACTTTCACATTTGGAACTTAGTACTAAGCTCAAATGGCTCTGCTAAGTCGGGATTCCCACATGGGGTCACATTCTGCCCCTGCTCCATACCCCACCTCTGGCAAAAATAGAGTCTGTCAGAAATTGGGAAGGGATTTCTGGATCCTGGTCCTGCCTGCCATTTTGGAAGTCCCCTGAATCTCCATGACTCTGTAAAAATCCAGGCCAATGTTTTATTAGTTGGTTAAAGAGATCATCAGTAAACTAAATTTTATAGTAAAATCTGGTCCAAAAAGCTGACAGCTCTTGTCAAGGAGATTGAATATTGTCATCACTTTCTATCATGTTTCAGTGATCTGGCATATTGAGATCATTTAGGTTTGAATCTCAATATATTTCCTTTCATTTATGAACAGAAACAGGTGGAGTATGTATCTCTCCACGGCCTTCAGAGGAAGGAGCAGAGATTTTGCCTTCTATGGCTATGAGACCATTGTTTGGGATCCAACTTGCTCTAATGGATGAGAAGGTAAGTCTTCAGTTAAAGTTTAATAACATGAGTGATTCTAGTGTAATGCAGGAAATTTACTGTGAGGGGACTAAGATCTCACCCCTAATCTACACTGCTACTACTGGAAATTCTGTACCATTGCCTACAAGACTGATTCAGAAATAACCTCATGGCTATATTTCTAAAAACTTAAAAACTGGACAAAGGCCTTTTTAAAATGGCTGGAGCCAGGTCTATCTGTGACCCTCGAACAAAAGGAGCCACCTGACAGTGGGCTGCACAGACCACATTCAAAGAGAACTATACAAAGGCTATCTGCATTTCAGAACCCAGACTAGCCAACCGGAGTCTACTTGTCTGCTAGGATAAAGACCTCCGCAACTTTCCTTTCAATTCTTAATGGCTAGGACATTTAACAATCTTGGGGACCCAGACAAGGAATACACATCCCTTGTCAAAGATAGCATGGAGAGGGAGTCATGTGACATGGACCGCTAGCTTGTGTAACCAGTATTTTGTCATGCTGTACTGCAAAATCTCAGGCTGCAATTTACCATCCTACAAGCAGCCTCACAGAAAAAGGGCTCTGCCCAGATTTGGATACTTGGCACCCATCTACACTGCTATTACTTGGAATTCTGTACTATCACCTACAAGACTGATTCATCCCTGCATGCCCATCTCATCATGTGAAGTCAACACCACTGGTAAAGTGAATTATACAGCATCGGGTTTCAACCTGCCAATCTCTGTGAAGGAATACCTCATTTGATTCTGGACTCTGGAATTCATGTGAAACACCATTTCTTTTCTCTGTGGTCCCTGCACTGTAAATCTTTCTTTTATCTATTCCTCTTTTATTCTAGGACTACAAAAGGGGAAACATTGCGACCCCCTCCCACCCCGCATTTGAGTGTGTGCAAATAAACTAACCCTTTGAGTTCATCCTATCTTGAGTTTGCTGTGGGGTTGTTAATAGAAATTGGATCACACCAAAAATACGCCACTGCTTATAAAGGTGGATGTAAATCAAAACACCTTTCTGTTTATGGGTGGGAGATGAGAGGAGAAATTAGTGTTGTCTAAATTAACCCCTCTCCTGTCTGTAACATAACACACAGTGCCAGTAAGCTTTCCCCTGTAGAAATGTCAGCAATTCTTCGCTGGATCAAAGGGAGAGAAGGTTGACTGGGTAAAATTCTATTCTTTGTTGTAAAAAAAAAAGCACCCTTTGAAATGCAAGCAAGAATAGCATTGATTGTGGTAGTGAAGAAACCTCCTTCTCTAATTGAGGAGGATAATGTGAACATGGAGGGAGTGGGCTACTAATATAGAAAGGCCTGCAGAAAAATATACTGCCTATGAGCATGCATGTTAGAAGATGACCAGCATCAGGCTGATGAATGCAGCTTAATTATACAACGAGATGTGGGTAAAATAAAGCACAAATATTGCAAGTGCAAATCGTAGTGACTTTATTAGAAGAAGCAGCCCTTTCTCATTGTGACACTCTGGGACTGAGAGAGTTGTGCAGATCCCAGTCATAACAGGAATAAGCTCAGTGTTCAACAACTTATAATCAAGTACTCAATGTCTTATCGCATTGTTATTTTACCAATTATATTTCTGTTAGGACTATCATATATGTGCTGATTTCAATTGGATGAAAGTTGAGCCTGTTTTACAGTGGGTGAGAGTTCTACTTCACTATGCTGTTACCAGGTGGTGAAGATGAAAGTTTACTCTTTAATGTTGTGATCCTGTATGTTACATCACAAGGCATTAATAGTCGAATATTTGACCCCCCATCAACCAGGTATGTTATATAGCTAAAAGCAAAATACTGTGGATGATGGAAATCTGAAACAAAAACAGAAAATGCTGGAAAAATTCAGCAGGTCTGACAGCATCTGTGGAGAGAGAGAAACAAAGTTAATGTTTTGAGTCCATATGACCCTTCTTTGTTCTTCTCTCTCCACAGATGCTGTCAGACATGTATACTGCTAGTTAAGGTCTAGCTTCTCAGCTAAGTTCCTAGACTGAAAATAATTGTTGACATGCAGCTTTCAGTCAAGCACTTTCAAAAAATCTATACTCAGAATGTGGACATCGGTGGAAAGGCCCATCCCTGGTTGCTCTGAGAAAGTGATAGTGGTGGACCTTCTTGTGAAACCATTGTAGTCCATCTGCTGATGGTGCTTTTATTATGAAATTAGGTAGGGAATTCTAGAGATGGTGAAGGCAAGGCGTTATTGGTTCAAGTTAGGAGTTTACGGGGCTAGGAGAAGCTGTCGAAATGAACTTTGTGAGTTGCCCCAACAGCATTATGGGAGAAAACTGAATCTCTATTGGGGTAATTACTATATTTACTGGGAGCCTTGCTTTCCCCAAACATTCATTCATAATGTGGCCTTGATATGAAGCTTTAGTTGGTTATTTGATAACGAGCAGCATCGACAGCAATGCCCAGTCCTGACACCACTTGTACACTTTCAGCAAGTGTCATTGGATGACAATCATGAATGGCAAACCTGGCTGATATTCCACAAGGGAACTGAAGTTTCTTGAAGTAGGGAATCCTTGGCCAGTGGAATTCAGATACTCATGGTTAAACTCAGCCATGACTCAGCAGTTTCGCCTGAGTCAGAAGGCTGGGGTTCAAGCCCACTCCAGTGATTTGAGCACAAGATCTAGGGTGACATCTCAGTACAGTACTGAGGGTGTTCTTCACTATTAGAGGAGCCATCTTTCAGATAAAATGTTAAACCAAGAGCCCCCTCCCAGCCTCTCATGTGGGTGTAAAAGACCCCACGGCACTATTTTGAAGAACAGCAGAGTGAATTCCTTGCTGTACACAAATTAGCTCCATTTTTCCCACTTTACAAAAATGATTAGAGTTAAAAAGTATTCCTTTAGCTGTAAAGTGGTTTGGGATGTCCTGAGGTTGTGAAAGGTGCGATATAAATGCAAGCCTTTCTTTCCTTTAAGGCACAAGAGAAACATTGTGTAATTCTATGCCTGTACACAGACCCTTTCCTGAAAGAAGCTCTGAATATAGAATTACATCCAACTTTACAGCACAGGAACAGGCCATTTGGCCCAACTGATCTATGCTGGTATTTATACTCCACAAGAGCCACCTCCCACCATAATTCATCTAATTCCATGAGCACATCATTCGATTGCTTTCTCCCTCAAGTGCTTACCTCTAGCTTCCCCTTAAAAGTATATATGCTATTCAACTCAACCACACCTTTTGGTAGTGAGTTCCACATTCTCACCACTCTCAGAATAAAGTACATACGAATTAGGAGCAGGAATAGGCCATTTGGCCTCTCAAGCCTGCTCCGCCATTCAGTGAGATCATGGCTGATCTGATTGTAACCTCCCGCCTACCATGATAACCTTTCACCCCTTTGTTTCTTCTTAATTTTGATTGGATTTATTAGCGATGGCACCTAGTTATATTGATTGTCCCTAGTTTTGCAATCACTGAGAAGTGGAAACATCTTCTCTATGTCAACCCTGGGCAAAACGCAAAAAAGATTTACAAGGATGAAACCAGAACTAAGAGGTTTTAACTATCAGAAAAGGCTGAAAAAGCTGTGGCACATTTCACTAGAAAACAATAAACTGTGGAGTTGCCTAAGAGGTCTTTTGAATTATGAAGGAGGCTTGATAGAGTAGATGTCCTTTGTGTTGCTTTCACTTGTGGGGGGGAATCAAAAACTAGGGGGTGTAAATGCAAGATAGTCACTAATAAATCTAATAAGGAGTTCAGTAGAAACTTCTTTATCTAAAGCATGTTTAGAAGGTGGTTCGCGTTGCCACAAAGAGTGGTTGAGCTGAATAGCATATATGCATTTAATGGGAAGCTAGAGGTAAGTAGTTGAGGGAGAAAACAATCAAACAATGTGATGACAGAGTTAAATGAATTATGGTGTGAGGAGGCTCTTGTGGAGTGTAAATACAACTTTGATCATTTGGGCTGAATGGCCTGTTTCTGTGCTGTAAAATTCTATGTAAATCTGTCATAATTTTAAAGACCCCTTTCAGGTCACCTCTCAAACTCCTGTTTTCTAAAGAAAAGAGCTCCAACCTGTACCATCTTTCCTGATTGATGTGCCCTCTGAGTTTTGCTATCATCCTTGATTAATAATGAATACTTATGTACCTATATACAGGGTAATCGTCTGGAGGGAAAGGATGTTACTGGTGCCCTCTGTATCACAAAACCTTGGCCTAGCATTGCCAGAACTATCTATGGGGATCATCCAAGATTCTTGAATTCATATTTCAAAAAATATCCAGGTAAGACATCAATATTTTCGGAGAAAATCATCCTTATATACTTTTACAGACATACACTTCTCAGTTATTTGCCACTAAGGTAACTGATATGCACTATAGATTGCCAATCTCCCTTTTCCACATTATTGGGTTTGAAAGGAACCTTTACCTCTTTCATTGGCTATTTCAGCAAAATCTTCAGGTGGAAAAGTATAACATTAAGAGGATGCAGAGGAGATTTACCAGAGTGAAACCAGAGATGAGGGAATTCAGTTTTGTAGAGAAGCTAGGATTGTTCTCCTTCGAGCAGAAAAGGATAAGGGGAGATTCAGCAGAGGCATTCAATACTGTCTGAGGTTTTGAAAGAGTAAATAAAGAAAAACTGTTTCCACTGGCAGCAGACTCAGTAACCAGAGATTTATGGTACTTGCCAAAAGAACTAGAGGGAAAATGTGATCTTTTTATAGCTTACAACTATTTGCAGTTATGTAGCATCATTAACGTAGTAAAAACAGAAGTGTCATCAAATAAAAATTGAAACAGAGACAAGCAACCAAAAGCTTCGTCAAAGAGGGAGAGTTTAAGAAGCGACATAAAGGAGGAGAGGTAAAGAGATTGAGAGGTTTAGGAAGAGAATTCCAGAGCTTAGCTAGATAGCTGAAGGCATGGCTATTAATGCAAAAGTGAAGGAAGTTTGCAATGCACAGGCGGCAAGAAATGGAGGGATGCAGAGTTTTCAAAACATTGAAGGGTTGGAGGAGATTACAGAGAAGGGGAGGGATGAGGCCATCTAGATTACATCTACCTTGTAAGAAAACTCTCACTCCTGCGGCTGAGATCAGAAACTCAGAAGCTAAAACCCTACACCCCTTACACTGGTACTAGATATGCTGTTTTCATCAAATATCAAATTGAATTATACTTTCACACAATGGTTAACTGAAAGATTCATGCCTCATTATTAATCCAAAATCTCTGTTGGCAGAAGTTGTAAATCAGGTGGTTAGTTTTCAATAAAGTATAAAAATCTGGGCCAAGTCAATAAACTGAGTCTATCTGGGAGAGGTTCCTGTTCCTGATCTTTGAACCATGCAGGATTGGAGGCCACATTGATCTTCTTATGAATTTGCCACTCCTACTGCTGTAAAGCATGAGTTCAATAGCTCTGGTAATGCAATAAATCACAAGTAAAATTCCAGTACTTTCTAAACAGCAGTAGATCTTGCTATTAAGTTAGTACTTTGAACACAATGATATTGTGAAAAAAACTATACAATGCTACTCCTTTAAAAATCTTTGTCACAATCCATTTTGTATATCCACATTCCTGGAAGATAGCAATGACCTTGAGACACATTGAGAAGGAGCACAACTGTGAAGTCTCTGCTCCAAGCAGCAGATTACTGAATGCACATACACCTTACATGTCTATTATCCATCTCTTTTCAGGCTGTTACTTCACTGGCGATGGTGCATACAGGTCAGAGGAAGGCTATTACCAGATCACTGGCCGAATGGATGACATAATTAACATCAGCGGGCACAGGCTGGGTACAGCTGAGATAGAGGATGCTCTGGTAAGAACCTGGCATAAATGACCAAATGTGAGTGCACAGAATATATATCACTGACTTGGATATCCATGTGTTGGGAACTGAACCTCTGGATAGAAATGGTACAGCACAGATTCATTAGAAATAAGTCAGCCTCCTCACTTGTTTGGGCCTTGGACTAAAGTTGCAGTCAGGCCTTGATGATATCTAAAGACTTTTAATAGGCAAGGTTATCAAAGAAAGACAAGGTTATCAAAGAATATAAGCAAATAGGGGGTAAATTAACTTGAAGTGCAAGTCAGTCATGATCTACTTTTATTGGTGTAGTTAATGAAGTTATGAGTTCATGGGCTGAGTAGATTGGGTATGTGATATACAGGTCTAACTGATTAACCACTGGATTCATGGAGTTGCTGGCCTATCTCAATGCACGCAGTACTGGATCGGCAGTCCCCGTGGATCCAGTACTGGATCGGCTGTCCCCGTGGATCCAGTACTGGATCGGCTCTGCTTCTCGATTTGTGACAAAGCACTTCCATGTTCCAGATGGTATGATACTGTTCTCCAGCATCAGGACAGGGTAGAAAATTAGGAAAATAAATGTGACCTGAGCATGTGTATGGAACCATATTAGCGTCACACAAATGAAGACAGCACTTTGCTCAAACCTAACAGATTTGCAACATCAACATTTGAAAATGAAACTTTGGGCTCCTATGATAACCCACTAATTTATACAAAGTGTAGCAGGGCTACACATATTGATAAGGCCCCAGGTTTGATCCCTATCCATTCTCAGCATTGCTGATCTCAACTGCGACAGTTAGGATATTGCAGTTGGCTTCAGGACACCAGTGTTAAGTAGGAGAAAATTATTCTGGCTATCTGCTCCTGATGCTATCCACTAACTGGGCGAATGTGAATGCAGACAAAGAGCAGGCCTGATAGAGGTTTTTAATATTATGAAAGTTTAATAGGGTGGATATGGATATGGAGAAATGGTTTCCACGTTTAGCTAAATCTAGGACAGGCCTGTCCGACCTTTTTGAATGGGGGAGCAGATTTCAAATTTTTCTCACACTGGGGTTGGGGTCGGGGGCAGTGGGGTGAATGGGCAAATTTCGGAAAGATAAGGTCTGGAACAATATTAAACATGAATTTTCAAAAAAAAAAAAGCTGATATGTGAAAAGAAACATACACTCAACCACACATTCCCTTGCCCGCATTCACACATCCCCTGTCCTCCCGCCTGTACTCTCAAACTTGCCCGGGATGGTGCTGGAGCCGGGAGGGATCTGGGAGGGAAGCGGCCAGAGCCAGGGAAAAACATGGTGAATGGAGGCCCAAAGCGCTCCAAAGTCTCTCTATCATCACATACTCGCAGTTCCCGGTGTTCGCTGCTCCTCCAATCACAGCCAGTTTGTCTCCCATTTCTGTTGCTGATAGGCTCACTGTTGAGCAAACGCAGGAGAGAAACAGGCTGTGATTGGAGGAGCAGTCCCCTGCAGAAATCTTCAAACTCACTGACCCTTCTTACCAACATTTTCACCAATCAATCCGGGCGGCCACGGGTTGGACAAACCAGGTCTGGAACCAGGAATATAAATATAAGATAGCCGCTAACAGGTTAAATAAAACAT